>NC_048231.1:34446942-34596942 GCF_002007445.2 Ailuropoda melanoleuca
TTGTGATCACAGCTTTGTAGTACAGCTCGAAATCCGGCATTGTGATGCCCCCAGCTTTGTTTTCCTTTTCATTCCATGTCTGTTTAACAAGGCAAAACTTCCAACAGGCTGATATGTCTTGTTTGTCCATGCCTTTTTGTGCATGTATACCTCTTTACAAATCATTTTAACTGTTCCTATCCCTTAAAATGTAAAATGAATGTAGTCCAGTAAAGTTGATGGAAAACAATTATTACTAAGACCTGGTTTCCTCTTGACTTTGAATTATCACGTGGGAAGTAAATTGTGGGGCTTCTTAGTTTGTAAAAGGCGGGAATCTGTCAGCAAGGAAGGGATGCCACTAAGTGGACAGTGCTTACTCTCTGGAGGTCTAGAAGATTCCCTTTGTGACAAGGTTGGCTTCTGCCAGTCCTTATCAACTAGATGCAACTGTACTGATAAACAGGGAGAAGAGTTGGATTTTGCCACTGATTGGTTAAGTCAGGTATTGGAATTTTGTTAGATCTCAGAAACATCTGGTAGCCCCTTGGTGAAACAGTTCACGTGTTTGCCAATCATTGCTTAAGAGAAAGCTTAACAAAATCGAAAATGAGTTTAAATATTTTTCTTAAACTCCTGCGAAGACGGAGCTATATATCTGATGTTGAAATTTTATCACTGCAGAAGCAGACCTTGAGAAAAATATAGGATTCATGGACTCTTCTGAGAATATCTAAATCATTTCAAAAGAGTGTGTGCCTTAAACATAGTTACAAACTTAAGTTTGAAAGAAACACTGATGTTAGTACTTTTTTTGAAGTTTCATTGAAAATGACTCCATAATGTTAACGACTGCTAGCGCCAATTACCTCTTATGTTTTAAGGAGCCCAGTGACAACGGACCTCTCTTTACTGAACTGAAGTTCTACCAGCGAGCTGCCAAACCAGAGCAAAGTAAGGAATACAGCACACATACGTACACTCTTGAAGTGATTGCTGCTTGCTGTGTGAAGTCAAGACTAGACCACTGGATCGATGTTATGATGCTTTGTTATTTTTATTTTTTATTTCATAAGTAAATTTCATTTTAATGAGATTTGTATGAAAGAATTCTGATCTCTTACTGGGCTTGATATGATAAGATTTCACCTATATTGATACATAGAATAAAGTTACTAGAGGATATAGGATTTAGGAAATACTGTCAAAAATTGAGAAGTAATGCTAATTCATGCATAGGACTCCCAATCTTTTTGAGAATTTTTTCTGAACTCTGGAGAACATAACCTGGGCGGAGGTGGGATGCTGTAATTGATGAATTAGAACAGACTGCAGGGAAGAGAGCAGAACCTCTTCAAGCTCCCCCCCCTCGAGCTTTATTTCCTGGTTGACGACCTTTAGAAATGAGGTAAACAGCTTCCAGATTGGGTAAAAAGTAAGGCTTTCTGGAGAAGTGAGTAACCATTTACATCATTAAAGATAGTAACGGCAACTGGCATACTGTGACTGGATTGATGCCTTTCTCAGATTTTTCATTTTAAAGATAATGTTTAGAGCAGGATAAAATTTTGTGTGTTCATAAAAATGCTTTGATTGCAAGGTACTTGTTATTTGTTATTATCATGTATTGTTCACTTTTTTATGAAAAAACATGAAATCTTATTGCATGTTTAAGTTCATTCTGCTCTTAATTATTTAAAAAATTATGTAAAACAAAAGTGAAATCACAGGCCTGTGTTTTTAACTTGTAGTTCAGAAGTGGATTCGTACCCATAAACTGAAGTACCTGGGTGTTCCTAAGTATTGGGGGTCGGGCCTACATGATAAAAATGGAAAGAGGTAAAAATTTGCATGTTTTGTGTTTCTTCGCCTGTTTTAACGTCCGTTCACTGTCCACTGTTTACTGAGCACCTGCAGCTCTGCCGGGCCTCCATCGGGGGTGCGGGGCGTGCACTTGACAGAGATGGACAGGACATTATCCCTAGCCTGGAGCACTAGCAACCGACTAGAGCCCAGCTGACAAGTAGGAACAAAGCAGATGCACCCTGCATTTTTTCCCCTTACTAATGAGCAAGCAAGCAAACAAAAAACTCCGTGTTGTTTATGGGAAAGGGAGCCCTTCAGGCTTCCGTTTGGTGTTTCATATTAGGTACATGACCTGTCCGCAGCAGCGTCCTCCTCTTTATGACGTTTTAGTCTAGTTGGTGAGAAAAAACAAACACATATGAGACAATTATAACTACTAAGTGCTACGAAACTGTGTGACTGATTTGTTTGTGTCTTAGGAGTTCTGCGGTTGGAGAGAGAACCTTGTTGGCACCGCTGAGTTGGAGAAAACCTCCCATACTTTGGTGCATGATTGACATTTTAAAAATATTTGGATGAATGAATGGGACTTCCTGGAGTAAGGCTGGTGGCTGTCCAAGGAGTAGATTTAGTTCAGCCCTGGGGGTATATTGGTTAGGGTGCTTTCGGCTGGAAGTAAAGGAAAACTTTGACTCCGCTCTCTGAAGTGGGCCCAGGTTCCTTTATCTTGCCCTTTTGCCCTTCTCTCCTTGGCTTTGTGCTGTATTAATTCTCCATTGTGTGGCCTCAAGGTGGCTGCCCTGCATCTACGTATCACATGCAGACACAGCAGCCCACAGCAGTAGAAGGTATTGCTTGTTGGTGTTTCACTTTCCTGGAAAAGGAACCTCCCTTCCTCTCGTGTTTCTTGGTCGGGGTTTTATCAGTGCTCATTCTTAAACCAGTCAGTGGCAAGGGCTGAGTGATCACAGTGATTAGCGTGGCGAAGCATGTGGCCATGTGGAAGCGGATGGAATGCTTGAGCCCAGTTGGTGCTCTATTGGAAAGAATGGAGAAGAGAGGTAGTTGTTGGGTGGGCAGCCAGTGCTGTTTTTTGCTTGGAAGTTCTTATCCTGGGATCTGTGTATCTCCTAGGGAAAATGGCTAACTTCCTGAAATGATAGCGTTTTTTGTTACGTATGGTTTTGCTGGGACAAGTCTCGATAGTTTTTATGAAAATTTCTGGAGAAGCAATATAAAGCAAGGAATAATAGAACCAGACTGTTTGGTTTCAGATCTGTGTTTTGCTCCTTAAAATGTATGTGACTGGGTAAGTTACTCCTTCTGGCCTCGATTTCCTCATCTGTGAAATTGAAGAACAGCTACCCACTTAAATAAGGGGGATGAAACATAAAGCTGTTAGAATATATGTAAAATATTGTGCTAGTTTTTACTCTCAAAGGGGTCTTAATCCCTTAAATGTTCACGACTACTGATTTAGAAAACCACTGGAACAGGATAGCGTCTCAGGTGGGAGAGTATTGAGAATGCAGGGGCAGGGTAGGTCTCCTGCCTGCTGTGTGGCACGTGGCATCGCTCTTTCTCAAGGAACAGGGTGTGCGTGTGGAAGGGAGAAGGAGCCTGAGGCTAGTCATGAAGACCAGGGTGGGGAGGGAAGAGCATTGTGGAAGCATGGAAATCTTCACCCCCTTCTTCTGTAAGGATACTTCTACCACTGCGTAGTAAAATGAAAGTTATTTCTGAGTAACTCCTTCAAGGGAAAACCATCAATGTGCACTTGCCTGGAGACTTGGATAAAGTGACACGAATGATGGAAAATCAGTTGATGTGTATAATGTGAAACAGGCGATTTGGGGATTATTTACAGTTGTGGTGGAGTGGTCTGTGAATAAAAACAAAGATGTACTCAGTGTAATGTATTAATAGATCTCGTGTTGAATTAAGCAATTGTGTTTTAGCCCTCTTTTAGACTCTTAGCAGAGGCTGTATTTTTGTAACCCCTGTATTATTTTATACTAATTACGTCATGTACTGTAAAAACAAATGTGTGTGTGTGTCTTGTTCTCATCCCTCAACCTTTCAAAACCTGTTGTACAAAGGAAATCAGGAAGTTAGGATTATTGTTCCTTCTTTATGATGATAGAGATCTTAGTGTACTGGAAAATCTTATACAAATGAATATATTTTGTCTGATTAACTGCGTGACTTTGGACAAATCACTTCCACCTCTGTAGACCTTAATTAATTGATTCATTAAAAGATGTTTAGACAAGATGATCTCTCAATCTCTTCCACTTCAAAAATGGATAGAATCCTGTTCTGTTTTTTTAATTTGGCATGTTGTCTTTTAATGTTAGCTTTCCTTCCCTGTTGAACGTGTCATATGGTATGTGTTGTAGGCTTCTCAGAAAAAAATAAGGGGATTTTTGTGTACCACTGATGTTTACTTATTTGGATGTATTTAGTGTAGAGGTGAAAAAGCATGACGCCACCACTTCCTATGGGACAAATGATCAGTCATCAGTTTTCTTCTGCTGTAAAATGGGGCGAATAGGAGCCCCTAGCTTGCGAGGGTGATGCAAGGTTGATCCACATGAGTGCCTCTGAAGTCCTCAGAATAGTGCCTTGTTCAGACCAAGGCTTCAGTACGTGCTCGCTGTTGTTATGACATTCGTCACTAGTCTTATTGTGAGCGTGATCTTGGTTTTTACTGATTTATGGAGTGATTTAACCAGACGAGTCAGAATCTGGAAGACTTGATAAAGATAAAAGTGATCCTCAGAGCGTACGGTGAACTGTGTTACTGGAGTGAGGTGTTGCTTTTTGGGCACACACAGAAATGTCACTTATGGTTGTCAAATGTTGGAATTTGAGTGCCAGAAAAGACCTCCGCATGAATGAGGCCCCACGCTCTCATTCGATACCTGTGGGAATCGGGGCTGAAAGAATTAATGTGACTTGGCCAAGGTGACAGTGGGTTTGTGGCAAACTAAAAATCTGCAGTCTCCCCAGGATATTTGTTCTTCCCTAGCTTTTGTGCTTTGAGTATTTAATATACAGCCCTTTTATACCATTTAAACACTTTTATTGAATTTAGCTATTGTTACAGCATCTCTTGATAGTCTCGATTTTAATAAAATGTTAATACTGCTAAAATGTGCCCTAAAAGTAGAGAAAAACAGTCACAGACAACAGGCTAATATCCAGAAACATAAATGAAGTTCAGTGTGAGGAAAATCCGTGATACTGGTTTTACACGGATTGTCTTGTCTTTCCTGGGAATGAGTCTGCAGGCGTCTGTCTGTCTGTGGGCCAATTACCTTACGTTGACTAGAGCTCAGGAGACTACCTGGCTGCCACCAGGAGGGGGCCTTCAGGGCAGCAAAGGGAAACACTCCCAACTCTTGAGATTTCTAGTTGGAAGAAGGGGTTTCAGATGTTTGTCTTTCTTTCCTTCTCTCTCCTTTTTCCCCCTTTCGTTCTGCTTTCTCACTAAACATGGCCTTGAAAAAATTACTGTGAAGGGAGAGTAGTCACTGCAAAGTAGGTTTTCCCGAGTTCTGTTTTGTTCATTGACTTTTCTTGTTTGTCTTTAGCTACAGGTTTATGATAATGGATCGCTTTGGGAGTGACCTTCAGAAAATATATGAAGCAAATGCCAGAAGGTTTTCTCGGAAAACTGTCTTGCAGCTAAGCTTGAGAATTGTATGTGAGCTTCGTTCCTCTTGTTTTAATCCAGTAAAGGCGAGTTGTGTTGAAGCTCGGTCCTCTGCTGGTTGGTGTTAGGTACTGCATTAATTTATTCTATATGATGCTTTCATAGCTGGATATTCTGGAATATATTCACGAGCATGAGTATGTACACGGAGATATCAAGGCCTCAAATCTTCTTTTGAGCTACAAGAATCCCGACCAGGTAGCTTTATTAACTTTAATTTCTACTATTTAAAAGCTGTTGTTTGAAAACAAATATGGTTGCTTTGAACTTTTGAACCTATGAAGAAGTTTTACTTTTTGGAGTAGATATGATAATAATAATATTTCTTCTTGACACTTTTATCTAGTTAACATTCTACATTTTTGATGCGATTTGTTGGCACTTTATCAAGTTGGCTATTTTGCCCTAAATAATATTCAGAAGAAGTGCTTGTGATACAAAATGAATTTCAAATAGCTATTTGGGGGTGGAAGCTTAAAATTATATAGTGCACCGATGAATTATGTTTGCCTGTCTGCTTTGTCATTTTTTTATTTCCTTTGTTCAAGAAATCCATCAAATGTAAGTGTTCTGTTACTTGGAAAATTTGGTCTTTAACATGTTGATTATTCAAATCAACTGGTTTACAGAAATATCTTAGCTGTCTAAATTTGTATACCCTAGTGTTTAGAATTCAAATGTGCATTTTTTTTTTTTAGTTTATTGCATTCACTTTGTAATTTTTACTCTTTAAAGAAAGAGAAAAGCTAATGTTATTATACCTTTATTTGGATCGGTTTAGTTGGAGTAGAGGGGTTTATGCAATTTTCTGGAAGCTGTTCCACGATTTCGGTTAAAGTAAGGTTTGGTTGGCACTCCTGGTCAGGCCACGCGTGGAACATGTCCCACGTGTGTTCTTGTGCCTTACTGATGGTGTGTGAGAAAGGACTGTCTAAATATTATAAGTGTGTTTATGTTGACACTCCATTTTTTTTTCCCTCAAACCAGTTTTTAACTTTTTTTTGCTTAGTTTTTCCTTTTTCCTTCGCCTTCCCTTTATTTTCTACCATCTCATGTATTGCCCCATCCCCTGTCTCTGTCACGGTGGTGGTCATGGATCTCCAAGTACAACAGAGGAAAATCGCTATACTGTAGCATGCTCGTGGGGCGGTCTTACAGGCACTCACAGGATTCCCAGACGTCTTGTGTTCGATGTTTTTAAAAAGGTTAAAAGCAAGCAAACAAACAGAACTTAGTTGAGAACCTGAACCATAAGGATTCCATTAATTGAAGTGAACCGGACTTGTACAATGTATTAAATAAAAATACAGTTTAGTTCAGTTTGCAGTTAGCTAAATATGCTGCCTTTTGTTTATAGGAAAATATTTTTGCGGCTCTGTTATCCTTCGGGCATATGCTTTGGATGGGATTATTTTTCTAGTGTTAGATGTGTGTGCTAGATCCATCCCCATATTTTTACTTCAGTTTCCTCTTGTGATCACATGCATACATTTGTGAGACAGTTACCCAGAATTAGAGATGTGATATGTGGCTATGGAATAGAAGAAAGCCAAATTTACTGGCTTCGTATGCTCATCAGACCCACACGTACATGCCCACAGATACATGCTTTGTAATAGTAAAATGTAGTTTTAATTATGAAATTTGACTTTAATATATAACATTAAATGGAGATAAGAGCCTTATCTGAAGTTTCTTCAGATCGTTACTGTTACCTGAAATATTTTTATGAAATGAGTTGATGAATTGATTATTTCATAAGTGGAGGAGCAGAGGAATAGAGAATAATTAACGTGTCATGTGTCATCTAAGTCACTAGTCTCATACTTGGTGTGGGGCAGTTGTAGTGCAACAAGTATTAATGGGTTTCCTCTGTGCTCAGTTCTGTTTTGGACTCTGCAAGAGCAAGTATAAGATTTATAGTCTTTGCTCAAGTCGAGGAGACAGGATTAATTACAAGTGTAACAGGCTTACCTAAAATATTACATAGAGTCAGGTCACATTATCTGGACCATAGTGACATGGGCCTTCAACATTTTGCTTGAAGTAAAAGGTCTTTCAGAATTGGGGTGCCTGGGTGGCAAAGTCGGTTAAGTGTCTGACTCTTGGTTTTGGCTCAGGTTGTAATCTCAGGGGTCTGCGATCAAGCCCTGCATTGGGCTCTGCACTCAGCACAGAGTCTGCTTAAGACTTTCTCCCTCTGCCCCTCCCTGCCTGCACACACTCTCCCTCTCTCAAAATAAAGAAATAAATCTTAAAAAAAAAAAAAAAGTCTTTCAGGATTAAGTATTTGCTGTTGTTAGCATATTGGATCTCACTTGTTTGGGGTACAGTGGTGTGGCCTTGCAGACGAATTCACCCTCAAATGACAGTGTTTTGTCTCTGGGCCGTAAAGGAGTACATGTGCAATCATTTTGGCTTTGATTTTTCTTCGTGCTTGGATATTTATAGGTGTACTTGGTAGATTACGGCCTTGCTTACCGGTATTGCCCAGATGGAATTCATAAAGAATACAAAGAAGACCCCAAAAGATGTCACGATGGCACTATTGAATTCACCAGCATTGATGCGCACAATGGTGTTGGTATGTCAACGGTGCCTGACCGAGAAATACACTGCTAATATTTCAGTTGAATTCCTACATGGTTCTTAATTTCGTACAGATAAACAAGCAGATAAATAAGAATTGCAGAGGCAAGGTAGGGCGGGGAGAGGGTTGGGGAAGGAGGTTAGACTCCTACAGTCGTGTAACGGGGCCACCAGGATCTTTTCCCCGGTGGTCTTCTCTGTCTGTCAAAGACACCACAGTTATAGCAGGGAAGGTGGTTCGGTCAGCTCACTGAGGATTTCTTTTTAGTTCTATTTAGCTTAGTCGAATGTGGGGTGTTTCATCCCCCCTAAAAATCTGTAAGTTTCTTACGCAGCCACAAGTTTGTAGCAGGTAAACTAACTTTGTCACCCCTGAAGTCAGCCTGTTCCTTTAGCAGGCATTTTGTTTTTCTGTGCCCAGCACTGTGGAGGAGCCAAGACCCCTCAGTTCTCTGGGCCTCACCATAGCTTATATCATTTTAGTGTCTTCAGGCTTTCCAAGCACAGTATTAAATGTGTCTCTGTTTTATAATTTATTTCCTAGACCAGTAGTCTCAGTTTGAAACTCTAGAGTTTGCCAGTTTGGATTTTAAAGTAAGTTGTTAGTTGGATGTAAATTATTTCTTTCATATTTCCCAACATTTATTCAATACTTTTATTAAATGCAGTGATAAGTTTTGATGAAAAATAAACTGTAAGATTGACTGTTTTACCTTATTGGTTTATGTATATTTGAAACTATACCTCAAAGTGATTTTGGTGCTTAACCTGCTTCCTTTGTATTCATAGCCCCGTCAAGACGTGGTGATTTGGAAATCCTTGGTTATTGCATGATCCAGTGGCTTAGTGGCCATCTTCCTTGGGAGGATAATTTGAAAGATCCCAACTATGTTAGAGATTCCAAAATTAGGTAAAGGAAAACTTATAATAAATTATTTTGGGCAAAATCATGTTAAGGTACATGTATTTAAGTCAGAATTTCTTGACAGAGACTGTAGTTTTAACTGCTACTAATGTAGAAATAAGACAGTACTTGCTAAACAGGAAGAGTCCTTGGTCTTCTGTTCAGTTTGTTTTAGAAGAAAGTCTGTAAGGGTATTTAGGATGTAGCCCAGTGCTGCTTATTGTGCTATTTACTGTTATTAAATATTAATAAATTTCCATGGCATAAAGCTTCAAACAATGACTCATTCTTTAATTTTTAACAGATATAGAGATAATATTGCAGATTTGATGGACAAATGTTTTCCTGAGAGAAGCAAGCCAGGTAGGAAAAGACTTCTTAAATGTTCATAGGGTTTCATTTTCTGGGAAGAAAGACTGAGTGTCATGATGTCTACGGCATATCCTGTAACGTAAAAGCTTAGGTATTTTCAAGTGTGGTCATTGTAGTGGGGCCTGTTCTCATCACGACAGCAGTTCCCTTTCCAAAGGTGGGCTAAAGGGGTACTTGAGCTTCCTTAAATTATTATTTAGCTTTCAGGAGAGGAGCCAAATTTCATTCATTAATTCAACGATTTTTTTTATTGAGGCTTGATTGTGTGCCAGAGACCGTTCTAGGCACTAGGGATACACCAGTGAACAGAATAAAGCAAAATTCCTGTCTTTATGAAGCTCATGCTGTAGTTGGGAGAGCTAGACAGTAAACACATAAGGGAATGTTACAGTGTATCGTGTGGTTAGTACTATGGATAAAAAAGAAAGCAGGGAACAGAATTAGTGAGTGTGGGGATGAAGTAGGGAATAGAGTGGGAGGCAGTTGGAATTTCAAATAGGGTGGCCAGGATGGCCTTACTGAGGAGGTGACGTTTGAGCAGTCAGAGCTAGGGAGTGAGCTGCGTGGAAGTCTGGAGAGCAGCGTTTGTGGGCAGAAGCAGTGTAGGTGCCCGGTGTACCTGTGGAGTGCGTTCTTTCAGGCCATCCATCACAAGGGCTTTGGCTTTGACTCTGAGCAGGAGTGTAAGGTTTGGAGTAGAAGAGCGGCATCACGTCTACCTTTAAGGGAGACCTCGAGCCCCTGTTGTGAGCAGAGACTGCCAAGGGAGGAAGGCAGGTCTGAGCGGGAGCAGGCTAGGAGGCGACCACAGTAATCCGGGCAGGGGAATAGTGAGAAGTGGTCCCTTTGCATATATTTCGATGTCTTTTCAAGCCATTGCTCATTTATCTCCTTTTCAGGGAAGTCTACCCTGACTTTGTGCTATTTGAAACTGCAGTCTTACCAACCACACAAGAAGTGGAACGTTACAGGCTTCTCAGAATCCCCCTTGTGTCTCCTACCAATCACGAGCCTCTCCTGCCGGCCTGATAAATAACTAGCCTAACTTGAACCCCAAAGATTTGTCTTTGAGCTCCTTACAAATGGAATCATGGAGTGAACAACATAGATAAAAATCCCTGCCCTCGTGACATTAACTTCTGTGTTAAGAGTCCTGTTTCTTTTACTCAGTATTGTATCTGTGAAATTCATTCCCATTATTACATGAGTTTTTTTTCAGTGTTTCTATTTATTTTTTTTTAACTTTATTAACAAATATAATTGTATACATTTAAAGTGTACAGTGTGGTGATTCGACATACATTTTTATCGTAGAATGATTAATAACAAGATCAAGATAATTAACACTTCTGTTACCTCACAGTTAACTGTGTGTGTGTGTGTGTGTGTGTGTGTGTGTGGTGAGAAAGCTCAGGGTCTCCTCTCAGCCACTTTCCAGTCTGTAGTACCAAATTATTCACTATAGTCCCCGTGCTGTGCGTTAGATCCTCATGGGACCCTGTTGTTCCACGCTTAACAGTGATGTGTTCGTTCTCATTTCTGATAGTATTCTGTTGTATTTATATCCTATTACATATTATCTGTTCTGCTGTGTTGGCAATCATAGATCACCAGTTACAAATACAGATGTCCACCTGTAACTGATTATTGTGCCTTATATGAGGAGGGGCCAGATTTCTTCCCCACCCCCATATTTATAAACAGTTGAGCCAGTTTTTTAGCTTTTCTTGAAACAAACCCACCAACTTCTCTTTCCGTACGGTGCTACATTTGTCTTAAATCAAGTGTGGATCTGTGTATCTGTTTCTGGACTCCTTTCTTTTTATTATGCTTTTTGTCTGTTCTTGGGCCGCAGTGTCGTAATGACTCTAGCTTTATCCTGAGTCTTGACATCTGGTAGTGTACGTTCTCCAACACTGTTCTTTAAACCTGTCTTTGCTGGTTTGCAATTCTTGACCCTCTGTGTATCTGTGTGCATTTTAGAGCCACCTTGACAGTTCCACACACATCCCCTCCCTTTCCAGTTTGCTGGAATTTTGAGTGGAATTGCATTGACTCTAGATAGACTGACATCCTTATACTGTTGAGTCTTCCGGTTCACTAATATGGTATATTCTCTACTGCATTTCTTTCACTGTGTTTTATAATTTTGTCCGGGAAAAATCTTGCCCGTCTTCATTGTATTTGTTGCTAAGTATTTGATGGTTTTTTGATGCCACTGTAAATGATCTATTATTTTATTTTAAGATTTTAGTTTATTTAGAGAGAGAGAGCGCGTGTGTGTGAGTGGAAGGTGGGGCAGAGGGAGAGGGGAAGCAAACTCCTTGCTGAGCGTGGAGCCCACTGTGGGGCTAGATCTCATGACTCCAAGATCATGACCCCAGCTGAACCAAGAGTCGGAAGCTTAACTGACTGAGCCACTCAGGAGCCCTAGTGATCTATTTTTTTTTAAATTTTATTTTCTAGTTGCTTGTTGCTAGTACCTAGAAAACGATTTTTTAATATTTACCTTGTATCCTGTGACCCTGGTAAATTTACCTATTAGTCCCACTAGTTTTTTATAGATTCCTTAGGATTTTCTGCATACACTGCTGTGTATGCAGAAACTCTTTATGCCTTCTGTTTCTTTTCTTGCCTTACTGTACCGTCTAAAAACATATATGACTATTACACTGAACAGAAGTGGTGAACATGGACATGCTTGATATTTTCCTCTCTCAGAAGGAAAGTTTTCCATATGAGACCATATTAGGAGATGTTTGCTTTAGGTTTTCCATAGATCCCATTTATCAGATTAAGAAAGTTGAAGGGAGAGATTTTCATTTCTTTTTTCCTCACATTTCCCAAGTACCTAGAATTGTGCCTGCCACGTCGTGCGTGCTAGCTAGTCAGTGTTTGAGTGAATGAAGGTGTGTATATGTGTGTGTGTAGCACTGACAGGATCTCTGGGTTTATCCCATGTGGGGCGTGGGAAGAGATTTGTGGTTTGAGGAACTGGAGGAATGGAATTCTCAGTAACTGGGGCAGGGAAACCACAGGGGAGCAGGTTTAAGGGTAGTTCAGGAGTTTGGATTTGAATTTGTTGGGATTCCAGAGGACAGTTAGAGATCCAGGAGCCAGTGTATGAGGCGGTGGGTGCACAAGTTCCTGGAGGCCTTGGGAGGGTGCGGCTGGGGAAGGGAGGAGTCATCAACCTAAAGGTGAATTCTGGTGTTGAGGAGTGTTGATCTTGACCAGTAAGATGTCTTTTTAGGGGAGTGGTCCTGCTTCAGTGTGCAGTAAGCCTTTCGTCATTCAGAGCTGATTTTTCCCTTTTATGGGAAAACTCGGTCTTGCTTCTTTCTTCCTTCTTCAACCTGGTTTTGGTATGTTTTATTTCCCATTTACGCAAAAAATGCAGCTATTTTCTATAGAATTAATGGCTTTCGTGGCAAAAAAAAATTATGGGCTGTGATATTCCTTGTACTTTTTAGTACCTTTTACTTTTTAATCTATTCGAGGTCTTTTCCTGTTTTGTTTTTGTAGCCTTAAAAGTACAGCAGTTATTTTGTGCATGTTTAAGTTCTGGTGTGTCTCTTATCTTCTGTCCCTTAAAATTACAAAAATGTCTTTTACATTATATCTCAAAATAAGTTTCTTACTTCACTTTCCGGACTATTTCTGACTTCAAAAGCATACTTCCATTGAGGAAGTGATTTATGTAAAAAAACATATTCTAGCAGGATACACATTTGCATTCTAATGTTGCTATAACCTTGAGTTATTTCTTAGAAGAGATAAATGTGTTTGTGATTAAAAAATTACAGAATAATTGTGTTACTCTTTTAGATGAGATTGCTAAATACATGGAAACAGTGAAATTACTGGACTATGCCGAGAAACCTCTTTATCAGAACTTGCGAGACACTCTTTTGCAAGGACTGAGAGCTATAGGAAGCAAGGATGACGGCAAGCTGGACCTCAGCCTCATGGAGAACGGGGGCTTGAGAGCAAAGTCAATAACGAAGGTGAATTTTTGTTCCTAAGTTATCCTTTGGCTTCCTGTGATGGTAATTGCAGCAAACACTAATTTTAGGGAAGTAAATCAGTAAAGAAAAGTGTAGCAGATTGCTTGGCAATTAAGTATCTGTCACCGTTAGATAAAGGGACACTATTTATGAGACATGAAACATGTAGAGGGTTGTAGAAGAATGAATAGATATCTATTTCTTATGTCCAGTAGCAAGTTTGTAAATTCCTGGAAAGGTTCTGACTTGGGGTACTGATATCTGGCAGGGGGATTTGGATGGGGGTCACTCGATTCGTAGTGTGGGTTTTTTCTCCCAGGCCACCTAGAAGGGTTGGTCTTGTCTCTTAGCTCTTCCTCCTTTGTTGGTGTGGTCAGAGTGTTTATCATTTGAAAATTGGTGTTTGAAAATTACTATTTGAAAATTAATGTTTGAAAGTTTCCTTGTTGGCTGGTGTGAAGTGCTTACCATTGGAACATTATTTTGCTCTTTAAAGAAATGTCATTATGTAAAGCTATGTATCTGCATGTGAAGAGGTTAATTTATCAGAGAGATAGGTTAACAGTGAACTTTATGGGCAAAGTATTGTGCAGGCATGTAAATAACTTCTGGTATCACTTTAAAATTTAGATTTTACAGGTATGCATTAACTTATTGCTTATTTTTAATAGTTAAATTGTTGATTAACTCAGATTTCCTTTGTAGTCTGAAATTATTGAATAAAATGTGCTAGCTGCTTTTAAGTGGATAGGAACTACTTTTAGAAGAAAAAAATATGTATTTTAAAGATTTTATTTATTTATATATTTGAGAGAGAGAGTGTGAGACAGAGGGAGCACAAGCAGGGGGAGCTGCAGAGGGAGAGGGAGAAGCAAGCTCCCTGCTGAATAGGGAGCCCCATGCAGGGCTCAATCCCAGGACTCTGGGATCATGACCTGAACGGAAGGCAGACCAAAAAATGTATTTTTTTTACAATACTGACTATTTGTATTGTCACTGACCGTAAATTCCAGTAGATTCTTTTGGAAATCTCGTATTCTGAACTCTGAGCAAAAGGGTTTAAAAACAAATTTTCTCTCTTTAAAATAAGCAGCATTATTAAAAGGTTTTTGTAATTCTTTTTAACTTATAGAGGAGATGGGAATTTTGAAAATGTATCTTGAATTTGATTTTTTTGGCAAATAGTAGGTCTCTTTGTAGTTTCACTCCAAAATCGGAAATTATACACATGCATCTACATATACATATTTTTTCTTTTGTAAGTTTTGTCTTAATTGTATCGCTCCATTTTTGTGGTCAACAAGTGTGCTGAGAGCCACATCCAGCTTTGAAATGAAGAGGATAAAATGGCAGCCGGAGTGGAATTTTTCAGTAAGGTAGTGAGTGAACTTACAGTTTGCATGTATGTATAAACATACAACATGCATCTTCCTGCTCAGGACAGATTTCTGTGCATTAATATTTATAGATGGCTTCTGCGGTGTTTTTCTCTAAATTTTTGCTGATTGAGAAGTAAAGATCTCTGTTGCAGTGAGAACTTGTCCAGTGCCATACCCCCTTACTTTGCAGATCACTGTTATTTGGACTTACATGCTGGAGAAAATTTGGTTTCTGCAGCTTGGCTGACTTTATAGCTGAATAGGTCAGTCTGCTGCAGAGCTAACATCTGTGACCTTACAATTCTCATGTGTCCTTGGGTACTTCCGAAAGCTGGAAATTTCCTGCTGGATCATCCCCTACATGTATAAAGCTTTATTTAGAGGGGAAAAAAATGAATAGCAAGCGAACTGTTAGATTTCCTTTATTAGTTTACTGCCTTTTCTCCCCCTCCCTCATAACTGACACTTGTATTAAAAAGAAGTTAATAAAAGTTAAGATTAGATAAGATCATGAAGCTGCCTAATGGCCATGTAACTGGAGGTGAGTTGTTAATTTGGTGGCCTTTTGTCTTATGTTTTAATGTGAAAGAGTTGGACCAGGCCAGTTTTCTCTTTTAATATTTTCATTCATTCTTTTTTTTTTTAAGCCCCAGAACATTTTCTTCAAATAAATTGTGAATACCCCACATTTAAAGCAGATAAGAACAAAGCTCCACCAATTGAAAAGTTAGGGGCTCTCTACAAGGAAAAGCTTTTTCTTTGATAAATTAGTATTCCATCTCTTTTTTTAGCAAGGGGCATATAATCAAGATGTCATTTTTTGCTCTGGTTCCTAGGAAGCTCTGAGTTAATTATGATGCCTAATCATAGAAATTATATTAATCCTTATAATTAGCATATTTTCTCCTTTCCCTTTGTCATGCTTTCTTAAAGCTTTAAAAGTATATGTTCTTTGTATTTATGACACTCAAAGCTCTTTTGGAAAGGGATAGTTTTAATCAGGTCAATTTGTATTTCTCTCTTGTGTTCCTGAGAGTTGTCCATTATGGTAAAAACTTGTGAGAATTGATTAGCAGTGGAATGAAACAAGGTTTCTATCCATTTTTAAAAAGCCATGCTTGATTATGGTACAGTAAATTTGGAAACTAGAGTAAAATATATATTTACCCACTTGAAAATGTTCAGCCTCAGTAGCCCAAGAGTTTTCTTTAAAGCAAGGATTTTGGGATAACCTAAGGCTGGAACAGAAAAAAACAAAGTATCAATCTACCCGTAGGAAGTACACAGCCCCAGGTTTTCATTGTTGATTAGAACTGAACACTTGCATTAGGATCGGGCAGTCCAGTTCCAGCAGTTATTGGATTCAGTGTGTACTCTTAAACCAACATTCAACAATATAAAGGTCTAATTTATATACCTGGTCTAGGCTAGGTCCCCAGGGCTATAAAGATCAATAGCATGTAGTTCCATCCTTAAAGAATTCCTCCCTGTCCCATCTGGGTTAAGAACAGCTTAATTTACTGGAAAGAACTCAGCAAGTTAAAAGGACATTAATACCTCCATTAGCTATTTTCTTGTAAGGTTTTGATTAAGTTGCTTGCCCAAGCCAACAAAAAGGGCTGTTCATTAGAATTTCTCGAGTCTCATCCCTGGAGATTCATTGAGTAGGTCTGGAGTATGGCCCTGTGATTTGCATTTTTTCATTTTCAGACAGTATATACTGTTGTTTCCTCTGAATGACTCGCACATAGCCTTCCCTCCACTCCCACATTTTTTAGTTCTTTTAAGTTATATTATGCTAGTTGGGCTTCCCAGAGTTTCTCTGAAAAATGATTAACCATTAAATAAATCCCTGCTGGCACTCAGCCTGGAACATGGTACAAAGAGACGAGTAAGAGTAAAGGCCTTCCGTTGCCAACGAGTGGCCTGCAGCTGCTCTGGTGGACAGCTTCCTGTCTCTTGAGGTGACTGCACCCCTGCAGTCTATAGTTTCAGTTAGATAGCCCCAAATAAACCCTCTGAATTTGGTGAAAGTCTGTCTAACTTGGTTAGCATGCTAGAATAATAGAATAATGTATTTTCCTTAGGTAAATTTAGATGGTTGAAGTTGAGATGTTTTTCTGTTTTCTGATGGGGATTTAGCCTTAGTTTTCTTTTCTTTTCTTTTTCTTTTCTTTTTTTTTTTTTTAAAGATTTATTTATTTGAAAGAGAGAGAGACAGCGAGAGAGGGAACACAAGCAGGGGGAGTGGGAGAGGAAGAAGCAGGCTCCTAGTGGAGGAGCCTGATGTGGGGCTCGATCCCAGAATGCTGGGATCATGCCCTGAGCTGAAGGCAGACGCTTAATGACTGCGCCACCCAGGCGCCCCTAGCCTTAGTTTTCTATGTAAGTGGATTCATTGTTTACTAATGATTCTTTCGTTAGGTGCTTGAGCTCTGTATTTTAAATCTTGTCTTATTTGGCTGGATTTTGTCAGATAGCTTTTTTTCCCCTATGTGTATATATATTTTTAAAGGTTTTATTTATTTATTTGTCAGAGAGAGAGAGCACAGGCAGGGGGAGCAGCAGAGGGGAAGCAGGCTCCCTGCTGAGCAAGGAGCCTGATGTGGGACTTGATCCCAGGCCACCAGGATCATGACCTGAGCCAAAGGCAGACACTTAACCAACTGAGCCACCCTTTTCTCTATATTTTTAAATAAGATTATGACATATGTACAGAAAAAATGTACCAGTAAATGTGGAATTTGAGCTTTACAAAGTGAACATGCATATTTAAACATCCCTCAGATCAAGGTATATATCATCACTTGAGCCCCAGAAACCTCTCTCAGGCCCCCTCTCAGCCATTATCCCTTCATTAAGAATAACCAGTGTTTTGACTTACAACACCATAAATTAATTTTGCCATTTAAAGAAAGTTCATAGTAATAGCACCATGAAATGTATATATTTTTGTGTCTGTCTTTTATTCATTATATGTCTGAATTTCCATGCTGTTGTGTGCAACAGAAGTTTTCTATTTCTTTTTACTGTATGGTATGGCTCTCTGTTATATGAGTACATCATAATTCCTTTATCTCTTCTATTGATGGACGTTTATACTGTTTACGGCTTTTGGCAGTTGTAGAAATGCTGGTTAAGAATGTTCTTGTAATTTCTTTTGGGAACTGCATATATTTATTTCAAGTGGGGTATATACCTAGCGGAAGTACTGGGGTAGAGGGCTTACTTATGCTTAGCTGTAGTAGGTGCTGCCAAGCAGTTTCTCCCGGCAGCTGTCCCAGTTGATGCTCTCACCAGCAGCTTACAAGAGGTCCAGTTGCTTACTGACACTAGCTGTTACATTATATTTAATTTTATCTCTTTTGGTAGATGTGTACTGATGTTTCTTTGTGGTTTTAATTTAATCTCCTTTAGAATATTGATTTTGAACACTTTTTCATATGCCTATCAGTCTCCATTGCCCTTTTTCTGTGAGGTGCATTTCAGATCTTTTGTTTATTAAAAAGCGGGGAGGTTGTCAGCTTTCTTTTGATTTGCCAGACTTGACTACTTACTTTGTATATATGCAATCTATGTATTGCACACATTTTTTTTTAAAACAATTGGTAGTTTATCTTTTCATTCTGTTAATGTGGTAATATCTCTTGATGAACAGAAAGTTCTTCATTTTAATGAAGCCTAATTTATCAGTCTTCTTGTTTATGGTTAGTGCTTTTTGTATTCTATTTTGGGAAAATTTTGTCTACCAAGATCATGAAGATACTCTGTTATTATCAAGAAATATTATCTTTTGTATTTAGGTCTGTGATTCAACAGCAACTGATTTTGTGCATGGTGTAAGCCTGTGTTTATTTACCTCTTGTGGATAACTAGTTGATTTGTACCATTAATTGAAAAGCCTGTAATGTCCCCACAGCATGTGGCCGACTTTCAGGTAACCGTATATGTTTGGGTCTGCTTCTAGAAACTCTGTTCTGTGCCATTGGCCCATTTATCTTTTTTGCCAAGCCACACTGTTAGAAAGTCTTCCAATTTTGTTCTTCTTCTTTTTGTCTTAGCTATTCTTGGCCCTTCAGCTTTACATATAAGTATCAGAATCAGCCTATTAATTTCTACACAAATGTTTCTGGGATTTTGATAGAGATTGCATTGACTTTATCATTTTGGGAGAATTGACATCTTCACAATATTCTTTTCTGTCCATGAATATGGTACACCCTTGTATTTATTTAGGTGGTCTTTCATTTATCTCAGTCATGTTTGCAGTCATCTCTGGCTGTGTAGAGATCATACGCATCTTCCATATCTGTTTTCTTCTCAGTGCTTAATTCTTTATCTGTTTCTTTTGTATCATCTGTAATTACCACAGAACTTCCTTCATGTCATTTGGTTGTCGGCTCTTTCTGCTGTTTTTTGATGTTTCTAATGTATTTATAAGTTCTGTAGTGATTATTGTTCTATTTATTGACTGTGCAGTTTCCTTGTTATGTTATTTTCTTTCATAAATTATTTCTCATTTACTCGGTTTTTTAAATCTTTTTTTTTTTTTAAGCCTCTAGTGCATGTCGTAAAATTTTCTTCTTTTGGGAGGACTGTGTTTTCTTTCAGAGTGGAATCTTCTGCTGTCTTTTGCAGGCTACGACCATTTATTTCATCTTCTCTTTTTGTCCCCAAGGATTCTAACTTTGTTGGCATGCTTCTTCTCTGGATTGTATTAATATTGAATAGAATAGCTTTACCTGGGCTTAACAGATTATTCATGAATCCTCGGCTTTCCCATTAGATGAAACTGTTTTGCTTTTCCTCAGAGTTTAGGTTTGAGGGTTTGGCATTGTTAAGGGACTTTCTTTGCCTGCAGCTCACACTCTGGGAGGATCTGGAGGGCCATAGCTCAGCTGGTACTGTAGGTCAGATTACCTGTCTTTATTCAGTACCTGCTCCATTCCCTTCGTGGCCAGAAGAGGCAAAGATTTGGTAAAATCTAAATCCACGGTGATTCTTCTCTATGGCTTTAGCAGTGTTTTACTCATTTTCTCTTTTGTCATCTATTTTGGTCAATCATTGTTTATTGTTGAAAATAATTAGTCTTGAATGATTGTGGCCATTCTGCCTTCTTTCTCCAGGTTTCTTCTTCAGGGAAGGAACAGAATTCCATGTCCTGCTTTCAGTGAGGGACTGTGGGAGTAGGGAAGGTCTCTTCCAGGGGCTGTTCCAGTCTTTCTTTTCAATCTTCCTATTTATATTTTATAAATTGAAAGTCAGTGGTGAAAAATTTCTGAATGGTGTTCACTGATGTTCTTTTCCCCAGTATGGTTCAGTGGTGTGTAGGAGCCGCATGTTGCTTTCTAGAAGCGTCTGACTCTTCTTGGCCACCACTTCCCAATGGTTATGGTGAGAGGCTCTGTCACTGTTGCTGCTGAAATAGTTCTTAATTGTTATTTTGTGTTTATTTCTTCAGAGTTTAGATGGGGCAGAGGTTGAAATATTACCCCCCAAATGTCCCTTATTTTTACTCACAGTTTAGCTTGTTTGTGGGTGTGAACGTTTCGGGGTCATCAAAATCTTTGCCCTTCCTCCACAAGAGTAGATCACATGGGTTGTGCTGTCACCCTCTCAGCTCCTCATAGACCGTCTCCCACATTATAGTCACCTGACATTTCAGTTTTTGTACACGTGGTAGCATTAACTCATCTTTGGTTAATGATAGTAAGTTCTTCATTATGGTATCTTAAGAGTGGAGAACT
Source organism: Ailuropoda melanoleuca (assembly GCF_002007445.2). Taxonomy (NCBI): domain Eukaryota; kingdom Metazoa; phylum Chordata; class Mammalia; order Carnivora; family Ursidae; genus Ailuropoda; species Ailuropoda melanoleuca. The sequence continues at coordinate 34,467,444 of NC_048231.1, forward strand.
TGAACTAGTGAAGAACACAGTATTCCAAACTTTGTTAGTCATACGTTGAAACATTTTCTTTTGCTAAACCCTTTCCCCCAGACCTGTTAATAATTAGCAAAATTCACGAGTTGTACTTGGTTTTCGTATCTCCGGAGTAGATAGCTAGATGTGTTGACAGGACATCTGAACGTAAGCAAATAACAACAGCAACTACAATAAAATGAAGAACTGCATGAGCTCCGTTTACGGTGCGTCAGTACTTCACCAAATGGTATTCATGCACATGGGGTTACATTGGACACTTACTTAAGACAGTTTACAGAACCCTGAAGTGATTTATTCTAGGACTTACAGTTTTAGGAACTTAGCATGTATGTGTTTAATGTTTGGTAAAAGCTAAGATTACTCTCTTGCTTTAATCTATATTTTAGCATGTATTTTTCAACTTGAGGGTGCAGCCTGTAACAGTGCCAGGCACACAGTAGCTGCTTAGTAAATATGTGGTGGGTTCTGTGCCCCTGATAAAGTGAAGGCCTGTGTTATTGCAGAAGGGAATTGTAATATTCATGATTCTTGTTACAGCCTTTATCACTGGAACTCATTTAAAATAATAAATCACTTTAATGCATTCTAGCAGAATATTTTTAGATTATTCTTCAAATTAATCTGCCCCTCTTTTTAAGTCACTCACTTCCTGACCCACTTCCCATCTTTTCATTTCTTCTTTTTCTGATTATATCTGATCTTTTCCTGCTTTTTCTCAAAATATATCTGTAATTACTTAATGTCCACTTAAACATTACATAGTTTATAAAGGGCTTGGAGTAAAATAGGAAGTCAGCTCTTTATTATTACAACACTAGTTAAATAGTTGCTCGACAGGTGCAGACCCATAGATATTTCTGTGTAAAATACCATGCTAGGCTCCACGAGAGCTCCACGGATGAGGAGCACATGTAGAAGGGAAAAACAGGAGTGTGGACGAGGCTTTCCCGGGCACACAGCTCTGTGGACTCTCACGCTTTAGGAGGGGGTGCGCTAACGTGAGAGCGTAGCAGCCGGGAACTGTAAGGGAGGCGGTGTAGCTCGGGGACGGAAATTGGAGTAGGAACAAAGAGCTCTGAGTTCTAGTCTTTCCCACCCCCAGCTGAGAAACACTGAGCCGGTTCTCTTAGCCTTCTTCTGTCTCCAGCCTCAGCGTTTTCTGTCTGTATTGTGAATTTTAACTAACTCCACTGGTTTTATAAGTATTGTGTAACACACGTGTCTGCTTTGCTTTCATAGAAGATATGTGTTCTGTGTTTTTTTAGTTACTGTTGAGTAACAGATAACCTATTTTTTTGGTTGCTATTAATGAATGTAGGAGCATAAATAAATAATGCTATTAGTTTATAAAGTATGTACCATTTGCACAGTGACTTAAGTGGCCTTAAGGAAATAAGTAAGATGAACTGATTGGTGCAGTCGGTCTCTAGATAATTTTATTTAGAGTTCTTTGTTCATCGACACAAGTACAGTAATAAACATTTAGAAATTCTAGGCTGTATATTCTAAGTTCCTGTAATAAACATTTGTGATTTTTGTAATAAAGAGTTAAAAACCAACAACAGTCCTGAATACTCCTCACCTTTGATATTAGCCATGGATCTGACTGGCTTTTCTTAGAGGCTGTTGAAATCATCTAGAGGTGATCTTTTGATGTGTGACCTGGGAAGCAAAGAATGAACGGGTCTTCAGTTTTTGCCTCGCGAGATTTTTATTCTTTGTCCTGTTAAAACAGCTTTAAGTCTCTAAGTGGTCTCTAGTCAGTGTTTAGACTATTAGTAAATTATCAGTCCAAATGCATCTAGCTGATTTGTCTTCCTGTTTCTAAGCTGGAAGTGAGAAGCTGCTAATTAACTAAATTTTAGCCTAGCATATCTGAACACTTCAAAAATACAATGTGTAATACATACGCTAATGCCCTTTGAAATAAACCTAATTTTCTGCAGATATTTTAGCTGTGCTGAATTAAAAGAAAACCCCATTTTAAGTTTATAAATCATTCTGGTGTGTCGTACAATATTTTGATTTCATTTATAAATGCAGAGGCACTTTGTGGGACCTGGTGTGGAATATGACAGAATCAGAGATTAGCGTGGTCCCTTTGTGAAGCCGTTTTCTGTTCAGAGAGAACCAAAATACCCTATCTGAAGCCCAAGATGTTGACAAATAACAAAATGAGGCATTTGGAGATACTCAGGAGGAAGAAGCTGCCAGTGAATAGTTTGGAGTTTTACTCATTGCCTTATAGAATCAATAACACACTTAGATGCTGTTAAACGTGAAGGTTTGGTGTTTTTGTTTTTGTTTTTTTGAATTGGTCTTTTCCATAGACCATTGGCCCTTCCCGTCAAAACTAAATACAGTCTCAGAAAAGTTGGGCGGGAGATAACCAGCTGAAGTGTGGACTAATGAAATTCAGTGCTTTACCCATCGCATGATGCTTAAAATACAGGGTTTTTTTTTTGTTGTTGTTGGTTGAATACTGGCTGATTTTCATTCCTATGTAATTTACTTGCATGGAGATTAAGAAAGCTCTTTATTATTACATAAGCTTGAGAACAAGATGAATGCACTGGGTTCTTGGGTAGAATGTATTGGATAGCTCCCTTTATAATGAGCATTTAAAAATCTGCCTCCTTAAAATCAGAAAATGCATTCTTTCCTGTATGGAAAGCAATATAGTAGTGAAATATTCCTCCTTAATTTTGGTCCGAACGAACAAAAGTGTCTCTGTTTATTCCTGCCTAATGCATCACAAATCTGCTGACATGCTAACCTTGGAGTCTTGGCTGGCGTTAATCAGGCCTGTGCACCGGCAGGAAAGATGTACCTAATGCAGTCCATCAGTGCAGCTTGCATATGGAAGTCCTCACAGGGGAGCTGCCCCGTGCCAGCTGAGGGTTACCTGCCCACTGCAGTTATTGTATGTAATTATCGAACCAATCTGTTCAGCCCAGCAGGGTTTAGATGGTAATCATGAAGCAACACTTTGGAAAAGAAAGATGTAAGGCACGCTCCCCTTCTCTCATCAGTTATATGAAGTTGCAGCCACTCTTAACAGCTATTTTTGAGAGGCAATACCTCCATATACAAATCTGCTAAATGAGTGCCTTTGGAAGTTTCTTAAGGTTTAGTCAAGTTATTTTTGTCTGTGGGAAGCATTTTCTTTAGGATCATGCATGGATCTCGGAGTTCTGATCTTTCCACGGCCACTTTAAGAATATTTTGAAACAGTGGGATTATTTGTAATGTGTAGATAATAACAGTTCTGACCATTTGGGGGTTTTAAGGTAATGTGGTTTGAGTAGAGTGGAGCTTTCCCATGCGGCTCTCTGCGGAACAGAACCCGTGGTTGCCATCAGGCAGGAGAGCGGTGTGCTGTCAGCAGGCAGTGTGCAGAATGGCCCGAAGGAAGGGAAATTCTCAGATGAAGTTTAACTTAATATTAATTGTTAGGAAATATAAACGAGGACATTGTGATGCATTGTGAATCTGAAATTTGGGGGAGGTGAGAGGATTTCCTAAACGAAATCCGGGCAACGCAGGGAAGCTTTGAGTTATCGTTTGGATTTTTTTTTTTTTTAAAGATTTTATTTATTTATTCGACAGAGATAGAGACAGCCAGTGAGAGAGGGAACACAAGCAGGGGGAGTGGGAGAGGAAGAAGCAGGCTCATAGCAGAGGAGCCTGATGTGGGGCTCGATCCCATAACGCCGGGATCACGCCCTGAGCCGAAGGCAGACGCTTAACCGCTGTGCCACCCAGGCGCCCCTATCGTTTGGATTTTAATGCATTTAAATTTGAGACTACGTGGGATACAGTTATAGGAGAAATACCAAGTTATAAAGTTATTACTAAGTTCTTCCATAGTCTTTCCTACATGTAGACGTGTTGAGTAATTTAAAAACTTCACATAGGACTGAACTAGTTAGAAAATGTCATAGTGATAGAAAATAATAAAAAGAAACTATGAACGTTTGGGAAGACCGGCTGGTGACAGAATATAAGCATTAACTCCTAAGTAATCCTCAAGTAGAAAAATAAATACAAAGTTGGAAAAGCTTGAGGGGACGGTGGAAAATCCAATCTATTTTTGACATTTTAGGAGAGCTGTCTTTAAAGACTCTTCCTTTACAGGCAGGTGTCCCCCTTAAACTTTTAATTAAAAGTATACCAAAAGAAAACATTTATTGGAAGCTTGAATAGGATTTTACCACCGGTTGATAGGGTATAACCAGTGATACACTACACGGACAAGGTGTCTATTTTCCCATTTATCAAGTGGATTACCGCCCCGCCCCCCACGTACCCCACACACATTGTAAGATGGGGAGAATAAGTGTCATTGGCCTGAGTGGTAAAACCAAATTTGTTAAATGCTTTGCTTTTACAATAGAGTTTCTGTATCATCAGTCTTGTTGGTTAGGCTTTCAATGATGAGCTATAAGAAGCATAAAAAATTTGAGGTGGTTATAACAGACAAGCCGACATTCAGACTGATCTTCAGACTCACTGAAGATTCTCTTAATCCCATTTTCTTCCATCCTCAGCCCCTTCCCCTTAGGTAACAACCATCCTGAAGTTGTGTATATTCTTACTGTATGTTTTGATACACCCACACCTGGATAAATGCGCATATATACTAGTGTATGGTAAGTCTGTGTATTTACTTATCTGACCATCAGACCACACCTCTCTTTCTCTTTTAAAAAATCTTTATATGTAACAAGCGCAAGAAAGGAATTGAGGAGAGCACCGAATCCAGTGTTGAAGATATGGAATGCTCAGAGGTCCAGACAGAAGAGGCCATAAAAACTCGTAAGTTGAACAGTCTTGCTATTAGCTTTTTCCATATATAAACACAGATTTCATTTCCTTCCACTAAGTAAGAGGTTAACTTATGGTTGTAGTATTTTGATTTTATAATAAAATATCATACAAGAAGGTCTTCTGTTTGTATAGTATTATCACAGTGTCCTTTGGGCGTACATTGTGCAACATCACGAAGTTGGGTTGGGAGCTGCTCTCATATTGCGTCCAGGGAGCCCAAGACATGGAGCACTTCAATGGCAGAGCCAGACTCTTACCTCTCAGGCTACTGTCTTTCCATTCCCGCACGTTGATCTACATCACGGATACAAGGGAAGGTCCGGACCGGGCAAGTAGTACCTGGGCTTACCGCGGCTGCCAAGTTCCACTGGCCTGAGCTGCCCGAGAGCTCCCCACAAAGTCTGCCAACTCTTATTTTCTCTCAACAATTTGGGACATAAGGAATTAAAGCCTCAATCATCACTTTTCAAAGCTCTTGAAGCAAAAAGCAGAGTATGAAGTCATTTCTGAGATGGCTCGTAAACTGGGGCTGAAGGCTCTTCCAGTATGGAGCCGAGCCAGCACTGACATTAGCAGGGCCGCGTCTGCAAAGGGCACAGCGGGGATGGGCTTCCGTGTGCTCTGCTTCGTAGACGGCCAGTGCGGGATGTGTAGGCACGCCTCTGGGTGGCTCAGAAAAGGGAAAACAGATTCCAGGTTTCACAAGAGATGGTTTCTTTGACGCAATGAAGAGATTCGGTGCTGGCTGCAGTACCATGTTTTTCTTTTTCCAGATTTCTCTTCTGTCTTGCTACCTTTTGTTTATTTATTATTTTGTTGGTTCTGAAACATTTCTCACTTTTTAATAGAAAAGGCTCATTTTTGGTAAAATGCTCATTTGGTAAAAAGGCTCATTTTTTGTTAAAGCCCAAGTGTCCTGTTGAGTCAGGCCAGGGAGGTATATTTTACCTTTCCTTTGACAGTGTTGCCTGTGCACATTTGTGGAAGACAAACATTTGACCTTCAAAGAGAATCTTCTGCACTCGATTCTGTTAACATGGTCTTTCTTGAATAGTATGGATAGAACATCCTTAGGCTTACGTGAATTCACCCCAGAGAATACTGGGGGTGTCTAGAGAGGGAGGATAGAACTTCAGCCTGGAGGCTAAAGGTTTTGAAGAAGTTCCTTTCTCTCTTCTGCAGCCATTTTCCGATCCCTACTGTTCTCCCCACCCCCCGTCTTGTTCATTTTGTTATTAGGAAGTGAGGAGTCCCGAGGAGCAGTGCATGGAAGCCTGTCTCAGCCAGAGGCTAGCAGCAGCAGCTATGACAGTGAGTGGGAGCAAAATTAAGGAACATTTGTAAAGATAGAGCAATATTCTTCCTTTTCAAAATCCCTTAAATTTTAAAACGGGCAGTTTTAGTTCAGCAAAGGGCTCACATTGTGATAGTAAGGTTGATACCCATTTAGAACAGAGTGAATTCACAGCTGTGCATGGAGAAGACTCATGCCTCTTTTGACTGCCTGAAGGTCATTTGTTACCTGGATTTTGCTTAATGAGCATCAGAGTTATTTGTTTGGATACATCAATGATTTTAAATTGGACTATAATTATGAAAAAATGTTTTTTATACCTAAAATTTTAATTTAAGGTCCTTAACACTGCTGGTTTTTACTGGGAGAAAATATATTAGTATATTTGTTTTATTTATTAATAACAAAAGAAGAGTGTGGACCCGATTGTGTATTTAGGGAGAACAATCCAGATTTTTTGTTTCAGTTAAAAAAAAAAAAGTTAAAAAATAATCACATTCTCCCTTATATATATAAACTCCAAATTGCTTTACTTAAACGCTGTTTCTCTTCTTACTGTAATTTATCCTTTCTCTTAAAGTATAGGGCTAGTTGACGTATTTTACTGTCTAAATATTCATAAATGAGAGAAAAATTACCTGAGATGGTAAAATGATACTGCTTCTGGCCCTCCCCCCCCAAAAAAAGAAGGCCAAGTGTTCATGAAAATATATATTTGTATTCATCATTTTAAAGTAACTTGAAGGAGGAGGCACATTATTACATTTGAATTTTGTTTTAGAGAAATATATAATACAATTCAGTGACTTCTGTGTTCTAGAGCTTTAAGATTTTGTGTCATAAACGTGTTTCAAGAATGGTTACCTCTAACAGCAGCTTTAGAAATGTCAGTTTCTTCATTAACAATTTTATTTTCAAACACAATTTATGGTTTACAATATGGTAAGAGATTTTTCTCACTGTGTGATCTTTCAGAATGCTATGCCTGGCAAAATGGGAGCAACTTTCCTTTAATATCTATTTAGACCATTTTAAAAACGTGTATAATTTTCTTGATACACCTAAACTCATTTTGACTAGTTGGGGGTCTATTGTGTAAGAACACATTCTGAAAGCTTTCAAAATGTGTATTGTGTAGGTTTTCGCAAAGAAAGGGAGGGGGTGACGGGGTGGTTTTCAAGAAGAACAGAGGCCTCTAATCCTTTTATTTTTATGCAAGGCATAATTTTTACCAATTGAGAAAATTTGGTTATTTGCTGCAAGTAATTTTTTCCCCCACAAAATGATAAGCCTTAAAAAACCATGCATATTCTGGCATTTCAAAACTGTCCCAGTACTTCAGAATTATACTAAAAATTAGTTAATGTAGCCATGATATTTATGGCTAGCTGCTTTGTCCCTCCCATTCATGAAATGGACAGTACTCCACAACCCTGTCTTGTTAGTGTTATATTTAAAGTAACCTTGAATTTTGGTCCATTCTTGAGCAATCTGAGGGAAGCAGGATTTACGGTTACCTCTTAAATATCTATGATCTAGTAAAAAAAAGGGATATTTTCGAGGGCACACTACAACGAAAGTTCCACTTGTTTTAAATTTTTGCATTAATAGAATCATAGAAGAGTACCCAGACTTTTATTTTTCCTTTTCCAGATATTAAATTTTACACATTAATCTTAGGATTGCACCTTTTACCAGTAGTAATGTATTATTAAAATGGGTATTTTTTTTTAAAGAGAATGAGAAGAGGAAAAATATTTTTTCTGCCACAGTTAGAATTTATTATTAGGGAAAATACTGAATTGATACCTGCAGCAGACACTCTGCATTGCAGAATCCTGATTATATAATAAATTCCAGGTAGTGTTTTTAGTTACAGTGAAAAATTTTATATCTAGGTTGAAGGGGATAAGCAGCAGTGGTATTTAAGAGTAAAATGACAAATTGGGATGTTAATGAGAATAACACTACTTGAAAACGTAGTGATAACTATTGTTAGGTGTCCTTTGTAATGTGACCATAGATTCTAAATTTATTGAAAGGCAGATGTACTACAGTACTGATTACTGACCTGGATTTTGTGATACCCTATTACACCCCATCTCATTCCATCACAACATTCTTAGTTTTCTGTGCAAAATTAATTTCAAAATTCTTGAAATAAAAAATTAAAAATCTACCATGGGATATTTTTTATCTATCACAAAAATTGAAGAAAAAACTCAAAAGTTTAAACCAGCCATAGTGTAGGCTATGCATTATCAACGGCAGGAAAAAAAAAGATACCCGTGTAAATTTGAAGTAGGCTTTAATTGAAGTATATAGCAATTAAATAAAAACTGGACCTTGGAAAAATAAAAAACAATTTATAAACTGATCTTCCACATTAAGTAACTTAACTAAGTCCATAAACAGAAAACCTTTAGAGTTTATTGTGTGTTAAATATTTTGTCCTAGATTCAAAGAATGTTCTGTACATTTCAGAAAAGAAGTATTGATCTGTTGTTTAGTGCATTCATTGATTAATTATGGGTGACCCCGCTGTCCCTCACCCTGGTACTGTTGCTCTTCTCCTGGCCGGGGGAGGCATGAGGCAGTAGGAAGGCACACTTCGTTTGCCTGCGCTAGGCAGCCGTGATCAGGCTTACATACCCTCCCGACTGCTGTACTTGCCTTGGACGTAGAGTGGGCGTGCCAGGTGGGGGTGCCAGGAGTCTCCTTGGTGAGGTGGAGTTCCCATGCAGATTTCTGCCCCCAGTAAAGAATCACTGATTTATTCCAGCTCAAGAGTAGTGGATAGAACCTGTCATAAGGTACTTAGTCCAGCGTCAGATGTGGTGCCTTTTTAGAAGGCTGCCCAGTTGGGGCTCTTTAATTCCTAGTGGAAAAGACTTCGTGTTTTGGAATGGCCCAGTGCTTTCCTGCCTAAAGAGTATAGGTAACAGGCTTTAAAAAACAACGCATTTTATTCCTTGCTTTTGAGAATATGCATTATTTCATCACTTCCTTCCAAGAAGTGAATGCCTGTCTTGTTGCTATAGCTTACATTAGGAGTTATTGTTTTACATCACAATAAAAATTTGGGGGAGAAATATTTCAGTGTCCTTGTAAATTGGATGTGTTTTACCAGTGGGAAAGTTCTGTGGTGACTTAAGACTGAAAGGTAGATGTTAGCCTATTTTTGGACATATTGAGAAGTTGACACAATTTCTTAAGATTTTCAGGCTATTAACCATTACCCTTGTGTATGAATTTTATTTCCACAAGTCATCATAGTCAATTAGGTTTTTAAATACAAATAAGTATATATGGAAATGCTTATATTTCTGTTCTTCAGTTTTTGTAAGTTAATGATTTGAATTTCTTTGTTTTTTCTCTTCAAGGTTCAAAAACCAGAAAGAGAGTCCAGAAGTAAATCAGATGCTGTCAACCGACTTTTCTTTTCTTCCTGTCACTTGATTTTTTCCTCTTTTTCTATTTTAAATGTTATATTTTCCTGTGAGTCTTTGAGGATGGGGCTAACCATGAAATACCTATGTCTTTGAAAAATACAAACTTTTTTTATTAAGTAAATACTTTGTTCAATTTATTAAAGGCTAATTTATAAACTTGAAAATCTTTAGGTCATACTCTTTAAGCTTATCCCGAGCTGTATGTGTTTGAGGGTCTGAAGTAGCTGTAAGAAAAACCACCATGATGTTACTTTCTAATCATTGTCCGTTGCCCTGAGTGTATAAAATGCTTGGCAAATTCCTCACTTTTAAGCAGTTACACAAACCTTAAAATAAAAGTCTCTTTTTGCATGATGCAAATACACCATTTGTTGTGGCCGTAAGATTTGGATTTCATCGGTACTGTTCAGTTCCACAAGCATTTATTGAGCACCTGCTGTATGAAGCAAGAGGAACAATAAAGGGAGAGGGTTATGAAAGCAAAAGTGGGGTACTGAGTAGGTCTGTGGGAGACCAAACACATGTATTTGAAAGTTAGATTGCAGAAGGACTCCCTAAGCATGCAAATGGTAAAGAAAACAGGTGTTAAAGTATCAAGTGGTAGCATGATTACAGACTTATAGACTAGCTTCTTTTAAGGAGATCCTGTGAAACAAAACAAAGCAAGCTTATTGCTCGATCACAGATTATTTTTCTTATAAGTATCTTTTTCTGTAGCATATGATGTCTGTGCAGTAAACCAAGCAAACTAGAGTTTTAGTGATCAGACATTTTCAGATTTGGACTTTTCATAGTTGCCCTGGCAATAAAAGCTTGGGATTTAAACCTTTATGAACAATTTCAGGGTTTACTTTGTTGCAGAAATTGGAATTGGGGGGTGCCTGGGTGGCACAGTCGTTAAGCGTCTGCCTTCGGCTCAGGGCGTGATCCCGGTGCTCTGGGATCGAGCCCCCACATCAGGCTCCTCCGCTAGGAGCCTGCTTCTTCCTCTCCCACTCCCCCCGCTTGTGTTCCCTCTCTTGCTGGCTGTCTCTCTCTCTCTCAAATAAATAAATAAAATCTTAAAAAAAAAAAAAAAAGAAATTGGAATTGGGTTGGATTTCCTAAAGGGTGGTACACCTTACAGCTTAATGGCATGTCCCATGTTTGTAGATGGCATAGAGACACACTTTTATTTCAGCATTTAAGCATTAAGAATGTATTTTAATACGTATTCAGAACATAAGTAGCACATGAAGCTGGTGATTTCTCTGTTGCCTAGGACAAGCGTCAAGTAGGTATTTCTGTTTTTAAAAAAGTGAGTTGATTTAAAGAAAATGTTAAGTAATAGTACAGGTGGAATGTCGACATACCCCAGATTGTCAAGGTGGTACCACGTTGCAGCAGCTCTGAGCCAACACTGAGACTCTAAAACTTTCTCCCTAATGTGGGTGTTTAGTTGTCATTTGGAACGCGTATCACTGTAGTGGTCAGATGTTGAAAAGCGCAGACCAGATCTGCAGACTTTCTTTTGAAAGTTCATCTTTTAAATGCCTCCGAAGTTCTTGAGCTGTGTGTCTTTGCTGAAGAGAGAGCTAGATTTTGGGCAGAGACTCCTCCTGTTTTCTGTAGAATGTTGGATTTTCATGCTCATCAGTGTTATGGTCCCAAGTTTATTTAACACCTAAATCAACTCTCAAGTTCTGTTTCAAACACACTGATGCTTAAAATAGAATAAAATGTGTGTGGTGTGTTTTTGTGTATATGGCTTAGCCTTTTTTATTTTTCAAAACACAAAAACATAGCAAAACCTGTTGGTTAAATATTAAGAAAACAAATATTTCCTCACATATTGTTTTTAACAAGTGCTGGCATTTTCTCGAATGTTAGTCTGTTGGCAGGGCTGCAGAAATTAAAAACTAGTAGCCATAGTAGCCAGTTGGAGTCATTGGCTCCATCTCCTTATTCTGCTGCTCTTCTCCTTCCGACCTTACACTGGTTTTCTTCGGCTCCCTTTATTTGAAACCAGTGATCAGATAGCCTTGTCATTCAGAGTTATGCTTTTTTTTTTTTCCTTACCCTTTTCAGTTCTATACTTACTGTTTTTATCTTGCATCATTTCTGTTTCCTTTCCAGTCCGTGTTTCAGTGGACTTTGCCAGTCTCTGTTCCTTCATAACCCAGCGTCTGTGTCCTGACAGGTGTTCCCGGCACCATGTGGTCCTGCCTTCTCTGCTGTTTTCCTCCGTCGTTTGTGAGCTGAGATGCTCTGGTCTTTGAGGATCGACACCTGTGCCAGGCTCTTGTCCTTCACGCCGTGGGGGCAATACATCGTCTAGATGTTCTAGAAAGCAGCCAATACATGTTTGGTAACCAACTCAGCCCTTAAGTAAAGTAGCTCCTAGGTATTCTCCAGTAGTGATCCCTTGAGACAAATAAAATGCTAATAGGCCAGAGCTATAAAAACCCCAGTTATTTTTTTGAATTACTGAATTAAATGTGCATATAAAGGCCTAAGTTACATAGCAATAAATTAGTGGTGGAAATATAAATAAACTATATATATATTTCTGTGTATGTGTTTATATTTGGTTGAGCAATATGTGCTTGATTATGCCTTAAAATGCTATTTTGTTGGCTATGTCCTTGTGATTACCAAAGTTTATTAATAATACCTGGTCGCGGTAGGACATCTGGAACACACAGAAAAGCATCAAAAGACAAATTAGCCATACTGCTCCCACCCACAGGCAACCACTGTGAATGTCTTGACACATTTTCTTCCAGGCTTTTCTTTGCATTTTTATCTTCAAATAATTGTTACATTTCATATAAAACTTCATATATTGCTTTTTAAAGCTAGAATTAAATACTTTCCATGTTATTATAGATCATGAATATAATTTTTATATTTCTATAATATTTTTTCTTGTGGATTTATGACACTTTCCCGACCATTTCCCTAATAATGGACGTTCAAGTTGTCTTTGGTATTGGGATATTATAAGTAATATTTTTTAAAGTTTTTTTTTTTTTTTTAATTCATTCGAGTGATCTCTACACCCAACATGGGGCTCAGACTCACGACTTATAGTCATGAGTTGCATGCTCTGCCAGCTGAGCCAGGAGCTCCTATAAGTAATATTCTTGATGAAACTAGGCAGAAATCTTTGTCCACACGTATGAATATTTCCTTAGATTTTCAGAAAGGAACCACTGGGTCAAAGACTATGAAAATGGAAGGTTACTGTTGCATATTACGAGGTTGCTTTGCAAAAATTCACCAGCCAACACTTTGCCCAGTAAATCAGAGTGCACAGCTTCGATTTGTCGTCCTCGAGTATTACTTATTTTTATAATTTGATAAGGTAAATTTTTTTTTAATTGCTAGTGAACCTGAGCAATTTTTTATTTGTAAACTAATCTCTCTGTTTTCTCCCTGGTGTATTTGTTTGTACTGTTTGTATAGTGACGATCTTAACCTTTGCTTATGTTTTTTGCTGACTTTTTCCCACTTGTTTTTTGTTGATGGTAATATTTTTTATTTTTGTGAAATTTAATATTTATGGCTTTAATCTTTTGATCTTTTTCATGGTAATTTCCACCACTGTTTTAAAATATTCTCCATCCTGAAATCAGAAATATTTACCATGGCTTTTTCTAGCTTTTTAAAATGCTCCTAAATTTTTCATCCAATATGGAATTAATTTTGGCCTGTCTATGCCAGGAGGTAAGGATCATGATGTACTTTTTTCCCAAATAGCTAACCAGTAGCGCTAGTACCTTTGTTAAATAAATCTTCTTCCCCGGCCCCTTATACCCTGGCTTATGATACCTGGTTTATTATATATTAAGTTATTATACCAGGGTCTGTTTCTGGACTGTCTGTTCATTTTCATTGATCTGTCTGTCCTTATGCCAGCACCACACTGATTTAATTAATGCAGTTTTACTTATTAATTCTTATTTGTTGCCCAGACTATATTAACAGAAATCAAAATGAAAGAAAAAATTCACTTATGAGCTTACTACACCACAAAAATCAAACTCTTGTTCTTTGGCTATGTTATTTTTTAAGTCCTGTTTTCATGCCTTCGTAATTTCTCATAAGATCGCATAGATACGGTTTTGTGAATTTTGGTTTATTTTAAAGTTCCACAGGTATTCTCTACCCCTCATTCATTAAGCTGTGCTGGTATAAGGAGGACAAGGCACACTGAAGAATCAATACCGGAAGAGGGCCTTTGGATACAGAGCAACAGCCCACACACTGCGTCAGTGATTCTTTACAGTATACCGCTGGCCCGGTGGTTTAGGCAACTCTGTGTTCCTTGGGTGTGATTTGCAAATAAAATACTTACCATTTCCACTGTACTAAGCATGTATTATTCATATAGTGGTGAGTTTTCTTTTATTATGACAGTCGTGTTTTGCAATTTGTGAGTAGCGTTCCTGAATTTTTGTAATTTTGGCTCATGTTCACCTGTAAAATTTCTGCATTGAGCAAATTATGGTTTTATTTAAGTGAGTCACTGTAAATGATCTTTGAAAAATTCTTTCCTCTTTTTGATTTAAAGTGCAGCACTCGTTTAGAAGTCTGAACTATCAGAAGGATGACTGGAGATGATCTGTAAGATAACTTTTGTGCCTGGTACTCGGGGGTGGGAAGGAGTTCTAAAGGCCAGTCCAGAGTTTGCAGGGGGAGGAGAGGGGACAGTAGTCTGAATCTGTTCCTGCTTCTCTATAGGTTGTCTTTCTGCTGCTAATATCTTTCAGAAGTGAGTGGGGCGTGATCACAGTCATATAAATGAAAACCTTGTAACAGCCAGGCTACTTTGTTTAAAAAGTGAAAAATTGCTCATTCAGTATTCTTTCTGACCTTGACACAAGTATCTTAGTACAGAAGTTCACACTGATCCTTTTTGGTATACTTCTCAGATGGGAACGATGCTCCTACACACTTTCCCAAGCTTTCTTCATGAGGGTTCAGTATGTGCCAGCACTGTATAAATGTCAGAGTTGAGCCACTGAAGGGTCTGCTAACTCTGAACGCTGGAAAGTTCCAGGGCAATAGATTACAGAGAGTGTTATAGCGGGGTAGTACACATTGGTTCTATTGATTCTGTTCCATTGCCTGGTGAAGAGAAAAGAGAGGAATACTTCTTGCACTTTCCTAGATACAGAAGTGTGCCTAAGATTCCCTAAGGAGAGCTCACCCCCACCCCAAAGAGGGGAAAGAAAGCTATGTTCTTTTGTCTTCTTATATTTCATTAACTCATACAGAACATTTTGGTGCTAAGGCGTGAGTCCATTCAGCTGGAGAGGTACTGCGCGCATCCTAATGGGTTTAACACTGGTTGCAAAGCTGTGCGATCTGGTCCCCCGTGCAGCAGGCTCCCCCAGCCCCTGCCCCTCCAGGTTTCTAGTCCAAAAGCCCTTGGCAGCGATTGAAAAGCTTATGAGAAAGATATGTATTTTGCCCTACCATTTGTAATTTAAAGAAGGATCATTTAGACATTTAAGATACACATATAGTCATGGTGGGGTTTTTTTTCCCTTTTTTTAAAAGTTCCTAACCAGGTTTTTGAAAGAAGTTGTCTGTATTCCAGGTGCTGCAGCCCCCAAGTAAGTCTTTGCTATGCCATGCAAAGTGTTCAGAAAGCAAAGGTGGCTGAAATTACATGAAAATGGCTTCCAAGGCCCTGTCTGTTCCTGTAGAGGTCAGAGAAAGCACAGCCTGCAGAAACACAATTCGAGGTCAAGAATCCCAGACACCTGCTGTTCCCAGTGAACTGTGTGATGCACATAGAAAATGTTTGGAAGTGAGGGTCGAGCTAAGTGAACAGTCATGATAATACCTGGTTGGTCTTTTAGCAGCAAAATTGGGGGGAAATATGAAACTTTTTTAAACGGTGGGTTTTTAAAAAAATTTTTTTGGTGTTATTGTTGATATCCCTATTTGAATGTAAAATCCCTAACAAAAGAAGCAAACTGCCTTTAGACTGCATTTACTGCTCTTGATGACTCCAGTTGTGTGTAAATATTAGAAAACAGCAGGGTCCTACATTCCAAGAATCACTTGAGCAGTGCCACGAAGACAAGTGTCCTTACTGGTATTGTAGTCATACTCCCAAGCTCTCCCGCTGTTTCTAATCTGTGCGCACAGCCGTGAAAAAACTGGACTGACATTTACAGGCACAGCAGGGAGACACTTGACTAGGGAATGTTAAAGACTCCAGTACCTCCGATTCAAAGTGGCCACCACACATGATAAATCTTCACAGGAGAGCTAGTCTGCACTTCAGCTGATGCCATAATGAGGGTATCTGTAATGAAGGAAACAAGTAGAACATTTGTTTCCCTCAGCCCAACTTTTTAGCAGTCAGATATTTATTGCCTTTTTCAGACCTGACTATCTACAGGGACACTCTCATTCTGGCTAGGGAGAGGATCTTTTCCCTTCGAGCCGTGCTTTTTGGAGGGCCTCTTCCTTCCATCCTCCGTCCTCAGCCCCTGCCAGGGCTATACAGGAACTTTCCTCAGTAAAACAGCACTTACCCATCTACTGTGAATAAAAATAAAATTTCCCGGAATCTGCTCTAACTGGGATGTAAAAGAGGGTCAGTTGCTTTCTGACTCGAGTTTGACAGACTTTCCTCCCAGTTTTGTCCCAGGGAGCTGCCAGATTTGTATGCCATAATACCAGTAATGCAATTAGGTTTGCTGCACATTGTCTGGTTGACTTCTCAGTTAAGAGTTTCTTTCCCTATGGGAATAAGACTAGACAGACTGTCATTTGCTATTACTAATTCTGCTTAGCATTATCACTGGAGCTTTTTTTGTAATTAGCTATCTTAGTTGGCTCTTAAATTTTAATAGCCAATTGAAGCTACGTTTTAGCCAAGTTCCATATCTAAATTGCATTCAGTCCATTAACAAAGTTGGTTAAAAGGCTATTAAAACAAAAGCCAATATATGGTGGTTCGCACTTGCATCTCCGGAGCCGCAGCCCCGCCAGCCTCCCGCCAGCCTCCTGCCAGTTCTCTGAAGGAAGTCACTCTCCTGGCGCAAAGTTATGCACAAGCTGGACTGAACTTCTGAGTGGCAAGAAATTAATGTGGACAAGACTTTTGTTATGTTAGCATATTCAAAAATGTCACCGCTCACACCCGGCTCCTTTTGGGGAGGGTTCTTTTGGGGTTGGGCTTTATTTGCTTGGTGGCGACAGAGTGGGGGAAAAAAGGGGCATTTAGTATTCCAACTTAAAATTGATGGTTTTTGAAAGTGAATAATTGAAATGATGTTTTTCTCCATTTCAGCTGATCAAAATTATTAGCAAAACCATCTGAGGCACCTTCTGGTAGAATTGTAGTCTTGCTGGGTTTAGTTTGTAAAACATTCTGCCAGACATTAAAAAAAAAAAATTGTAGCCGAGCCAGCACATAGGCTCCGAGCACCCGTTGCCTAATTGATAGTCCCCATTGTCATTATTTTTAAATTCAGAAGACCATTTCTAACGTTAACACCCCCGCCCTTTGCAGATTAGTTCATCGTGGTTTTAGTTTCTATGTGGAGTCTTCCTCCTTGCAGATCGGGACGCTGGGTCTGTGTTCCATGTTCAAAGATACTTGATTTCAAAAATTTGTGTAATTTGTGAGGCAGGCTGTCAAGAGAAATTAGACTGGTATGGGGCGTGTTCAGTTGACATTTCATCTCTGAATCCTTGGAACCCTGGGAATGAGGATGTGGAGAGAAACCAGCAAGCAAATGAGTCTGTCACCTTGACTGAGCCGATGTGTCTGAATGCTTCCCATCCCCACCCTGCCCGTGTGGCCAGTGTCCTGTTGTGAAATGAACAGGTAGTTTTTCTGCTTCAGAAATATGTATTAAAAAACACCCAGCAACTCCCAATAGCGACTCTTTCTATTTCCCCATTCAGAAGATATTGGGAGTTGTAGTTTAAATTTTTAAAGCAGTGAGTGGGTTTGAGTACTTTTCCTTTCGCAGTGTCTGGCCATTCTCCTTGGCCTTCTCTGAGGCCCTAGGGACCGCTGTCCAGCTTCCGCTTTGATGGTACGTCTTCCTCACCGAAGGCCGCCTGACAGGCCCATTCTAGTGAAGTCCAACGGCTCCTTACACTTAGGCTTCTGCCTGAAAAGTTCTAGTAGCCCAGGCTCACATAACAACTTTTGCCCTGACTTGCCTCTCCAGCCTTTGGCTACATGGCTGAGGCGCCATCAGTGAAAGGGTGGCCTCAGTGACAGAGGTGAAGAGCTTCACTTGTCTGAGCAAAGGACAGACCAGAAATGCTGGAGGCTCTCTCTGGTGATTTTTGTTCTCTGCCAGGAGCTGATGGAAGAGGGCAGGAGAGGCCATTTCCTCCAGTGTTAGATTATACGTTAAAGTGAAAATTAACATACTGTTAAAAAGGTGTATGTGACTAATTGGCCTTTCATAAAGATGGAACTGCCTCTGAAGATCAGATCACAAACTCTCTAAAAGGTCAGGGCCTGAGGGCCTCTCCCATGGAAGACTGAGGGCAGGGCCAGCCCTGCTGTGGCTTTTCAGGGACCCCTCTCGCTATTGATGGGTGAACCTTGAGGGCTTTAAGTGAATGTCTGCAATGTATGTCAGACCTCACCCGCCCATACATCATTTGAAACTAACCGTTAGGAAATTCCCATTTTTTGAATAGATAGTACATGTACATGGTACATGATACAGAAATCAGTAGGGAGAGAGCAAATAGAAGTTTTCGGTTGAAGATCATGGACTTCCAAGAGATCTGGATGGAGAATAATCCTGTTTTATTTGTTGCATTATAAACTGTGAAAGAATCTATGGCAGAAAAATTCAGACCCTTTCCTTCCCCCTAGTGCCAGTTCCCCTCCGTTACAGGTTTAGATAGCTTTCCAAAGCCACTGTCTATATATCTGTGTGTGTGAGTGAGGCAGAGAGGGAGACAGACAGAGACACGGAGTGGAAGAGAGCAAGGCAGGGTTGGGGGAACATGGAAAGTTCTTAAATTTTCTGTGTTGTGGTTTATTGGATAAAGGCTCAAGTGAGGGTATGGGGCCAAATGCCAGATTTTAATGTAACTCTTCATGAGGTTAGGGGACATATTTGTCTCATCATTTGGTCTCAGTTTTACATCATTATCTTTGAAGATCTCTTGATGACCCATCAACAGAGGTGATTGGCTTTGCCTGTTCACACTGGATCAAGTGGCTCTGGCTCTGGAGCCCAGCACAGACCTCGGGCATAGATTTGCAGAGCCACATCTGTTTGCACAAGTCTTCCTGGTCCCCTTCTCCCCCACCCTGGGGCCTCCTCTGCGCATCCCATGTGGGATCTCCGGTTTCCTGGTCCAGTGTGTTCCTCTTTCTGGGTTTATTCCTCTTAGCTGGTGGAGCACATCCTCCATTAGTCGCTTGAGGAAAAAGTTGTATGGGAGGTAATTGTTTTGAAATCTTCAAGTCTAAAAATGTCTTTGTTCTCCCCTTCCTCTCACCTGATGGTTTGACTCACATGGAATTACAGATTGGAAATCATTTTCCTTTGATATGTTGAAGGCATCACTCTGGTGACCTCTGGGTTCCAGAATTGCTGTTGAGCACTTGTCTCCTTCTGGAACTTCTGTTATTCAGATGTTGGGAATCCTGGGCTGATCTCAGCCCTTTTTCCTTCTCCCCCCCTCCCTCCCTCCCCACCTGCTTTCTGTCACTTTTGTCTTTTTTTCCTCTACTCCCTGGGAGATTTCTTCAGTGTTTCTTCTATTCTTCTGATTCTTAATTTTTTTTCCAGGAGCTCCTTAGTTATCCTAATTTCTTTAAAATGTCATCTTGGTCTTCATTTATGAATGCAGGATCTTCTGTCTCTGAGGACAATAATTTTAAGATCTGGAAGCTTTCTTGTCCCTACATGTTCTCCCAAGTTACATTCCTACTCCCCTGTCTTGTTTGTTTGTTTTGGTCTTTGTCTTTCATTTGAGTTGGTTTTCTCAAATGTCTGGTTTTCTTGGTTGTCTGTTTATGTAGGAGCCACTAAAAAGATCATTGGGAGTCTGAGTCTGTGTGATGGGGAGGGGTTTGGAGCTGTCGTTTTTTTTCGCTTCCCTGTAGCATGGGTTGTTTTTAGAAGAACCCTGTCTCTTAACCTGGTACCTTCAGAAAGCCAAGCCAGAGATAAAGGCTTATGTGCAAGTGGTTTATTGGGAATGTGGTTCCTGGGAGAAGTGAGGGACAGGGAAGAAGGGAACACAGTTACAGGGATGCATCATCAAGTTGGCCGTGAACAAGAATGACTGGCACTCAAATCTTGCAGGACCTTCAGGACCTTCTAAAAAACCCAGTGAGATGCATCTCATGGCCTTTCTTTGAGTGCTAACTTCCCCACAATTCTGAGTTGCGCATGTGGAATGCCCACTGTTCCTGGCAGTTGTTCCATGCAGATTCCAGAGAAGGAAATAAGAGGGGCTATCAGGTGACAGTCGGGAGCGGGTGGAATCCTGTGCAGAGTCCGTCTCTGCGGCTTGGGCTGGAATGAGAGGACTGAAGCAGTGTACAAGAGGTACTCCATGCCCTGCCGTCTGGTTATCTCAGTCTTTCCTCGTGGACTGGTCAGTTTCCCTAGAGATTCTTCCTATCCCTTGCCCAGAAGGTTGAATTGTTAAGAGAGCCCAATTGTCTTACCTTAGGCTGCTGTAACTAAAATCCAGTAGACTTGAGTGGCTTATAAACAACAGAAATGTACATTGTTCTAGAGGCTGGAAGTCTGAGATCAGAGGGCCAGCATGGTCAGGTTCTGGTGAGGGCCCTCTTCTGGCTTGTAGACTGCTGACTTCTTGTATCCTCCCATAGTGGAGAGCAGAGAGGGGAAAATAATCTCTCTCACGACTCTTACTGAGGGCACTAATCCCATTCATGAAGGTTCCACCCTTGACTTCATCTATCCCTCATTTTCTCCCAAAGGCCCCACATCCTAGTACTGTCACAAAGGGTGCTGTGAGATGCATTTCATTGGGGGTAATTAAGAGGGCCTGTGAGATTTGTGTGCCAGGTAGAGTTCAACATGAATTTGGGGGGACACAAACATTCACCCTTAACACCCACCCAGTGTATCCATTTTTGTCTTGAATGGATTGTGCTGTTGGTGTCAAGTGTAAGAACTCAGCCCTAGATGGAAAAGATTTTGTTTTTCCTAGAAGTTTTATAGTTTTGTGTTTTATATGTACATCTGTCATCCATTTTGTTAATTTTTGTGTAAGGTCTGACTTTTAAGTCAGGTTTCAATTTTTTTGCCTACAGACATCCATTTGTTCCAGGACGAGTTTTTGAAAAGGCTACCCTTTTCCCATTAAATTGCTTTTGCACTTTTGTCAGAAATTAGTTGGACATATTTGTAGGCGCGTCTGTGTCTGGATCTTCTGTTCAGTTGATCTATATGACCATCCCTTCACAGCTGCGGATTATTGAGTCTTGTAGCCGTATGTCTGTCTGAGCATTAGGTAGAGTCATTCCTTCCACTTTGTCCTTTTTTTAAAGATTGTTTTAGCTATCTTATGCTTTTCTATGTAAAATTTATTTATTAAAGATTTATTTATTAGAGAGAGAGCAAGAGAGCGAGTGTGTACAAGTTGGGGGAGGGCAAAGGGAGAGAATCCTTGAGCAGACTCCTTTTTTTTTTTTTTTTAAAGATTTTTTATTTATTTATTCGACAGAGCTAGAGACAGCCAGAGAGAGAGGGAACACAAGCAGGGGGAGTGGGAGAGGAAGAAGCAGGCTCCTAGTGGAGGAGCCTGACGTGGGGCTCGATCCCACAACGCCGGGATCACGCCCTGAGCCGAAGGCAGACGCTTTAACCGCTGTGCCACCCAGGCGCCCCTTGAGCAGACTCCTTGATGAGCAAGGAGCCCGTCGTATGGCTCGGTCCCACAACCCATGAGATCACAACCTGAGCCGAAACCAAGAGTTGAACACTCAACTGACTGAGCCACACAGGCACCCCTGTAAAATTCAGAATAAACTCATTTGTATCTTCAAAAATAACTTGCTGGAATTTTGATAGGAATTGCATTAAAACTATAGATCAATTTGGGAGAATTGCCGCCTCTGGTATGTTGATTCTACTGACCTATCAACACAATGTCTCTCCATTTACTTAAGTCTTTGATTTTTTTCATTAGTATTTTGTAAGTTCCAGAATACAGATCCTCTACTTATTTTCTTAAGGGCATACCTAGGTCTTCTTTTTTCCCTTGAAGCAATTGTAAGTGGTGTTGTGTTTTTACTTTTGGTTTCCACATGTTCATGGTGAGTATAAAGAAATGCAATTGAGTTTTGTGCATTCATCTTGAATCTTGTGACGTTGATGAACTCACTGTCAAATTTAACGCTCCAGTATTGAGTTCTTGTTGTGGTAGGTGAGATCTTCGTTCTTTTCTCTTTTCCATCCTCTCAACACAATTATGTTTTTTTACATAAGTTGGTACTTGGTGTTTACATTATTCTGACTAGGTAGGTATTGTTTATTTCAACGTACTGGGATATTTCCTTTTTTATTTTTTTTTTCAGTAAAACTTTTTGTTTCTCCTGGCATTAAAAAGGACCTCTCTAATTTTTTGTTATTTTCAAACTTTCCTGCATAGTTTTGATTCTTTAGTTATTCCATTGATCCATTATAATATCCATTACTAGCTTTTTTGTTTTATATGCTCAATCGTATTAGAAAATCTGCCAATTTCTTTATTTTCCTCTTTTAAATTGGAGGCTTCCTTCCTGTTCCTTCGAATGTCAGTGAGTCCCTGGGCTCCCGAATGGCTCTCCACCCAGAGCTCCCCTCCCTGTACCACTGGCTCCTCTTTACCACTTTGTATTGTGTCTCCTGTTCCTTAGTTCTGTAGCTTCTTTTCTCGATTTTCTCTCTTGTTTCCCACTAGTACATCCTCCAGAAGCTTCCTTAAAAAAATGCATGGGAGGTTGTTATTAATTTTTTTAATCCTTGCATATCTGAAAATGTCATCTTTAACCTACTGCTTCCCATCTAAGAGAAAGTTTGGCTGGGTATAGAAGCCTAGGCTGAAAATTCTTTTCCTTCAGATTTTTTTAGTGTTGCACCACTGTCTTCTAGCATTTATGTTGCTGAGGGGATGTGTGATGCATTCCGATTCCCTTTGCTCTATGAAACTCTTAGGATCTTCTCTTTATCCTTGCCTTGGTGAGGCTTCTTGTCATTTGATGTACTAGGAACTCATTTATTTGGCAAATACTAAACACTACTTTGTCCCAGGTGCTGTTCTAAACCCTGGAGATTCTGCAGTGAATAAGACAGACAGGGTTTTCACCTTTGTGGAGCTCATAATCCAGCAGAGGGAAAATAGCTCAATAATCTGATAGTGACAAGTACAATGAAGAATACAACACAGAAAAAGGGTGTTGAAGTATGTCTGTCGGACAGTGGGTGCTGTGTTAGGTGCCCAGGGCAGCTCTCTGTGAAGAGGTAATGTTGAAGTTGAGGCCTGGAGGGCAAGGAGGAAGCCACCTGGGGAAGAGAGTTCCAGGCAGAGGCAAAAGGAAGCGTAGAGGTCCTTTGAGGAGGAGCGGGGAGTGGATGGTGGTTGGGGAGCGGTGGACAGAGGAAGCAGGGGTGCTAAGTGAAGTCCCGGAGTTCAGAAGCCGTAGCTCACATTCAGGGCTGTGGAAGGGAGTTAGGGTTCTATCTGATTTGCAGGGAGAAGCCCTGGCAGGGTCACATGCAGAGGGTGATAGGCTCTACTTTACCCTTTATAAGACACCCCAGCTGCTCCGGGAGGACAGGCCGGAGAGGAACAAGAGTGGACTGTCTCAGACTTCCACCTGGTGTGGCCTGGTGGCCCTTTTAGACCAGAGGACTTTTTTCTTAGGTCTGAGAAATGTTCTTGCGTTTTATCTTTGTTTCCTCCCTTCTGATATTTCTCTGTTTTGTGTTTCTGAACGTCTTAGCACTTATGTTGTTAGACATCTGTTTTATTTTTTTTCTCTATTTTTTCACTCTATTTTTTGAGAAGTTTGTTTTAGCCTTCATCGTGTTGAGAGATGTCTTTAAATTTTTTTGGAGCCGTTAGGCCGTGCTGATTGGGGAAGGAAGGCCAGAGTCCCAGTGAGCACCCTTGTTTCCAGCCCAGCCCCTCTCTCCACAGGAACATGTCCTGTGCTGACCAGGGGGCCCCTCTGCTCTGCTAGGTCAGTTACCACCCATCATCCTCTCTTCAAAAACTTCACTTACTTAACAAATGCTTCTTTGGTACCCACTGTCTTTTCCAATGGAAGGATCAGCAGAATTGTTTGTGTGTCAATTCGTTTCAGTTTTCCTAGGAGGAAAACTTTTCTTAAGGGATGCTCCAAGCTGAAGACAAGTGTAGACTTGGGAGAATACCCTTCAGCTGAATCTAGGTGCCCAGGCGCTGACCTCTTGTCCCCCAGGGGCCAGTTAGGATGTACTCGTGCGTGGTGGCAGAAACACTGTTGGTGATTTTTTGAGAAATGGAAAAAGTGAAAAATGTCGGAAACCTGGAATGGGCAAATCTTCGAATTTGGTTTTAGTTATTCAAATTGATGATGCTAAGCTGTCATTTTCTTTTTTAAAAGAAGTTTTCTCTGCTTTCTATCCCTCCTTCCCTCCTTCCTTCCTTGTTTACCGACTTTGCTAGCATTTAGGAGGAATAAACAGAGTGGAACTTTATTTTAGCAAGGGAGAGGGTCCTGAAAAAAAGTGCAGAAAGATGGGCCTTGTACCGTCAGAAAGAGTCATAGCTGGCTGATGGAGCTCACCCAGAGTCCCCACTGGCCTGCTGCGATTCTCTCTTTCTCGCCACATTTTTATTGTGTGTTATATAAAGACATAAAAATCTGCTTATCATATTTACAGATGAAATCATTTACTAGGACAAGAGTCTGTGCAGTCTTGTTGATTACTCAGTAGTCTCCCTCAGCTGCCTGTGAGCGTCTTGTCTTCTCGGTCTTTGAGGTCTCAATACCGAGCAGTGTCTGGCACGTGGTTGATGTGGAAGAGATGTTTGTTGAATGAATGAATGAGTGAGTGGTTGGAAGACAAGGAAAATTGGGAAGTGAAGTTAATCTGCCAAGCATTTGTATTAAGGGAAAGAAATACCAGTTACCTAAGAACAGGTTGAAGGAGACATGGCCCAGTAGCAGATCGAGGGGAAGGGCAGAGGGTTTGGGTTAGTCACCATCTCCGGGGCTCGGTCAGCAGAGGGGGATGGCCATAGGGAGGCTGCTTTATGACTCACTAGTCTGCGTCCAGTAGAACCCATCTTGGTGCCCCCACCTGCATGGACCTGGACAAATGGAGGGGCTTCCAGGGGAGGGTGGGAGGGACGGAGGATGGTTAAGGAGCCATGTCACATGAGGAAACACTGGAAAAACCAGGACTGTTGAGTCTGGACAAGAGGACAGCAGTGGTCATTGGAGTGTGGTGGACTTCTGTGTGTGTGACTATTTGAAAATCTGTCCTGTGAATGAAGAATAAGGCTTCACTGAGTCACCAGAGGAGCAGGATGAGGCCGAGGAGGTGGAAGTTAAACGGAGCTGGCCCAGGGCAGAGGGAGAACTGAGAGAGCGCAGTTCAGATAGAACCGGCAGGCCTCAGGCGCGTCCCGTAATGCCCGCTACATGTATTATGGGGGGGGAGTTTTATTGTTAGGCCCTCCATCTTGAAATAAGAAGTGTAAAAACATACTAATATTAACTCACTTTGAGAAATTGAGCGTGTCCGGTATTCCAGGCATGGTGCTCTATGTATATGCATTATCCCGTGTGATCTTCCTGAAGAGCCGGTGACAGGGGTGGTGTGATTTTCCAGGACTTTGATGCGTAGGTCAGGTGGCACCCAAAGTCACACGTAGGACTCCTACAATGGAGTAGAAGGTGAACCTTGTTCAGAGCCACCCTTTTTGCTGTTGCCCCCAGTGGCCACACTCTTTGTGAGTAACTCGATAGCCCACGTTCAGCCATTGCACCCTGGCCTTGCACCCCCCAAATATTTTCAACCCTGCTTGTGTCAGTGTGGGATAGGTTATCCTGCAGCAGCAAACCCTTCTAGAATCCCAGTGGCTTAAAAATCACAGGGATTTGTCCTTTCCCATGTTTTAGGACCCAGGCTGCACTGGAAAGGAGATCCGGAGATACTTGGTGACCAACAAGAGGCTCTCACGTAGGCCTGTAGGAAGTTAAAAATAAGGTGCACACAGGGGCAGGAACTAACTACTCATGGGTCAGGAACTGAGGTCAGTTAGAGGACATTCCAGATGGCCCAAGCTGTGTTCAATGCATGTAGTTTGGGGAACTTCTTCCTTTGTTTTTCCCCCCTGCTCAGCGATTCCTTCAAAATTTATGATGCAAAGCAGGGAAGTTCAATTTCAAGTCTTTAGAATATTGCCATACTCCATCCCGTCACACCGACGGGCCTCCGCCAGTTGCTACGTACAGGGATTTGGGTCGGCCAGGGAGACCGCGAACAATAATGCGCATCTCCGGTGACACAAAGTAAGACTGACACAGCTTTGAGTTTAAGCTCACAGATTTTTCTTACTCTTTCTGATTTCTGAAAGTTCTGTAAAATTTGGGTTGCCAGGTAAAAACACAGGATGCCCAGCTAAATTTGAATTTCAGATAAACAGTAAATAATTTTGTAGTGTAACTATGTCCCAAATACTGCCTGGGACATGCTTATCCTAAAAACATTATTTATGATTTATCTGAAATTCAAGTGTAACTGGGTGTCCTATATTTCTGCTTGCTAAACCCCACCTGAAACGCAAGTGCTGCTAATTTTTAAATAATCTGAGACAGCTCAGGAAAGCACATTGCCAAAGAGCTACATGGAAGCAGTGTGTCTGGTGGCATTTCCGATGCACGTAATTTGGGAATTGGTAAGGCACACAACAGAAACCTAAAGACAAATGGCTTTCATTTGCTTCCAAGAAGGCATGACTCTGCCTCTTGGGTTACTGGAAATCCTCCTGATGACCCTTCCACAAGGAGAGAAGTCCGTAGCAAATGCACTGCAAGGTGACGCTCAGCCCTCCCCCGACGCTGGACGAAGGTAGACGGGGCAGAGTGGATCTCTTTAACGAAGCCCGAGTGCGATGCCCAAACCCGAGGCAGACCCTTCCCGGTGCATCAGCCGGCAGCCCGACAGCGGTTCTAAGGACGTGGTTTAACTCTTTGTCCGGTACAAGCCGCTCCTAATTCTCGATTGTCTTCTGTTTCTGGCGGCATCAGAGAAGAGCAGTGTGGATGAAGACCTTACCGCGTGGGTGCCTGGCTGTCCTTTCTGTCCATGCCGTGTGCTCATTGGACACACAACGGGCTCTGGCTCTGTCGTGTGCTCACTGGACACACTGTTGAGCCACGAGGCTCTGGGTGAGTAAGGAATCTTGTTCTTGCGGGAACACGGTCCGGGAGCCCTCTGTTCTTATGCAGAGAGACCGTCTCAGGCTGGGTATCAGCTTGGAGCCTTTGTTCACTGGTCTCATTCATTCCCTGTGACAACCCGAGACGGGTCCCCATCATATAGATGAGGACCCTAGGGCTGACGTCTCTGGTCATGCCGGGATGAGATACCATTTCACCGACGGCACCGACGGCACCCTGCGCACCCATGTAACACAGCCCAAACTCACAGATGCAGCCCAAGCCTCTCACTTGAGATGCAGAAACTAAGGCTCAGTGAGATTAGGTGGGATACCCAGTCCCCATGGTGGAGGCAGGGCTGGTTTGAAGAGAGGCCCCGTCTGAGTTCAGCTAGGGTCTTCAGTTGGGTCCCCAAGAAACAGACCCTGAGATGGAAAGGAGTCTTGAGTTCAGGAAGCTGACTGGAGCATGTCGTGGGATCGGCCGCATGGGCAGCAGGGTGTTGGTGAATGTTTCCTAGCAATTTCCTGGTGGGGAAGAAAGTCTTGACTTGTGGTTTGCCAATTTCCATGGTGTCAGTTCCCCACGGTGGCTGATTCCTTGCTACCAACCTGCCCTGACACCCAAGTTGGGAAGAGGGGCCCAGAATTGGCTCCTGGTAGCTGGTGGCCACAGGCTCCAGCACTCCACGGTGTGGGGGGCAGTGAGGGACACTGAAGGGCCAGAGGGGACATTCAGCTAGGTGCAGGCACTGTGGAAGGAAGTGGGGACTGTCCTGCAGGCAGTCCCACACTCAGGGGAAGGGCTGCACCTCTGTACACCCTTCTCCCACGTCGCCTGCTGCTGGGTTCGGGCTGCCCACGGTGCTTCGTGGGCGAGGCCGGGGCACTCTTCCTCTAGGTGCCCACAGCGCTGCACCTGTGGCCCCTGCGAGCTCCAAGGCTTGCGGCAGTCACGTCCGACTCTCTTCTTGCCTTTTGTTGGCAAGAAACACCTGGCTTCTGATTCACCCTTGTTTTCCCCACATTTTGTGACACCTTGACGGCGCTTGGCAAATACTGGGTGACAGATAGATGGGGGGATCGTATGATCTGGTGAGCATTCGGTAAAGGCCTGCTGACTAGATCTGTTCAGCACAGCCTCCAGGCTCCTGGCTGGATTCTGTCATGTTGTCTTGTCTCCTGTGCAAAATCTTGCTCCCCCACCAGAAACCGTGAGCCCCTGGCACTGGACCCGAGCCCTCTGCTTTCTTCTGTGATCCACAGAGCAGTTTGTAAGTGCTCACTCTCAGGAGAGACTGGCTGAGTGTGGGAACCAGTGGCTTGACGTGATCAATACATTGGATAAGGAATTGCCTTTGGGCAAATTGACCTTTTGGAAGCATGGCTTTGTATTTCCCTTTGGAAAAAGATTGGGAAATTAAGAAGTTAAGAAAGCAGTTCCAAGTTACTACAGGGTTATGGAATTCCAGTGAATGGAAAACCCTGGAGGATATTTGCGTTGTCTGTTGTGTCGGTGGGCAAAGCAGCGTTTCTGGAAGGCCTCAAGAGGTCAAAGTCATCTGCTCCTGCAGACACTTTCTTTCCCGAGTGGACATGTGGGATCTTGGGGATACTCTTGAGTCTGTGACTGGTGGTTCCTGGGACATGGACAATTCCGTCTCTGCTCTGCAGTCATTCCTTTCTGACCAAGTGTCTGCCTTTATTTCTGGGTTTTCTCCCCCAGGCCAGGCAATCACTATTGCTGGTCCGATCAACCCGAATAAATGACCCAGGGCCATCCCAGACAACCTCTGGTTTTGTGTGTGTGTGTGTGTGTGCGCGCGTGCACACGTCTGCATATGCACATGCACACAGGGAGGTGTGCAGAGTCCAGCCCTTTTTAGAGGTTGACTTGGCGTCTACCATTTCTGCCTGTGATGATCAGAGTCGCTTCCTGTGGCCTGTGGGTCCGTATTTCACCAGGATGTCCTAGAGCCTCATTGCCCTCATTCCCCATCCATCTCTCTAGAAATCTCTGTTACCCTGGCTTAGGGATTCTCTCTCCTGCTAGCAATCTCCTAAAAAAGTATAGACTTACAACACTGATATACAGTCATACCGAGGGAAAAAGAAGGAAGACTCGAGAAGAACTGCCTGTGCCCTGAAAGCCCTTTTTCCTCTTTCCCCTTTAACTAATTCCTATTAATCCTTTAAGAGTCGATTCCACTTCCTTCAGGAAGCCTTCCCTGATACCACGAACCTGGCTTAGATATCCCGCTGGTTTGCTCTCTGTTAAATAGCTATTTTTATAATTAAATATCTGTAGGTTGTCTTTTCTTTTTTTTTCTTTTTTTTTTTTTTAAAGATTTTTATTTTTATTTATTCATTCGACAGAGATAGAGACAGCCAGCGAGAGAGGGAATACAAGCAGGGGGAGTGGGAGAGGAAGAAGCAGGCTCCCAGTGGAGGAGCCTGATGTGGGGCTCGATCCCATAACGCCGGGATCACGCCCTGAGCCAAAGGCAGAGACGCTTAACCGCTGTGCCACCCAGGCGCCCCATGTCTTTTCTTAAAAGCTTATAGAAATACTGGAGCAGTAATTGTCTGCTGACTTAACCCTTAATGCCCAATGTCTAGAACATAAGGGACACCGAACAAATTAATTTTTAGTGGGGTAAATGAATTATGGTTATTTTAAGGGAATCGTAATCGATTGCTTCCAAAGTCACTTGATCCTTGAATGATAAAGAACCCCTATTTGCAGAGTTTGGGGCATAGAGAGATTGGATACCAAGCAACACAGAAGGACATGATGGCGGACACGATGTTCACCCATCTCTTATTTCAAAATCTGATGAAATAGACAGAAATCAACAAAATTTAATTCATTCAAATAACATAATATGTATGCTTCCAAACCAAATGGGTGAAAGTTATACCTTCTAAATTTTCATAATGAAATTCAAGGACAAAGAGTAAAAAACAATGATTAGTCACATTATTTAAGTATGAAGGGAATACAGAAGATTCTAATATAAATGACGTTTTCATGCTATTTTTACAGAGATTGCTTTATATGTAATAATGTGGTGGGGGTGGGAGCTAAAATATTTTGCTATTTTCTATGCCACTGGAGCAAGCTGAGGTCTGGTGGGTCTACACAGCTCCGAGGCGTGCTCCCCCTCACACACACCCCTGGGGGCTCGCTGCTCAGAGTAATATGTGCTCTTCCATATCTTCCCAGTAATTAGGCAATTTTTATGTACGAGGTGGTTTATAACACACACACCTACATCATTCTGACCTTTCTTCCGTTTACCTGCAGCGTGTGGTATTTTGGGAAGTGAACTTTTCTTGGTGAGTGACGGTGTCACACTGCTCGCCAGCTCCTGTGGAAAGCAGGGCAGCCAGCTGCCCTGGTCGCTCTCAGGAGCAGGAACCACAGACCCTGCCAGGGCACCTCCGTCTGTAACTCCCAGCCCAGAAATGCCAGCCCTTCTCTCAGATGCCCTGTGCGGGCCCGGGGTTTTGTTTTCAATAGTTCACAGCATGTAATTCCAAGAGCCAAGGTGGGTGTTGTTAGACCACAGTGTCCGCCTTGAGGTGATGGATGCAGGCTGGGGGCTCCCACCAGCTGGGGGGAGGGGCTCCGGGCATGAAGACAGGCACCCGATGCCCCGGAGGAGAACCTTGTGACTGGCACGCTGTCTACAAAATGGACTCTTGGTTCCCATCGTCTGTCTGGATTCAGAGTCATGCTCCCTTGAAAAGGATTTTGCAGACATTTTTAATGGAAAATGCTTTGCTACCCTCCCTAGCATTGACTGTGGGTGAGGTGTGGCTTTTAATTAATCATCTGAAGTTTTGAAACAAACATTCCACATTATTTGTATCTTAATGAGTATGTTGTCTATCAAAACAAGCAGAGCCTTTTTTTTTTTTAAGATTTTATTCATTAGAGTGAGCAAGAGAGGGAGAGAGAGCGCACGAACAGGGGGAGGGGTGGTGGGAGAAGGAGAAGCAGACTCCCCGCTGAGCAGGGAGCCTGATGTGGGGCTCATCCCAGGACCCTGAGATCCTGACCTGAGCCAAAGGCAGACACGTAACTGACTGAGCCACCCAGGTGCCCTAGCGGAACCTTCTATATTCCAAATCCCAGGGTCCGTTGTGGGGTTGGGGACAGGGTGCGACCCATGGGTACTCAGGGTCCTTGGCCTCTAGGCCCTGGGTCCCCTGACCATAGTAGCCCAGCCCGTGTCCTAGAGCTGACTGGTCAGACAGAGGCTCCTTCCCCCAGGCAGGGATGAAGAGGGTGGCACACAGGGGCACCGTGTCTATAAGAGGGGGTTTCTTTGAACACAGTGCAGAGGCCATCACTGACCTTTGGGGCAGATTGGATGTTTGGGGATAGTTCGGATGCTGTGGAGGCAGATCTGGCAATGGAATGGGCAGTCACTGAGGACTACAGCACTGGAGAATCAAAAACAATGTATGGCCATAAAAACAAAGCCATTATATGGTTTACAAATGGCTCTGGTGGCAATTCCAATATAAGAATCCAAATGAGGTTGGAGCAGTGACAGTCCCAATCAAATGGGAATGTGGCTTCCCCAGGGGCCATCATAAAAGGTCCCATGCAGGCAGAGGGGGATGTATTTGCCAGGCGGTTAGGTAGCCCATAACCACAAAACTGGTGGATGGCGAGTCGCGGCCAGGGTCTTGTGGTCAGTCTACACTCTGCCATGGCCCTGGCACATGGTCCTGGAGAATCTCCTCCCTTGCAGCCTACCGTTCGCTCTAACCGGGGTGCTTTAACCCCCTTGCCACCAGGTCGGCTCCTACAGATGCTTCAAGACTCGACTTTCCCTTCCTCAACCCGCACAGAGTTAGTCTCCTCTCTGCCTCATTTTGCATTTGCATAGATCTCTGTTATGTAGACTTTCCCAGGGCATTGTTAGAATTGTCTGCTTTTTGTCTCCCTGCACCCCCATCCCCACACCTTGGACATCAGAAGGCAGGCAGGGCTGCCTTATTCAAGTCTATTTCCAATGCTTGGCCTATAGTAGATGTGCAATAAAATGCTTTCCGAATGACCGCTCCAACTTGGATGAACCCGTTGCCTCATTTCTCATGTGTCGTCCTAAACTCACAGGATCTTATAAAATAAGAGAAGAGATGTGGGAATTCTGTGATCATGTGTGTGGTTGCTGTGTGCACACGCACGTGACACCATGCTTCCTTTACAATGATCCTTGTGTTTCTTGAGCACTGATGTGTGGCAGGCACTCGGGGGGGGGGTGCCTTAGGTCTACAGCGCTGGTTCCTCTAATGAAATCCACCTCTAAATGTGACGTGCAGCTCAACCCTGCCAGAAATACGCCCATTTAAGTGCGATATGTAACAAGTAGTATTTGAAAGTCAATTACCAAAAGGATACCACTGCAGAATAGAAAAGAACTAACCGTGGAAAATTAGAAAGCTATGCAGAGCAGTCTTTAGTCTCAATTAGCCACATTTCCCCGTCTTCCAGCAGCTGAACTCGGAGTGTCATTTGAACGGGAGCTTGGGCCTGGCAGCTCGCGGCACTCTTGCTTCTGATGTCCCCAATTATGCAATAATGGTAATCACTGATCGAGGGCTCAGTTGAGAAATGTCTGTTTCCCTATGTCTAGAGCTCAGTAATCATGGGGGAGGAGGACGTCTGAAGCAGAATTCGTTGATTTCAAATTATTGTTTGAGGAGGCAGCAAGTGAGATCAGGCTTTTACCGCCAGGATTGTGGAGGCTGAGGGGTGGGAATGCCACCCTCAGAAGGATGCCTCAGGCAGACAGAGCTCTGCCCACCCCCTAAGCCTGGGCTCCCTCCCCATCCTTAAAAGTTCAAGGACCACTTGAGATGGAATTTTTGGCATCAGTTCACTTCCTGCTCGAAATGACTGGTTTTTGTCGTAGAGGGCTGGAGGCAGGAATACGGGCTGGGACAGGCTGGTTTTCCTTTTCTTACCCCGGGAGGGCTTCCCATCTTCCATCAAATCCAGCCATTGGCAGAGGCTTTCTGAATTCTCTTGAGATGTCTTCAGCATTTCCGAAAAACACCAGGGCTGCAGTAGATTATGCAAATGGCCACAAATTCTTCCCCTCTCACCAAGAGGTGGAGTCCACCTCTCTTCTCCTTGAAGTTGGGCTGGCAGTGTGGCAAGTTGTGGCCAGTAGGCTATGAGCAAAACCATGCAGGCAGAAGCTTGACGAGTGCTTGCTTGTTGGGGTTGCTTTACCTCTCTGCTTTGGGGTCACTGCGACTGCCACCAATACAAACAGATCTGAGCTGGTCTGCTGAAAGAGGGGGGGCACATGGTCCCCGTACCCCTGTCACCAGCTACATCCAGCTAACTGTCAGGCACGTGAGTGAGGTCATTGACTGAGAGCACACGCACGAGTGAGCCCAGCTACCACGAGAAGAACCCTGTAGTGGAGGTCAGCCCAGATTGCCAAACAACAGGGTCATGACTTGGATCAATGATGGACACTTGGTAAGTCCCTGATTGTGGTGGCTTTGTTACACAGCACAAACTACCTGGTACGTGGCTAGCACAGGACACATATTACATTCCAGGCACTGCTCTGAACACCGCAGGCACGAACACCTTTCATCCTCACAAAACGCTATGAAGGAGGTGCTGTTGTCATCCCCATTTTGCGCATGAGGGAGCTGAGGTTAAGTGGCTTGCACAAGATTACACAGCCGGCCCATTTCAGGGGCGGGAGTCACACCCTGGTGGCCCGGCCCAGGTCTTGTCCTGACCGTTATCCCCCCTGCTGCTCTCCTGCAGATCCGGAGCCCGTCACTGCCCCGCTCAGACTCTCCAGTGGCTACTCCAGAACCCTAGGGAAGAAGCCACTGCACTCCTTGACGTGCGATGTAAGACGTTCTCGATTTCATTCATTCGGCAAAGCTTTTACTGGGGTCTGCGGTATGCAAACACTGTTCTGGGAACCGGGGGTGCAGCAGAGTATAAAGCAGGCAAACCCCCCGCCCCCATGGAGCTTACAGTTGGCTGGGGTGGAGCAAATAGTACTTTGGAAGGAGAGAGATGCCAAGGGTGAGTGAAGCTGACTGCCATGTGGTTTCATGGCGGAAGTCGGGACCTCACCACCCCACTGCCTGCAAGTGGAGCCAGAGACGCCAGGAGGGGAGATGGGCTGCAGTTCCCGTGGGGTGGGCAGGGGCCTTGTCAGAGTCTTGAACACAACCCCTGCCCGCCATGGCCTCACTTCCACCCTCCTCCCTCTGTCCTCTGAGCTCCAGCCAGGCGGAGGTCTGAGGATCTCCCAGACTGCTTGCCTTTGGGACAGCCACCTTGGCCCCAGTGGTTACTCTGCCCCATCTTTCCCCCTAGACGGGGCACAGACTCGTGTCCAGGTGGCTGGAAGGAAGGATGGATGAGGGCTCAGGTACGGATGCTCGAAGCCTTGCCTGGAGGTCCAGGCAGAGGATGAATGTGGCAAAGATGTTCCCATTGGTCGGTGCACCAAGCCTGCTCACGTGGCCATTCCCGGTTAGCCTGGGCGAATGATGCCATCTGACAGCCCCAGAGTTTCACCGCGTGAGAAGGGATTTGCCTCCTCCCCCGCAGGTGCACCCCTTCCCCTCCTCACTGATGTGCAGAGCTGGCTTGGCCTTGAGCTCCAAGTCCTTGGAATTTCTTCTGCCTCCCTCTCTTAACCTGAGCCTTTCATGGGCACGCAGGGAAATAGGCAAATTGTGGAAAGACTAAGTTCTGGAGTCTCAACCTGGTCCTTCTCAGCTGTGTGTCCCCAAGCAAGAGAGCTCCCTCTCTGAGCCTCAGCTTCTGTATCTGTAAAGCAAGGGCAATCATGCCTGCCTTGGCAGGTTGTTACGAGGTTGAGTGAGTGAGTGCCTGGTGCACACTAGGTGCTCAGTAAATGGGAATTCTCCCTCTGCTGGGCCCCGTTGTCCTTCTCACTTTCTCAGAGCCTCCTGGGAGTGGTCGGAGCTGTGAGGATTAAAAGAGCTGAACATGTGACCTGTCTGTTTTCAAGACCCCTCTCGCTTTTTCACTCTTGCTCACGTTATGTATTTAGTTAGCTGCTCCACTTTCTCCCCACTCCTTTTGTCCTTCCCTCCACGTAGACAACCGTTCCCATAGGTTTAGTGAGAATCACTGCTTTGATTTACATGAGCAGGTGCGTGTGCACACCCTGTCTGATGCTTCTAGGTGTGTGGTGCTCTGTGGTGTCTTTGCCTCATTTTCCCCGTCGTTCCCAAATGGGTTCCCAGTCCACAAATACCATGCCTCAGGGATCCTAACAGACGTGCTCTTAGTTATTCTAACATCTTGAAGTTGGCTGGCCCCTTGTGCCTGCTGTTGACTGTTGTGACATGTTGCCTCTGCCTGCCCTCCACTGACGTCACAACACGGGTGCTGGGACAACCTGTGCAGGGCGACTGTAGCCTGGAAGAATGTCAGGGGCTGATGGCCAAGCACTCTTTCAAGAAACACCCATGATTAACGCCGTGAGGGCAACGCGGTTTGAGAAGGATGGGCTCTGCCAACACCAAAATCTGGTGCGTAATTGCTGGGCCCGGGCGGGAAGGAGAGCTGTGAAGACTCCACTCCCTTTGTTTCACTAATCTTCTTCTTATGTGAGCCTAAGAGCAGAAAATGATTTTTAAAAAGAGCGGTGTCTAAACAAATCGAAAAGAACTCTTTCAATGAGGATAAAAATCCTAAGTGATAAGAAAGCATTTTGTCATCAATGGCAGCCATTCGCCCTTTCTTAGACACAAGACTGGTGCTCCTCACAGTATAGTGAGGCTTGGCTTCAGGAAAATACCGTGCTGGGTGCCCTCATGGGGCGTGTTTGAGTCGTGGGGCCCGTAATCTGACAAGTGGTGCCACAGCCTGCATCTTCACCAACACCTGACGTAACTCGGCTTTCTAATTTTTGCCAGTCCAGTATGTGCAGTGTGCTGTTTTAAATAGCACTTCTCGGATGACTAGTACGTTCCGGCATCTCTTCACATACTTGTTGGTCCTTTTGTTTTCTTCCTCTGTATGTTGCCTGTTCTTTCCTTTTGCCCGATTTTCTATTGGGTCTGCTCTCTTTTTCTTCTCGATCTTCAGGAGTCTCTTGCCCCTTCTAGCTACTAACCCATTGCAGGCTTAGACCTTACAAATGTAGTTTTCCCCCCGTCCCCTGGAGCTCTTTGGAAATGGTGGCATGCCTGGTCAATTACAGGTCCTCACTGTAATTTCCACATGTGGAAATGATGACACTCAGCTTTCTAAATGACCCCTTGGCCATGACCTGGCCCTTCAGTGCACCTCCCCTTCCTCTATGTCAGTTCTTCCAGGAGCTGTGTTGTGAGGGAATGCTCATGAGACCCACTTGCAGCTGCAGAGAATGATGCTATTTAACTTTTGCAATTACCTCTGTCTGCACCCTGGGGTGTCTCAAGTCAGCTAGTATTTTCTGAGCGTCTTTGAGTAGAAATTAGGCTCTGGCTTTCAGGGACAAAGGAGGGGGAGCTCAGGCATGATAGAAGCTTGCAGATGCACCAAGAATAATGTGAGAGAAGCTGCTCACCGTCTGCTCCCAGGGCACAGAGCAGGGGTAGGGGGACCAGGAAGGCTTCCTGGAGGAGGCAGTATCGGGATGGTGCCTCGAGGATTGGAGGCATTTCTTGCCCTTCCTCCTTCCCAAACTGTGAAGTCCTGAGGTCAGGGACCATGTGGGGCTGTTCCTCTTCTTCTGAAGAACAACAATGACTCCCATGCAGAGAGAGCCCTACCCTTCAGAGGTGGCCAAGCACAAGGACAGGAGAGACTGAACCCCACACCCAGCGCTGAGGGATGACCCCAACTCTGCAGAGATAGCACTGAGGCTCACCAGGGCTCTCTGGGGATCAGTGACTTTCCTAAGGTCACTCACTCAGAAAATATACTCTCTACACCCACCCAGCCACCCCTGCTCTCTTGGCCAGACCAGGCCTTCTCTTAAATGAGGGTGACAACTGGTGCCGAGGTCCAGAGTCACCAAACCCCTGTCTGTCCTGAACATGAGCACACACAAACCACACGCCCCCATGCTTGGGATGACCACGAAGACCGAGCCTGCACTGCGGCCCCGGTGGGGGCGGGGGGGCGGCACTTTCTCATTAGACAGGTGAGCGGCGGAGAACTAGGGGCCCGGCAGTTCTGGGGACAGGCCCAGGAGAAAGAATGAACTCCATTCCATGTTAGTTTTCTTTTCCAAGAAGTCAGACACTCTGGAGTTTAGCATGCATGCCGTCTCCTCCTGTAATATCGTGGAAGAGAAAAATTCATTCATGTTAAAGAAAAAAAAGTTCCAAAAGATACACATTGATAGAAAACACATTGCTGGGAATAAAAAGAAAGTAATGAATAACATTCCACATAATAGTGACTAAAAGCAAAATAGTCTTCAGCTGAGGTTACAAGTTGAGTTCAAATTGAAGGTGCTTTGTAACACTGATAAAATAGCTGTCCTTTCCAAGGGGGAAAATATTGTACTGTATTTTATCAAGTGGTCCAAAGAGGGGGAAATTAAATAGGAGGAAAACAGCTTCGGGAGGACAGGGATATGGCGGGTGGGTGGACGGAGCCTTGTGCCTGGGTCCATGCATTGCTGATTTCAGACAGAAGCCACCGCAGAAATGCAGGGTTCGATCCAGAGGAACAGTTTGTATTCACAGCCACCTGCTTCATCTGCTCCCTCACACTTCTTCTGACGGCAAGGGGAGCATCTCTAACCCGACCTCATGGGCTGGCTCTGGGACCCTCCAGCTCACTCCTCTCATGGCTGGGCTGGCGGTGCTGTCCTGGGCTGGGGGAGGCTGGGGCACAGGTCCCATCTCTAGTTCCCTACAAGCCTCGTGCTGCACATGTCACTTCTGGCCTTGCTTAGTGCCCCTCCCATGTCAGCCTGGACATCTCTATCATGCAGCCCCCAGGGTGCCCCACTGCGGGGCTGGTTTTAAGTAAGGCTGTGTGACAAAGCCTATTTTTTTTAAAAAGATTTTATTTATTCATTTGACAGAGAGAGAGACAGCCAGCGAGAGGGGGAACACAAGCAGGGGGAGTGGGAGAGGAAGAAGCAGGCTCCCAGCGGAGGAGCCTGATGTGGGGCTTGATCCCAGAACGCCGGGATCATGCCCTGAGCCAAAGGCAGACACTTAACCACTGAGCCACCCAGGCGCCCTGGCAAAGCCTATTCTATACTATTCTATCCTGCACCCTTGTTCACCTTCCATGCAAGAGGCTCAAAAATCCTGTTGTTCCCTTTGCCAGACTCCCTTGTATCATATATAAGGGAGTAGTCCTGTGTTCCAGTTTGGGATTATGACATGAGCAAGAAAGTTCCTGGGAAATGTTTTCCTCTCTGACAAGAAGAGAGAGGTATGTATGAGGAGTTCCTTTTGCTAGAGTCTCCTTTTTTGCTTCTTGCTATGGATGCTGCAGTGTGAAGATGTAGTGGTTGGGGCTATGGCAGCCGTCTTGCAACCATGAGGAATAAGTCTAAAAACAAGAGCCAATTTACTGAGTGTGCTGAATCCCATGCTTGGGGTAGACATGCCTCCTAAATTTCTGCCCTCTTGGAACTTGCATGCGTCCTTGTAGGGGAAATGGGAAGTAAGCAGTCCCCTCACCCATCATCTGAGACTTTCCCTTTTCTGTTAATGTGATGCAGTTGAACATGGAAACATTGGAAGCCTCACATTGAAGGCAGAGTAGCCATAGGGCGGAAGGAGCCTGGGTCCCTGAGTCATACTTTGGAGAGGAGACACCTGCTAGACAGAACCCTGCTTTGGGCTTTATAGGAATGAGCAAGAAACCACTATTATACTTGGAGCCATGAGTCACTTGAGAGTTTGCTTCTGCTTACTGCTAGGATTTCTTTAACAATAGAGTCTTCCTGGAGTTTACCTTATTTCCAGTCTTATACTTGAAGGAAGTAAAGTATTTCCTTTGAGATCAAGGCAATTCAAGGTGGAGCTTTGGTTTATTGCAGCCCTTAGCACCCCAAATGATTGGATTCTTAGGATCTTCCATTAAGATCCATGGGAAGTGATCTTAGCAAGCTGTCTTGGGAAACTGGCGGTCCCCCACCACCCTCCCTGCACCTTGACCCTAACACTCTGACTCAAGTTTGGTATCTGAAAAGCAAGACATGAGTCCTTGTAGTCTCAGTGAAGGGTATGACAACAAGAGGGCAGGACAGCGGGCTTGGGCTAGGTGGCCTGGAGTAGCTGGCAGAGCAGCTGGCAGAGTGCCTCTAGAATCAGAAGGACTGTCCCCTCGGGTCACCTGGGTGGCTTAGTCGATTAAGCATCACACTCTTGATTTCTGCTCAGGTCACGATCTCAGGGTGGTGAGATTGAGTCCTGTGCTGGGCTCCACGCTCAGTGGGGAGTCTGCTTGAGATTCTCTCCCTCTCCCTCTGCCCGAACCACTCCCTACTGCACACACGTGTGCTTGTTCTTTCTCTCAAATAAATAAATAAAATCTTAAAAAAAAACAACAACAAAGGAAGGGCTGTCCCCTCAAGCCCCAGTCAACCCAGGAAACTCGAGACTTCCTTAAAGCTCAGACAGATTCCTGGCATTGCCTGGTAAACATCGCTATTCAGGCTTCAAGGGCGATGAGGCATTGGTTTGCTTCCTGCTGGGGCAGGAGCCATTTCTCCCCAGCTTCTCTGGCCCCCTGAGCCAGCTCTGTTCCTGCTGCAGGTCCAGCGCATCTTAAACCCTTCAGGGGCTCTCCAAGCTGAGGTGGTCAACCCCAGAGGGCGTGGATTGGCTTGGGAGGGTCTGGAGGCCTGTGACTTCAGGTCCCTCTTCTCATCAACTCAGAGTTTGTGGCAGATTACACTTTTCATAGGTGGTCACTGCAGTTTCTCCTGTCCCTGTGCTCGTCTAGAACGTTGCCACCCTCCTTCCAGAGGCGAAGTCTAATTCCCTTCCCCTTGAATCTGGCTGGGCTTGTGTCTTAGTTTCCTAGGGCCACCATCAAAATTACCATAAACTGGGTGACTTAAAACAACAGAAATTTATTCTCTTACAACTCAAGGTGTGGCAGGAATGTGCTCCCTCTGCAGGACCCAGGGAAGGAGCCTTCCTTGCCTCTTCCTAGCTTCTGGTGTCTACTGGCAGTCCTTGACCTTCCTCATAGCTGCCTTGCTCCCGGCTCTGCCTCCGCGTTCACGTGGCCTTCTCCCTCTGTGTCTCCTCTGTCCTTGTGTCTGATTCTCCCTCTTGTTTACGGACGCCAGTCATTCTGGCCCCAGGGCCCAACCTATTCCCGTAGGACCTCATTCTGCAACGACCCTATTTCTAAATAAGGTGACCTTCTGAGGCTCTGTGTCGACATGGCTTTTGCGGGGACCCTCTTCAACCCGGTACAATTCATGACTCGAAGGAGACGGTGGAAATGATGTGCTGCCTGCTCACCCACCTGCCCGCGTGCTGGCTGGATCACTCGTGCTGGAGCCCTCGCTGTCGTGGGAGCAGCCCCACTGGCCACACAAACCCAGACCTGTCCACATGGACAGACCTCCCGGAGAAGGCCTGAGACTATGAGGAGAGAGAGAAATGTCCTGCTGGCCCCCAGAGGCTCCAGCCTTCCGCCATTCCAACTCTAGCCGCCACCATCTGACTACAACCGCATGAGAGACCCTTAGCCCGACCGTCCAGCTGAGCACCCCCAAATTCCTGGCCTGCACAGCCAGTGGCAGACAATGTCAGGGGCTGAATTTTGCCCCTTCCTCCAAATGTGTCTGTGGCAGCCCTGACCCCCAGGACTTTAGAATGTGAGGGTCTTGGAGTTAGGGCCTTTAAGGAGAAAATTAAGGTTAAATGAGATCATAAGGGTGGGTGGGCCCTAACCCAATCTGGTTGGTGTCTTGATAAGAAGGGGAGAGACACCAGGGGTGCAGAGACACAGGAGAAAGGCCGTCACAGAGGGAAGGTAGCTGTCTGCAAGCCACAGAGTGGGCTTGGGAGAAACCAACCTTGCCAACACCTTGATCTTGGACTCTACCCTCCAGGACTGTGAGAAACAGATTTCTGTTGGTTAAGCCGCCCTCAGCAGCTTGAGCAAACTAACGGAGGCAAGGAGGTGACTGTTGTCGTTTTAGGCTGCTACATTGTGGGGGCGTTTGTTACACAGCAACAGTTACTAACACAAAATGTATAAAGCACGAGGAGCTGGATCTCTGCTCCTGGCTCTGCCACCACCTCTCTGGGTGGCCTTAGCCAGTTCTCTTCTCCTCTGGGGGACTTGCTGTCCCTATCTGTAAAACGGGCCCATCCAATGACATGTAAGGTCTGTCACAGGCCTGTGAGGCCCTGACTTTCGGGGTGAGCTCTGGGAAGGAGCGAATTCAACAGGGAACCAGATTTGCAGCCGTGTTCCTGGAGACCTGGTTCACTCAGGAGGTGTTTGCCAAGACTCTCTGTAATCTAAGAACGACACCTACTGTTTGAGGAGCTCGTTTTGTGTCAGATCTGCAGTGATCTCCATACATTATCCCATTCAATTACACCGTCACAATCACTCCATAGCAAAGGGATTCTTTTTATGGCTGAGACAGACGAGCAGAGAAGTCCAGTAACCTGCCCAAGGTCACACAGCAAGTACGTGAGGGACCAGGGTCCTGACCACAGTCTATCTGATTCCCAGGTTCACGTTGTGTCAAGTTGGCGCTCAGGGCCAAGGTGGGCGAGACTTATCTGTTTTCCCCATTAAAGTGGTTTCTCTGCCTGCCGGTGGTTTTGTCAGCCTCACCCGCACGTTAAAGTGGCCGTCGCCACCGCTGACTCTCGCAGATGGAGGGGCAGACACGGGAGCTGGGGACTGTCCAGCCATCTGTGCGGGGACGGGGTATAAATGCTGTTATTGTTTCTTAAATAAGAACAGATAGGATTTGTACGTCAAGGCCAAGTGAGGGGAGAGGTGCCCTTTGAGGTCTTCCGCAGGCCAGACCCAGGGCAGGTGGCAAACTTGTCACTTGATACGGAATTAGGCCAAGTCGAAGTTCAGGTTGAGAGCCTGCGGTTCAAGTTTCCATTCAGCTGTCGGGAAAATGAACTTGCCTAATGAATGGTCCCCCCCCGCCCCCGCCGG
This sequence comes from Ailuropoda melanoleuca, assembly GCF_002007445.2. NCBI lineage: Eukaryota > Metazoa > Chordata > Mammalia > Carnivora > Ursidae > Ailuropoda > Ailuropoda melanoleuca. The sequence goes on from NC_048231.1 coordinate 34,509,583, forward strand.
CCACTAGGTTTCTCTTTTCATTTTTTAAAAACAGTTTTTGTGTCTGATGGCTCCTTTTTGATCACAGCGGCACTGTTCAGTCGGGTGATTTATGATGTCCCGGCTGCCCATACAAAATGCTCCTTTTATCAGGGGGCTGGTGTTCAATGCAGAAGACGGCCTCTGTCCTGGAGGGCTGGGAGCGGGACCCGAGCGACAAGCTCGTCTCCACAGCTCTGTCCCTGCGTGATCTCGCCATCTGGGCTTTGGGGGGTAAAACACTGAGCCCCGGGAGCTCCTGAGGGCTAAGTGCTGTCCTGTGACTGTCCCAGATAGTAAGTGCTCATCAAATACTAATTCCTTTTCTCCCCACTCCTTCCCCTTGGGGAGTGACTTATTCATGTTTGCACTTGCTTATTCAACAGGAATTTATTGTGTGCCAACTGTGTGCCTGACTGCAGGGACACACCGGTGCACAAGACCAAAAATTCTCCCCTTCCGTGGGGGAGGCAGGCCAGGGACAAGAGAGCAGGTGAGGGTACTTGGAGGTGGTGAGGGCTGGGGGGGTGAGAAGTGGTGCTGTGTTAGAGAGGGCTGGCACCTGGCCTCTTCTGGGGAGTCTGATACCTAATCTGTGGGACCTCCCGCAGCAAAACGCCTCCCCAGTCCTTCCTGGAATGGCTTTCTTACTCTAACAAGAGAGCGTCTGGCACTTTCCCTTACCTCTGTCAGGAAGGCTCTTTTTTCCTTTCTACACCTGTTCCAAATTTCAATTACACAAAATATCTTTAACACACAGTTCCGCCAGATTCCTTAGGAGGAGGGGGGGAAAATGGTGCTGTAAGTATTCATAATGTGTTTGCATTATGGAATAATTATACATAATTGCTCTGCCTTGTAAATAAGTATAAAACATTTACCAGTCTCGACAGTGGGAGAAACCGTGGAGCTGCCTTCTCCCATGGAAGACGCCCCGGTGGCGACACGCAGGGACATTGGCTGGCTTTTCAACTCACTGGGCACTTTTTTTTTTTTTCCCAAAAGGGGGAAGCTTAGTGGTTATTCCTAAGTCTGTCAAAAGTATGCTCACTTATTGGTTTATTTTTATATATTCTGATTCCCTCACTCACTCCCCACACATGAATTAAATGCCTACGATGTGCCAGAAAGTGGGGACATAAGACAGTCATAACACGCACTGCTTGCAGAGGGCATGTGCACACACACTTCACGGGTTGTCTCCTTTAATTGTCGCGGACACCCCGTGGGCCAACTACTGAGATTTTATTCTCATTTTATAGAGGAAGCAACTGGGGCTCATAGGGTTTAAGACAATCGCCTAAGTTCACAGAGTTAGTAAAGAACAAAGATGGCACTTCAACCCCAGGCCGAGTGTCCGTGCACTTGACCTCCCAACCAATGCCACCGCCGATTCCACTTTATCCCGCACCACCCGCCCCAACAATAAATGGGTGACTGCCTTCTGGAAGGATCCATGCCCTCCGGTTGCTGTTCCAGTGTGTGGGTTGAATTGTGTCCCCTCAAATCTGAACCTCCTGGACCTCGGAGGTGGCTTTGTTTGGAGATAGGGTCTTTACAGAAGTAACTGAGCTAAAATGAGGTCCTTCCAGTGGCCCCTCATCCAATATGACTGGTGTCCTTATAAAAAGGAGAAGGTCGAACCAAGAGATGTCCACAGAGGGAAGACAATGTGAAGACACATGGAGAAGACAGCTGTCCATTAACCAAGGGATGGGAGGCTTCCAGAAGCTGGGAGAGAGGCCTGGAATACTTTCTCCCTCCACCACTTTCAGAAGGAACCAGCCCTACTGACACCTGGACCTCCCACCTCTGGCCTCCGGGACCGGGAGACAATACATTTCTATTGTTGAAGCCGCGGTGTGTGGGACGTGGCTAGAGCAGCGCGAACTGACCAGGACATCCGGGGACCTGCCCCACCCGCCAAGGAGGGAAACGTTGTCCCGGTGGTGGCTTGACTCAGAGCGTCTTGCCAAACACACACACACACACACACACACACACACACACACACACGGGCCCTTCGTAGATGGTTTTTAAGGGCCCAACGCTAACTCATTTCTCAACAGGATGTCTGACACGTGGCCAACAGGCGCCCAGAGGGAGAAATGACAGACCCATGACCGCACAGCACAGAATGGGGGGACCTGGGTGGGAACCAGCCTCGCTCTCCCCAGTGGCCGCTGTTTGTCTCCTGGTGCCTCACGGGCTGTGTGTCTGCCCCTTCCTTCCTCCCGCGAGGGGGAAGCTGTATGGGGAGGCCACTATGCCAAGGTCAGAGTCGTTGGCGCACAGAAACGGCTGGGTCCAGTGGGTAGGTTTTCCTTTTCCTGGCAGCTACGACGTGACAGCCCGCTCTGAATGGTGGGCAAAGCCCAGTCCCCACTTCTGGGTGGCAGGTGGGTCCCGTGTTAGCTGGCCCGCTGCAATGGTCAGACAAGGTGTATTCATTACCTGTGGCTTCCACCACAACTTACCACAGACTGGGTGCCTTTAAACGACAAGAATTTGTTCTCACGGCCCTGGAGGCTACAAGTCCTAAACTGAGGTGTCAGCAGGGGCCAAGGTCACGAGGGCTCTGGGGGAGGGCCGCCTTATGTCTTCCAGACTCTGGGAGCTCCTGGCCTTCCCCAGCTTAGAGTGGCATCTCTCCAATCTCTGTTTCTGTCTGTGCAGGATGGCCCTCTCCCCATGCCTCGCTGGGTCTCAGGCCTCTCCCTCAGCCTTTCTCTTATAAGGACCCCAATCCTGGATTTAGGCTAGGCCCCAAATCCAGGATTCTCTCACATTGAGAGTCTCAACCTAATTACATCTGTGAGGACCCCTAATTCTAAGTAAGGTCCCATTCATGGGTTCTGGGGGTTAGGACTTGGACATCCCTTTGGGGACACAATTCAGGCCACCACACAGGGTGTGGACCCTTGCCCCTGAGCCTGTCCGATATCCAATCATACCGCCGCACCCTCCCGAAACAGGGACAAGAAGGTGCGGGACGCAAATCATTTAGAGGAACTCTTATGGCCCCCGAGGGAAAAGATTGCGCTTCTGAGAGGCCCCCTACACAGCGCTCCACCTGCCTCCCCTGCCCCTCCATGATTCAGGGGTAGCCTCTTAGACCGGTTCTGGGACAGCCCCGCCTTCTCTCACCCTGAGGTCCCCAGACTGCCTCAGCTCATGGCACCTCCGTGTCTCAGGACTCCTTCACAGACCCTTCCACCAAAGAAACACCCCACCGTTCTGGTTATTAAGTATTAGGTCCAGACAACCTGATACATATTCATGTCCTAACGACTTAGTAATCATTTGAAAGAAATAATACATGTAAATTAAAAAAATATATATATATATATTCTTATTTTATTCTTAAATAATCACAAATGCTTCCTAACGGACTGTGTGCCTGTCCTCCCCGCACCACGTGCCAAGCCCCGTGGGCACCAAATTTGCATCCGCTAATTATTTGTGAGGCAGAACATCTTTTGATAGGCTTGTGGCTTCTTGGTGTTTCTTCTTTCGTGGAAAGCCTTTTCAAAGTCTTCCCTCTTGGATTGTTTCTGTCTTTTCCTTACTGATCTGTAGGTGTTCTTTATATAAGTTCTGATTCTCTCCTTTGTCGGTCGTATGCGTGGCAAATACCTTCTCCCAGTCTGCTTTGTCTTTTCATGTTTCGATGGCCGGCAATGTCAAATCCGAACGGAGTCTGAGTTCGCTCTGCCCACACTTGCCCCCGTGATCAGGTTGTCCCCGTGCTAAAGGCCCTCTGTGCTGACTCTCCCCACCTCTCCCATCTCTCCGGTTCCTCCCTCCTTTGGCTCACTCCGCCCTGGGCATGCTGGGCTTGTTTCTGGAAGCCCCAGCCCACTTTCATCTATGGCCCGTGCACAACGCACCCCCCTCCACCCCACCTTCCCCTCCCCCCCGGGTCCGCTCCTCCTGGGAGCTCACCTCTGCCCACACCCTCCTCCGAACCCTCTTGGCCCTTCACCCTCCACTGCAGCCCCTGGTGACTCCTGGCCTCTCTGTCATCATAGTTTGTCACCATCCTTGTGATTAGTGTTGCTTGTTACTTATTTTCCAAGGCGTGTCTCCTCCACCAGCTCCAGGACAAGGGACCATTTTGTCTGCCCACTGCTCTTTCCCCAGTGCCCAGAACAGTGCCCAGCATGCAGCTAGTGTTTGCCCTGGGCCCCTGGCACAGCCCGCCTCAGGGGTCCCACAACCACTGGGACCAGTTGCCCAGGGGCATCCCCGCGCCCCAGTGTCCTGCAGGGTTCTCAGCCTCCAAGCCAGTAAATCCCATCCCACCCCAGTGCACACAACTGAAATACATCAACTCCCTTGTTGCCGAGGGGGAGGAATGGGCAGCCCGGGGCCCTGTGCTTTTCATGTCTGAGGCCTGGCAGGGGAGACCTCCTCCGGGGGCAGGATGGTGGCAGGGAGGGGCGATTGAGTGCCCCCCACAGGAGGAGATGGGCTGGCTGGGGGTACATTTGCATGAGAACTAGGCATAAGGGGGAAATGAGCAGGGGGGGCAGTTGTCCAATTGGAGGTCTGGGATTTGTCTTCAGCAAATTTTCTCTGATTTCCCCAAACACTTGAAATTAATTAGGTGGACTGGAGCCTCTGCGAGCCTCTCTCAGTTGGAGTCTCACCCCTGCCAGGGTTGAGTTTGGCAAGCCTACTGCAGGAGTCCCGGGATTTCTCACGCTGCCCTGGTCTGTCTTGTGAGTCTGCCGGCTCCTCGCCACACTTCTGCTGAGCTGGAGAAAGCCTTCTATGCAAGGCTTCCTGTGTGCGCACACCTGCCAGATGTACAGATGTTGGGCGATTCTGGGCTCCTGTCCTTCTGGGGCCAGAGGGCAGGGCTGTGTCCCTGGTGGGAGTGGCTATTCCCACAGCCAGGCAATCCTGCTGAGATGTTCCCCCTCGCCTTGGGGAGGACATGAGGGCTGGAGAAGTGGGCTGCCCACCGAGGTTTTGGCTTTCCCTGGGTTTTCTGGGAGGTTGGGCTGGCCTTGGAGGTCTGGCGTGCACTCCCCTCGTGTGGGCTGAGTGGCCCCTGGGCTTGCAGATGGGAGCAGCACTCAGCAGGGTCTGTGGCACCAAGGTCCCGCTATCTCGTAGCAGATGTTCAGTTGTCTCTGTTTTGCCTGGGGCTTCCCTGACACCTCGAAAGAGCCGAAAACCTGGAATTAGCTGTGTCAGATGGAATCAAGGCAGGAGCCCCTCCCCGAGGCCAGAGGGCACCGTGAGCAGTGACCACCAGGAGAAAACGTCTGCCTGGAGGAAAGTGACCTCCTTAGTGCTATTGGCAGTCACAGCTGTGACATGGTGGCTTCCCATGCGCGCCAAAGATGCATGACATAGCAGCTGGGAGCTTGTCAGAATTGCTGGGGCATGCTCATGGTGTATGCGTGTGTGTGTGTGTGTGTGTGTGTGTACAAGTTTACTCATGGGTATGTGTGGGCCCAAAGTCGATTTTAATGACGATTTTTACAAAACAATTTAGAGATTGTTTTGGAACAAGTCATGCGTTTCCAGTGGTTCCACATTCAAGAGCTGGAGAAGGGTAGAGGGAAGTTTGCCCTCCCCTCTCCGGTTTGTTGGCCATGCAGCCTTTTCTTAAAATCAAGCAATGTCCCCAGCTTCCTGCGTCAGAAACGTTTGACGAATATACAGTAAGCCGTATATATCCCCTCTACCTGATGGCAGTGTTCCGTACCTTCCGCTCGGTGCTTTAAAGTCTCCGTCATATATTTTGAGATGATCTCATATTGATGTGTAAGTGCTTTCTCTTTTTTTCTGATTAAAAAAGAATCTGTTGGTGAGTCTAGCAATCAGCTTCATCAGTTCCCTGTGGCAACATTTAGGCTGTTCCTCATTGTTTGTCATGATACAGTGGGCATTGAACAGAAGAGGGGCCTTATTTTGTCATTACAGGGTAGGCTGTGGCAGAGCTGGTGCAACTCACCTGATAATCTGCTGGTCTTCCCACCCGCCCGAGCTCCCTGCAGTTGGGTGGGTCACGTGACCATTCTGTCCCAGGGGCTGTGAGTAGTGCCATGTGCACAACTTGGAGCAGGAGCCCTGGAAAGCCCACGTGGGATTCTGTAATCTCTTTCCCTCCACCACGGCGACTGAAAAGGTGGAATGTTCTAGATGGCGAAATGACACGAGGGTGGAGGCTCTGTCAGCCTGGGCCCCTGAGAGAGCCTGTGGAGCAGAGTCTCCTGCAGACCCACAGTGAACGTGGTCGTGTTTTGCCTGAGCAGAAGGTAAACTGTGTGGTACTCAGACACGAGGCGTTTAGGTAGTTTGCTCTGGCCTGATTCACAGCGAGGATCAATATACCGGTATTCGTGATGTCAAATTTAGTAAGCGACTTTTCAGTGAATGGTTTATCAAGAAGTTTCCTAGAAAGGTTCCATGGAACCCAGGGAGCTGTGGATGCAGACAGGAATTCTTAGAGCTGCCCCTGGGCATCTGCTTCTTCCCCCTTCCTACTCCAACCAGGGGGAGTATGGTGCCTAAATGACCTCTTACCGCCAGACTTCTGATCCCCAGCCTCACTGAGAGCACCTAGGTGTCGTGCAACCCTGTTCTCGTCCTCTCTCTCTCTTTGATCACAGTGGAGCTCTGAGCTCTTGCCAAGATGATCAGTTTTATTAGAGTCAAAATCACAGGAGAGTGTATATAATCGTGAAAACCCAGAAATAATCTGAATGCCCACAATAGGGAATATATTCAGGAATTTATGACACGAGTTGAAGCAGCCACTAAAAATGAGGTCAAAGAAAATAAATAAAGGAGCGGGTCCATGATAGTTTTATTAAGAGAAAAAATAAGGCAATTACAAACTAGTACTTTACGTGTAATCCCACTTACAAATATAGATCTGTGTGTAGGAAATATGTACTATAGGAACGTGCGAACCCTGCCCCTTGGGTCCTCTCCAGTTTTGCTGAAATTACGTCTTTGATTACAGTTCTCTTCCTCTCTTGCAGCTTCAATTCCCACCAATGTGCTGAGGGCTCCCCACCCGGGCTCCTCGCTAAGATTTCAGCATTTGCCGAGTGGTCACTCGATCACCGCCTTCTCACACTTGCTCCTTCTCTGTGTTACTGCTTTGGCCACTGGTTCCACGATTCCACCAACACCTGGGAATCATCCAGGGTCTCTCCATTTCGTAAATCTAACCAGTTAGCCAATTTCTTTGGTTATTTCTCTCTAACATTGCTTCTATCTGTTCCTGCTCTGGATCACTTTCACCACCTTATCGTGGCCCCTACTTACTGTTTCATACCTGGAAGATTGCAGCAGCCCCCTCTCTGGTCACCTGCCTCCACTCTCATCTGCCCCCACTGATTGCAGACACTGAAGCCACGATGCAGACCTGGCCACTCACTCTCAGCTTGAAACCTTCCAATAGTTATTGACCACCTTGGACAGTCTAAGCTCTTACATGTCATTTGAGCTGCCCCAGCCATACCTGTGGACTCATCGCTTCTTATCCTACCTCTGTGCCCACCCATCCAAACCCCCATCCATCCCCCATCCATCCAACTATCCATCCCCCACCCAGCCATCCCCCATCCATCTCACCATCCATCCATCTCCCCATCCTTCTCCCCCACCCATCCCCCCCATCCATCCCCTCATCCCCCATTCCCTCATTCATCCATCCCCCCATCTGGATCACTGGATTCCCATTCACATCCCTCCCATCTATCCACCTATCCAATAAGATCCAATAGCATGTCTTTATGTAACCACATGACTCGGGGTATAAAAACATCACTGTTCATCCGGACAAACAATTCTGGAAATCCCCTATGTGAAATTAAAGACAACAAAACAAAACAATTAAGGGATTCTCTCTCCCTTTCTTAATGCTTCCTATTTCTGTGGCCTCTTGAGTTAATTTTTCATAATGAGACTTCTTACCCACTCTCTCTCTCTAACAGTTTGCATTTTGCTCGGGGTAAAAATACAGTCGTTTGCACTGGAGACCAGTATGAAACCTGCTCTTCTGGTGCCCTCGTGAAGCGTCTGTGTGACGGCCTCCGCTTGGTAAACTGGACCGTCTCTCAAAGTGCTCATAGAAGTATTTGTACAAACACACAGAGGTAGAATCGTTTCATTCTGGAGTGTGGGTTTCCTTGATCTTGGTGAAGTTAAAGAAAGAAAGAAAGAAGCAAATCATGAGTGTGGAAGAAGAGGTCACAAAGAAAGGCCTCATTTTATTTCAAGCTTATTTATTATTTATTTATTTTAATGATGGAAACCCCCATCCAAGGAGCCCTAATGAGACCTCCCAGCATCAGGAGCGCTCCCAGCATTCCGCCCTCAGCCTCGCGCGTCCCGAGGCTTACTGGCATGCATATGCCTCATTACGGACACATGCCCTGTCATGTGTTATTCCTCACTTAGTGACAATTTGTCACTGTCACCCTTGACATGTCACTCCTCGGCAGACGGATTTGACTCCGATGCCAAGTCTGACAGTCGGATGAGAGGCAGTAGTAATCTGAATTGAAGTAACGGGTCGAGAGTGGCTAATTTCACTCCGACATAATTCTAATACCACGTAAAGAGAGAGAAGTGCTGTATTTAAAGGGGAGGGTTTTTTTTTTTTAAAGCTTTTTGCCCCCTCTTCTCTCTTGCACTGAGTCTGAGTATTCCATTATTCTTTAGGATAATGCTTTTATTTTTGAAGGATTAAGTCTTGCGTTTTAATAACATGCATTTTCAATTAAGTGCACTGAGATCCATGGATATAACTATTACTTAAACTATAAGTAATGGTTGCATGTAAAAATTAGGAAACATTGTGCTTTAGATAAATTACGTTCAAATTAGTTCTTATTATAAATGAGATAGAAAATGGATTTTTCAGCTCTGGCTGGCCGAAGAGCCGACATTTGTATCTACTTCATTTGTTTAAATATATTTCAAGCCAGATTTAAATCCATACGGCCTGACATTAATTGAGCACTGCCACATCAATGTACTCGAGTTTTATAAACCACCGAGGAGTGAGGTTTTACTGGCTTGAATTAGAAATATTCCAACCCTCTTACACTAAAATAGCATTGTTTGTGTAGTACTTCTTTAAGCCATCATTACATGGTATGAAACTTAATAAAATGCACTTAAACAGAACATATGCAGGGTATGGTTGGGTTTTTAAGGAATTGTATTTTCCCCCCAAAGAGATGATTATATTTTCTTTCCTGTGGGGAGAGATCCTTTTGTACAATAGTTTAAAAACACTGCTTTCCTTTTGCAAAAGAGATGAGAACGAGATGGAAGGTTAGTGCAGATTTTCTCTCCTTCCCACCTGGCCTGCCTTTCTTGGGAATGGGAGGAGACAAAGGGAGAACAATTTCCATATTTGTCCTGGGAGAGAGGATCGTAGCAGGTAAACAAGGAGACAATGCCCTGCAAGAGGGTCCCTCTGTACTTGGTTCTGTTTTTATGAAGCCGGAATCCAATTTGCTAGTTTACAGTAAGAATCATAAACAGCCATGTGGATCAGAATTCTTGGGTTCTGACCAAGATGTTCTCTCTCATGGGCAGACCTCATGGGAGAGGCAGAATCATCATCAGAGGGTTGCTTGGTAATCATGGAACCAAGCAAGGGACCTACAGAAATTCAATGTCCAGTGGCATCAGAGCGCCACAGCCCAAATGAGAGTACCTGTGCAAAATGCATTTATTCATGCACCAAATATCTGGTGAGCACCTGTGCAGTGCAGAGTGCTGGGGATGCTGCAGGAAAGGGTGGAGAACTGAGTAGGGTTGGTGTCGTTCGGCAGATGAAGGAGGTTGATGTCAGGGAAGTGCAAGGCATTATGGGAGCCCAGTCAGAGTAGGAGGGAAGGACAGCATTTCCAGGAAGCCACATCTAGATGGAGACTTCAAGTATAGGTAGGAGAGCACAGATGTATGAAAACACCTGGGGTGTTTGGGATAAGCTGGAACAGCAGGAGGCAAGGCGTGGTGCTCGGTGTCCACAGGGGTAGTAGAGAAACTGGATGAGGTAAGAGGGACCAGGCATTCAGGCGAAGCTTCCCCCATATCCACTGACCTCACGGGCTGTGGGAGGCTTTACCAATGGAGTTGACCACTGGCAGGCCTCTCCTTGACTATATGTCAATGAGCCTAAGCCACACTTCTAAAAAATGCTGGCTCTGGTATCACCTGTATATGACTGTCCCCATTTCATGTGGTGTGTTGGGTTCATCATAAAGAAGCAATGTCCTGGAAGAAGTTGGGAGACACCTGCAAGGAAAAAGACAATTCAAGAGCTGAGGGGCTCTCCCTGGTCTGCTGGCTGCCATGTTCCTGGTTGTTCAGTCCTGTGAGCTCACCTTTCTTAACTAATTTTTATTAATTCTTCATTCATTCATTCATTCATTCATTCATTCATTCATTCATTCATATCACATAGAAAGTGCCAGTGCTGTGCTAGGCTAGTGGTTGATACTCGGTCACTAACTGAGCCTTCCTGGAGCTTACATCTTAGTGCGGGTGTGTGATGGTGTCATAATAAGAAATACAGATGCTGTGGGCACAAAATCCTAGAGGAACTGACACGAAACTGAAGCCTCAGGACACACAGGGGTCACCAGACAGGGTGGGATGGGAGCTTGGCAGGTGGAGAGGAGAGCATCTACCAGGTTCTGGAGAGGAAAGGGACCCTGACAATCTTGGAGACAGAAGACGGGCTTCCAATCTGAACTCTAAAACTTAGCTGATCCTGAGTGAGTCAGCTGACACTGGGGCCTCAGTTTCCTTATCTGTAGAATGATGACAGGAATAATGGTGAGAGCTGAACAGGATGGCACAGGTGACAAAGAACATGGTATATGGTAGGGCTCAGTGATAGTCAGGGGAGCCTGAATCTAACACTAAACCTTCTACGTATTTAAAATATGGCGTCCAGTCCAACGGCAGAGCAATATGTATTGGTTGCAAACATCAGCCACCATAGCAAGCTGCTGTACATACTGTGTGCCAGTATCCCCATTTCACAGGCAAAGAAACTGAGGCTCAGGAGGGGAAGCAGCTTGCTTGGGCACACTCAGCTGGCAAGGGGGGCAGCAAAGATCTCACCCTCCTGTCTCTGGCTCCATGGTCTCCTGCCCTTGCTCAGTGCAACCTCAAGATGCTAACAGTCTAGCCCAGTGATGCTCGCTCAGGAGCCATTCTGCCCTCGGGGGGACGTGTGGCAATGGAGGGGGACATTTTGGTTGTCATAATGGCCGGGAAGCACACTCACAGCAAATGAACACGCAGCCCAGAATGTCAGTAGAGCCAAGGTGGAGAAACCCTGTTCCTGCTAGAGAGACCCCACAACAAAGGAGGTCAGGTCTCTGCAGTGGACGTGGTGTCAGTATGGGCTGTTGTGGGGACGGAGTGAAGGGACTTAAACCCCGGCCTGGGGCTGCACTGGGCGGGGAGGAGGTTCAATGGGGGAAGCTTTCCTTAAGGGGCTGAATCTACAGTGAGAACTGGGGACTGGGGAGAAAGGAGCAGAAGGATATGAGAGAGGGTGTGGCAGAGCCAAGGCCAAGTGTGTGAAAGGGGCAGGGAGGTGAGGACCGCCATAGCTCAGCATTTTCTGAGATCAGGTTTGAGGAGGCACGTGGGGGTGCTGAGACTGGGCGTGCAGCCCGAGGCCTCTCTTACAGCTGGAGGAACTTGGACTTTATGCCGAGGGCAATAGGGAGCCATTGAAGGACTGTGAGCAGGGAAGGCTGCCATCAGATGTGCATTTCGCTAGCCTGAGAGGTCTTAGGAATTGTTGCACTGCACTCATGATGAAACAAGGGTGTTCGGGGGAAGTAACCCTTATGCCAGCCCTGCTGGGAGGGGCTCATTTCTTTGCGTCTCTCCGTGGGCATCCCTGGGGATCCGTTTTTGGCTTGGCCCCACTCTTACCATGGACCCATTTTCTAGCCAGCCAGCCAGGGGACTGTTTGAAGACGCTGGTCCTGTGAGCCTTGCCCTCCAGGGTCACCATCAGGGCCCCGAGTGACTTGGAAGGGACAGGTGGCATCTTGAGGATGGAAATTGATTCTTGGCCACTGAGGGGCCTGGTGTCCACTGCTCAGATGGTGGCCACACTGGCCTTTTCCAGGGAGGGAGAGTGATTACATCATACCAATTTAGCCCTCTTTCCAAGAGCTGGCCTGAGAGTTGCTTTGCCACTCTGTTTTTTAAGCCTGGGGTTAATTGGGGACTGCTGTATATTTAATGGAGAGCTTCTGAGACAAAGCTGTGTGGGTTTTCTGTCGTTCAATAGTCCATTAGGCAGGGACCTGAGAGTCAAAATGGCCAGATGAATCTCTGGAGAGAGAACTCATTAATGGGACAGTAAGTTCCAATTAGTGGCATGGCCCAAAAGGACCAAGGTGCAAAAAACACGGTTCTCAGCCCCTCTCCCAAAGGGGCTCCATTATCCAGCTGCCTGCTCCCTGCTGCACAAACACGGTCCCAAACAACACGAATACGTGCTCTGAAAATCCATCTCCGTCGTCCACATTGTCAATCAGAAGGCAAAAAACCCTTCCAACCATTTAGAGAAAATCAGAAAGGCCACTGGCTTTCACGAGGCAATTTCTTCCCTGAACGAGGAGAGAAAAAGCCAGGTGGGTGTGCCCCAGCACGATGTCTTTTTGTGTGGTGTGGGAAGCCGTGGGACCCCAGTTGTGGGATAAGCTGCGTCATGTAAGCATTTTGCATGTGGGCTCCCGCCTGTGTCTGCCCGAGCACCCCAAGGAAGCCCTCGGGGGCACCCGGGGAAGGCTGACTCCTCCCACCATCTCTGGCAGGGGTGGCGCTTGCCTTGGCCGGGGAAGGGGCTATTTCTCCCGAGGGAGGCAGAGCGTGGCTTGGACCTTTGACTGTAGCCATTCTGAGTCCCCACATGCCCGTGTTCAGAATAGGGACATTGATGCTTTTAGTGGCTGGTGTCCTATAGGCACTGAATACACACAGGTGCATACACACACACACACACACACACACACACACACACACACCCTCCCCAAGAGCATGCTGGGGCAAAAGTAATGGAAAGCTGACACGTGTATACACTTTCCCATTCATTCCATTGTCCCAAGAGCCCATTATTCCCATTTCAGAAGTGAAGGGAGTGAGGCCCAGTAAGGGCCACGGGTTCACTCAAGACATGACCCCCCCAGCCTTGATCCTCACATCATGAGGTCATAGTGGTGCTTTTGCCAGGTTCTAAAGCCCCCCACACTGATTCCGATGTTCCACACAGACTCAGGAGCTCCCTTTCAGGAAGCCTGTGTTCTGGAAGGCTGAGTGTCGGGAGGAAAGCACGCCCCAAAGAGACGTGAACTGATCCGCAAAGTTCGATGAACGAGGCAGGGCAAGGACAGAGGCTCTGGGGCCCGGCCAGCTGGCTGTGGGCCCTGGACCCACCTGGACTGTCACAGGCCTTCTTCAAGCACAGTGGGGGTAGCAGGACCTGCCCCGTTGGGTTGTGTGAGGTCTAAATAAGGTCATGCTCAGCAAAGGGAACACAAGAAGCAGCCTGGAAATGGTAAAAGCTGTTCTGCCTTCTCTGTTGTTCTGGGAAGAGCGGCTCAAGGGACCTGAATGTGGGAGCCCCTTGTTTGAGGGAGGCCCTGCATCCACACCAGGCCTAATCACCCTGTCTATTACCTTCAGAGTATTGACTGCAGCCTGTACTTTCCTTGTGCATTTGTTCACTATGTGTGTTGGCTTCTCCCTGCCAGGGCAGGGCAGTGTGTGTTTGCCTCTCTGCGGCGTCCCCAAGGCTTACAACAGCGTTTGGCATGGTCAGTGCTCAGTGACGATTGTCCGGTGACCAGAAGAATGAACCAGCATCCTTCCTGCAAGTTCTTGACCAACCAAGCATCGTTGCTTTCTTTCCATGAAACAGTGGCTGCACACTCAGCACGGGTGCCTGCCACTGCCCTGAGGACCTCCTCCCTTCTCCTTTGTGCCCCTGGGGCCCACCATTACTGCTGGACTGCCGAGTTGGAAGCCTTGGGTGCCAGTTGTGGCTTGGCTGAGTGGCATCCTCTGTAAACCTCTTTCTTCCTGTTTTTTTGAACAAGGAGGCCGGACTTTCTGATCCCCTATGGCCTCCTTCTTGGCCTGACCATCTGTTCTGCTAGAGAACACTTGGGTTTAGGTTAAACTGGGCAACGTGTTAAAACCCATTTTCTCACGCTCAAAGGGCAGAGGTCTCCCGGCTACAAGTGTGACAAATTCTGCGAGCAGATACTGGGGGGCTGCGTGCCCACCAGAACAAGTCATGCACCCCCGTGGGTTAGATGCCACCATTTCTTCCCTGATTGTAACTTACCCATTGCTCTGTTGCGTGCCCAGGATAATGGACACTGAAAATTACCATGCCCCCATTCTGAAATTATGTTTAGTGATGCAGCAGAAAAAGAATATTAATTTCATTCATTGACAAGCTTGTCAATTTACTCATATTGACTTCTTGATGCCTGCACCACAGATGGCAAAGTTCATATACTATAAAATACATCATTATTAATATTGTCTTGGGCCATTGTAAGTCCTCGGGAGCTGAGAGATAGGGGGCTGTGTCTTCAAATCAGATAAGTATTAAAGAATATAAGATCTTGTGTGTTTATATTTCTATTTTATATTAAAAACACCAAAGGCATCTTGAATAAGTCACCTTTGACCCCCCCCATTTCCCCCATATCCAATCACTTGCTATGTCCTGTCAACTGTACTCCATGTTTCTTAATTCCCTTCTTTCCACCACTGCCACCTGTGTCCTGGTTTAAGCTGTCATGACTTCGTGCCTGGCTTATCACAACAGCTCTTCAGGAGGACTTCCTGTTTCCGGTGTCTCCCCTTCCCATCCTTCCTTTGCATTCACAGGGGTGGTGGCACCATGCCTCCACTCCAAAGCCTTCTGTGGCTCCCTCAGGACTTCAGACCACAGTCCAGTATTCAAGGGCCACCATGGTCTGTCCTTACCCCCTCCCCTCCCATCTTTGGATGAAGTTGTGGGACCCCCCAGAGTTCTGCTTCTGCAGCTGGATCTCGTGCAGGAATTGGTCAGAGAGTCATGAGCCTGCTCCCGTGTAGGTCCTGACTCTGGAGGGGTCTGGGAGGATGCATGCTGGGAAGAACCAGTGTGATCTGATTTTGTGGACCTACAGACCTGCTGGGCTACTCACACCTCGGTCCCTTGGCCCTCCCTATGCCACCACTCAGCCCATCACCCCATCTCCAAGCTGAGAGGGGCTCTCTGACTAACCTAGAGAAAAAGAACCCCTTTCTTTCCCCAACTCCCATAGCCCTTCAAAGTCTTGTATGAGACTTTTTGTTGTTGTCAGGATGCCTCTCACTCTATTAACCAACACATACAGAAGTCCTTCATCTTGCTTTTCTATTGTATTTTCTGGTTTTCTCCCCTGGCTGAATGGCTAGGACGTTTTGTGTTGTTTCTGTTGACAACAGTTTACATTTTTACCATACTTTAGAGTGTTTTCTTTTTTTTAAAAAAAGATTTATTTATTCATTTTAGAGAGAGAGAAAGAGAGAGGGAGCGTACAAGTGGGGGGAGGGGTAGAGAGAGAATCTCAAGCAGACTTCCTGCTGAGCGTGGAGCCCAACACAGGGCTCAATCCCATGACCCACGAGATCATGACCTGAGCTGAAACCAACTGAACCACCCAGGCGCCCCACTTAAGAGTTTTTTCAAAATAATTTTAATTGTCTTCATTTAGCTAAGATGGAACACCTACTGCATGTTAGCCATGCTATGCCACGGAGTTAGAACCCTGAAAAGCCACTGTCTACCAGGTGAGGCAGATGGAGCATCAGATATTTATGATAAATTATAGGCATTTGACGACTGACTGTCTGGGAGTCCCATACCCACCATTACAGCCTCAGTGTTTAGCACAGTGCCTGGCACATAGCAGGTGCTATAATTAAAATACTATTTCCTGGAAGCTATGCGATATGTCCAAATTAAAGACAAGTGGGTGTGTAAGGAATGTCTTGAGAGGATGATGAGCTGCTTTTTCTCATGAGGCACAAGGGGATAGGGAAGTGTGGGTGTAGGGTCAGTAAGATTTCACAGTCTGTTGAGACACCCTGCGAGACAGGCAGGTGTCATGAGCCCAGAGCATTAAGTTCTCAGAGTGTCTTATGGAGTGACAGGGGGTTACCAGGAAAGTGGCACCCATATTGAATGAGCACCAGGGCCTCTGACTCTTCAGCTAACAGCTGCTTCATGAGGTCTTAGCCTCTGTGCCTGGGAGCTGAGCAACTCTGGACCCCAATCCCTTGAGCTTCATCTTGGCAGCAGTAGACTTTTAGGGATTCCTGCAGCATGAGATTGGCTTTTCCTGCTGTCTCTTCTGGCCTGGTGATTCTTGAAGGAAGCCCTGCTCATAAGCAGGAATTCAGGGCTCCTAATGAAATCTTGGCTTCAGTGCAGAACTCCAACATTGCCTGTTGGCTATCCTAAGAGAAACCTGTGAACTGGATGCCTGGCTCAGACAAGATTGATTTGGTGTTTCAGGGTGTCCCCTCATCTCACTTCCTCAGACTGACCTCGAGTTTCCGTTAGTGTACTTGAATTCTTCCATGGGATTACCTTAGGCATGGCCCTGCATCAGGACTTTCTCTGGAGCCACCCCAGTCTTCCTGTGGGAGAAGTGGCTCCCCAGGGACAGAAAGGAGTCAGAGCTGATGGAGCAAGCCCCCTTGGGCTTCTGTCCTATAATGGGGAGATTACAGGCAGCATCAGCCTGGGACCGAGGCCCAGGGGAGCCCTGAGATCCTTGCCTTCAATTAAACATCTGCACCTTTTCTCCCTTCCCCTCCCAGCCCCAGTCTCAGAGTCCTGGTGGGCTCCACCTTCCACTGCCACACACCGAGAGACGATGCCAGAGTACAATTTTATCTGTGAAGCTTCTGCCAATTTTGATCAAAATGGCACCAGGAAAGTCTCCAAATGCACTCCTATAAATTTGAGTGGATTCCAGCAAAATTCAGACCCTGGTTTGCTAATAATGATGTAAAATGTCGTAAAAGGAGAAAGTGGCTCTGAATATCCTGTATACATGGATAAGGAAGACAGTTCACAGAAGCCCAAGTGGCCAAGGGAAGAGCTGGAGGGAACCTCCATGTCTCTGTCCAAGGTACTGACCCATCACCAGCCTTAGGTTCCATTACACCTTTCCCATTGCTGGTGACTCCTGACCCAACTTTCCAGGAATTTCTAGTCCGGTGGAAAGGCAGTGAAGCAGGGTGTAAAGATGAGGAGACAACTGGGCAGAGAACGTTGGAGTAGTCTAGCCATAAAGAAATGTGAGGCAGAGAAAATTGCCTTTCACATGACTGCAGTTGCCAAGACAGTTGTCTCTCTCTCTCTCCCCCTCTCTCTGAGAATTAAGGGGAAATGTGCTGCCCTGACTCACTCACAAGCTATACATAGTAGATTGACCCCCAGCCTGACGTGAGGCCCTCATGCTCCAGCCGTGCTGATTCGTCCTTCAAGGCCCAGCCTGAATCTCCCCAGAAAGGTCTCCCTGCATCCAGGAAGAGCCGATCATTCTGTCCTTTGCTTCCTAAAAATTTTACTTAAATTGCTGATCACTTTCTATTGTGACAATGTGCCTGGCAGGGGGCTGGCTGTTTTTTTTTTTTTTATCTCTGTGCCCCAAGCATGAGCACTGTGCCCTGAACAGACCAAAGATGTGTGCTGTGTGGATAAGCCCTTCCCCAGTACTGTTCACCTGCCCAGGCCCTGGGGTCATCATCTCCCTATCTACTCTGCCACTTGCATCAAAGAGAACAGTCCATGCAGACCCACCAGCGGCCACCACACCGTGTGACCACCCTGATCCATTTATCGGCCTTGTACACTCTTGTGAAGCTCTTCTTTGCCTGATCGAACTGGAAACCCGAGGTGCATGGAGGGGCTGGAAGTCTTCCCAAGGCCCCATGGCGCTGCGATGATACAACTGTGACTCAAGTCTTTTCAATTAAGCTAGTGGTTTCTTTTCTTTTCTTTTTTCTTTTCTTTTCTTTTCTTTTCTTTTCTTTTCTTTTCTTTTTTTCTTTTCTTCTTTTCTTTTCCTTCCTTTTCCTTTTCCTTTCCTTTCCTTTCCTTTCCTTTCCTTTCCTTTCCTTTCCTTTCCTTTCCTTTCCTTTCTTTTCTTTTCTTTTTTTTCTTTTCTTTTTTGGTGGGGAGTTCTAAGCAGACACTATTGTCTGGACCTTGGAAGATGCCAATTCTACTTTGCTGGCTGGAAAGGACTCATGGCCCTTTTTGCCCTCCGCCATGTTCTAGCTTCTTCATACCCCCACCCTGAGCTTCTCCTCTCCTGTGACCCCCTCCAAAATCTTTACCGCACATTTGTTTTATGCCAGGAACTCACAACAGTCCGGTGAAGCAGACATTTTGTCCTCACTTTACAGATGAAGATTTAAGCACAGCTGGGTTAAGTGACTTGCTCCAAGTCAGAGCCAATAAATGTTGCAGAATGGATTCAAACTGGGACCACGTTGCCTCCTGTGCCACTCCCTTCTCTTTGGCCTGAATCCCTCATTACTGATGTCTGGGGAACATCTGGTCAGGTATCCAGAGCAACAAATCCGCGGGAAGGAGCCCACCCTGTGATTTATTTTCTCTGAGGTTCCCAGGATATTTTTTTTTCCTCCTTTCAAAATCCAGTGCTGCCATATTCCCACCTGAGGTCATTAGTCTCAGCATAGGTTAAAAACAAAGTGTTTGTGTCCATCCGTCTAATTGCACAGGAACCACCAGACCTTCATTACCATCGGCCTAATTATTTTGAAATCCAGCATATTAGCCTGTTGAACAATTAGGCAGATGATAAGCGTTTGCCCCACCTGCCCAGGGACAGGAGGTAAGCCTGGCATGAGGGAGGTGGAGGGGAGGAGGCCGTGGGGAGGCTTCGGGAGGAAGTGAAGCGTCTACACTTGCAGGTCTGAGACAGGGGAGCGAGCAGGCGCCCACCCACCTGCTTCTGATTATTTTTCATCCCCAACTTGCAAAGCCACTAACAAGAGAGTCACCTTAATGAGCAGGGAGAATGGGATTCAACTGGTCGGAGGGGACATCGTTATAGAGCTGGTCCTAATTGTCCCCATGCAGCTTTCTGGGCATAAATAAAATACTCACCTGGGTGTGGGGAAGCAGACCTGCTTGAAGCTTTTCTGAAAGTTTTAAACCTGAGCACAAGGGTTTTGCCCCCCCGCCCTTTTCACGCTGGTGGGTTCCTTCTCTAGCACTGGAGGTGACTCGGGACAGTCCTGTGCACGGGGGTGGGGGGTTTGTCCACATACTGGTCTGAAATGCACCCCAGAACTGGGCGATTTAGAGTGGATGAGAGCCTGGTGGTCTGTTCATCCAGTTCCCCTTGTGTCCCAAATAAGGAGGCACCTCCGTGGAGGTGAAATCATTTGTTCAGATTTGGGCACTAGGCACTCTGCCCTGGGGAGCTGGGCAGGGCGAGGCGTGAGGGCTGCTGGGAAGAGCTGCCATGTACTGAGCACTCGCTGTGCCTCTGACCTTTTTCCGAGTGCTTTATGTGGCTCTGAGCCACATGATACCCCATGAGCCACTTACCCTTAGTCTCTCCATTTTACAGATGAGGAAACTGAGGCACAGAGACTTTAAGCCACCTAGTTAAGTTTCTACATAGCTATGGAGTAGCAGAGCCAGGATTTGAACCCAGGACTAGTGGCCCCAATGATTATGCAGCACCCCGTGCCCTGCCCCGCCCTACCCAAGCACCACACAGCTGGCGAAGGGGTTGCGGCAGATGGCCCACAGAACTGTCCCTTGGGTCACTTCTTCTTTTTTTTTTTAAAAGAGATTTATTTATTCATTTGAGAGAGAGAGAGAAGAGAGAGAGAGCGCACGCATGGGGGGAGAGGCAGAGAGAGAGAATCTCAAGCAGACTCCATGCTGAGCGTGGAGCCCGACACAGGCCTGGATCTCATGACCTTGAGACCATGACCCTGAGACCATGAGCCCGAGCTGAAGCCAAGAGTCAGATGCTCAACTGACTGAGCCACCCAGGCGCCCCCCTTGGGTCACCCCAGCAAAAAGAAGCCTCTTGCTATGCCTCCTGCTTACAGCTCTCAGTCTGTTGGGGGAAGAGCACTCAGGTGTGTGTGATCCAGAGGGATAAACAGACAGAGGACGCCCTGGGCCTCGGGGCTCCAGGCCCAGCTGTGCTTGGTGGCTGGGGGCCCAGGAGGGGGCGATGTCTGGCTGGAGGCAAGGCTCACAGCTAACTAGGGCCTGTAGGGATGAGAGCGAGGCACTCCTGACTCACCCCTGCAGCCCGTTCCATTCTATCCGGAGACTCCTTCCTCCCCACAAGACCAGAACTCCCTCCTGACCGCCTGTGACTTGGCCTGGTGGGACTACAAGAGGATGGGGACCAAGAGCATGAGCCACTGTCTCACTAGGATGGGTCAGGGGAGCGGGGGAGAGAGCGTGTGGTCTGGTGTGAGGGGGTCGGGGGCACTCCCCCGATTCCAATGCACCTGCAGTAGGGGAGGGCTGTCACCCCACCGGGCGGACCGATGCCCAAATAGATGCCTTTTCTGGGGCAGCTTTCTCCACCCTTCCATTTTTCCGGGAGAGGTCCCCTGACTCAACCTCACCCAGGGCTGCCCCAAGCCTTTGGGATGGAACAGTTTTCCACCACGTGCCGGAACCAGCCTCCTGCCCCCAGCCCCCAGGCCCTGGTACTACGGCTGTGTGTGTGGCCGCAGACAGCAGCCTTCCGAGGGCTGGTTCTTGCCAGGACCAGGACATCCCACATTCTGGCTTATGTTTTCCGTTGGGATTTGCTCAGAGCAGATCTAACAAGAGGAGGAGTCACAAGAGGGGCCTTCACTTTCCTGAGCGAGGCATGTGATGAAGGGCACCAAACCACAAGCAAGGCGGGCTCTCTCCGAGGCTAATTACCAGCTAATTACAGCGGCCAGTGGCTTCCCAGGCCTTTGCTTCCCTAACCAGGGCTTGGCGGGAGGGAGTCTCTGAGCTGGGCCTCCATGGCCCTTTGTTAAATCTGTGCTCAGAAAACCACAAACAAAGCCCCAGGTTCCCACCACCTCGGGTCACTGGGGGCTTAGGGTCCGTCTAAGCTGGGTTCAGGCCCCACTCTGCCTCCGACCAGCCATGAGCCTTGGGCAACCCCTTTCCTGTGAGCCTCTATTTCTCATCCAAAACATGGAGACGACATTCCCTGCTGCATTATCTCTCGTTGCTGAAACACAGTACCTTGGGCTGGTGCTTTAAACCACGGGACCCTGTTGTCGTAACAGTTCTGCGGGCTGGGAGGCCGAGGTCAAAGTGTCAGCAAGGTGCACTCCCCATGAAGGTGCTCAGGACTGGTGTGTTCCAGGCCTCTCTCCCGGCTTCTGGCGGATTCTTGGCTTGCGGCAACATACCTCTCCTCTTCACCTTGGGTTCTCCGTGTGCACGTCTGTCTCTGAGGCAAGATTTCCCGCTTCTTCACGACACCCGTCGGATCGGATCGGGGGCCCTCCGTACTCCAGCATGCCCTCCTTCTATCGTGACTAATTCCATCTGCAATGACCCTGTGGTGGGGACACAACTCAATCCCTGGCGTCTACTTTCCAGGGGTTCGATGACAACTCAGGTACTGGAATTCAAATCATTTCTTTCAAGAGCCATTCAAACGTGAACTGTTACTTTGAGTTTCCTTCCAAATAAGCTTTGAGAAGTGATCCCTCATGGTCTTCAAGATGTAACGAACACATCCTGGGTGTGGGATGCTGAGAAGGCCAGAGGCGTGAGTGGGCAAGTGGGGGAAGCCTGCCCAGCCTGGTTTCTGGAAGACCAGGAAGTAAGATGGGCCAAAGAGAAACGGCGGGCGAGACCCAAAGCTTCCCTGGGAAGCTTCAGAGTGGGGACGGGAGCTGCGGTGACCGAGCTGGCCATCAGAGCCATGGTGTGTGATCCACGGACCCGTCAAGCAAAGGGGATGTCAGAGGACACCATGGGCTTCTGTGCCAGCACAGCAGCCTGAGGCTGGAGAAATCATTCGGTCTTCACGTGTTGGGAAGACCCCCAGCTTACCTTGACCTTGAGGGATAATGCAGGTGGGAGGGGACAGGAGAGCCAGTGCCGCAGGCAAGGACACTTGGTGCGTGGAAACTTGCACTGTGTGTGTGTTTCTGGACGTCACCAACATTCACGGGGCAACTGCCGAGCACCGAGCGCCGTGCGGGACCCTAAACAGGAACGTGTGTTTGTTCCCTGGGCAGCTGTCACCCCAAACAACAAAGCTGCTATCCCACAGTCTGGAGGCTGCAGGCCCAACATCAAGGTGTTGGTGGGTTGCTTGCTTCAGGGGCCGGGAGGCAGAGTCTGCTCTGTGTTCCTCCGCAGGCCTCCCGTGTTCCAGAGATCGGTGGTGTCTCTTGGCTTGTCAAGGCATCACCCCGACCTCTGCCCTCGTGCTCACGACCCGTATTCTCTGTGTGTTTCTCTGCGGACAGATCTCCCCCTTTGATAAGCACACAGTTATCCTGGCGTAAGGCCCATCGTCACGACCTCATTTTAACTTGACTGTGTGCAAAATTTCCATCCCCGAATGAAGTCACAGTCACAGGGACTAGAGGTTGCGACTTCGACATACTATTTTGGGGATGGGCACACAACTCAACTCCTAACAGGAAGTAGGAAGATATGACCCCTGGTCCTCACAGAGTTCTCAGCTTATTGGTAGAAGCGGAAAATTCTAGTTGGGGGGCACACGGGTGGCTCAGTCTGGAGAGCCTCTGACTCTTGATTTTGGCTCAGTGCATGATCTTAAGGTTGTGAGATCGAGCCCTGTGTGGGGCTCAGTGTGGGGTGGCTTGAGATTCTCTCTCTCCCTCTGCCTCTCCCCCCTGCTGATGCTCTCTCTCTCTCAAAAAAAAAGAAAAAAGAAAAAAAAAGAAAAGAAAGAAAAAAAGAAAATTCTAGGAAAATGGAAAGAAAGTGAGAGATGGAGGCTGATTTACCAGTTCAGAAATCATCTGGGGGCTCGGTCAAGGGAGGCCTC
This sequence comes from Ailuropoda melanoleuca, assembly GCF_002007445.2. NCBI lineage: Eukaryota > Metazoa > Chordata > Mammalia > Carnivora > Ursidae > Ailuropoda > Ailuropoda melanoleuca. Next base: position 34,532,724 of record NC_048231.1, read on the forward strand.
AATCACCTGCTTGCACGGAAAGCATCCTTGCAAATAAGTAAATGAAAAAAATAAGATTTTTATTTCAAAATAATCTTCCTTGCATGAGAGTGTTAAGAATGTTCCCTGGGATTATGCTGAAGCCTGGTCTGGAAAAGTCGGAAGGGCTTGCCCCTTCTGCCAGGATGGCCACCATTACGGCCATGGTGGACTTTCTGGCTTCACTCCTGCCGTTAGGAGTGTGTCCTGAACATCCTGGGGTCCAAGCCGATGTGGGACAGTGCTTTGGGCAGAATCTCAGCCCCCACCTCCCTGTGTGACCTTGGGAAACCTGCTTAGGGGCTCTGTGCCTCAGTTTCCACAGCTGTAAAATGGGGCTTAAACACTGCAGCCACTAAGTGGAGTGGTGACCACAGTGAAATGCGTCTAAGTCGCTAGGAATGGGGCTGGGCGCTGTGTGAGCCCTGCATGGACGTGTGGACCGCTGACAGCTCCAGAACGCTAAGAAATAGTCCATGTCCTGCCTCTGTTTTAATGCCTAAATTAGACATTTATGCCTGGGGACTCAGTCAAGGGGAGCCCTGGTCAATACTAACTGAGGAGTACAGGGGCTTGGTGTAGGGACAGTGGCCTCCTGCTGCATTCGTGGACAAAACTCTTCATTCACTTGGTTGAGGGTCCACTGCTTGCCAGGCACTGTGCAAGGGTCCTGGGGCTGAAACTAGAGAATTAAACAGTCATGCTCCTCTCCCCATGGAGCTTACAGTCCATCAGGTAATGACAGGTAAGAAACAAGCAAACCAGCAAAGAATGCACAATTAAAAAGTGCTGGTAACCATGATGCCCTGATAAGTGATAGGAGAAAACGGGATGTGGGGCCTAATGAAGTGGGGTGATGGGAAAGGTCAAACCTACAGATTAAATTGCAGGTGAAGGTAGAGCCAGCCCCAGGGATGACCACAGCCTGGGAAGACACCTGGCAGGCAGGTGTCTGGCTGGGGAGGAACATGGCATGAGGTGCCCCGGGAGAGAGGAGCAGCAGCTGTGTCCTGCCTGGTCTGGTCTATCCTCCGTCTCTGGGGAGGGCATCATGAATCTTATTCCTGCCGGATTTAAGGAGCAAGAAAGAGCGGAAGTCTTTATCTCACGGGTCAGCTTTGCAGCATTCCCAGTGACTTTGCTGTCCTGTTTTCTCGATGAGAAGACAGAGACCCCAGGCTTGAAGAAACTGGATTCAGTGGAGCAGGAAGAATTTGAAGTGAGTTAGGGAAGATACGCTGGTGATCGCCCCGCAGACTGTCATCTTGCTGGAGCTTTTTATTCTTGTTCTTCTAATTTTTACTTTTGTGATACGTGCATTCATTTAAAAATCATATCATTCTGTACGGATCACAATGGAGAGCAACAGTCAGTTGGGGCTGTTATAACAGAGTACCATGGACTGGGGGCTTATAGATAACAGGAATTTATTTCTCACACTTCTGGAGGCTAGAAGATGGAGATCAAGGTGCAGGGTGGTCAGGCTCTGGTGGGGAGCCTCTTCTGGGTGCAGACTGCTGACCTCTCCTCTCCATGGCAGAGAGACAGAAGCTAGCCCCTTGGCCTCTTTCCATGAGGGCACTAATGCCAACGAGAGGGCTCCACTCCCATGATTTAATCACTTCCCAAAGGCCCCACCTCCTATCACCATCACACTGGGCTTAGATGTCAATGTATGAATTTTGGAGGGATACATTCAGTCTATAACTATCTGTCATCTATCTATCTGTCTGCCTATCTATCTTTATCTATCTATGATCCGTCATCAGTCGTCTATCACCTTATTGGTTCTATTTCCCTGCAGAACCCTGACTGGCCCTTCTTATGTGACTTTGGGCAAGCTTCTTGATCATTTTGGGCTTTCGTTTCTTCCCTGATGGAATGAACGGCTGTAGCAGAATTTGTCTCAAGGAATTGATTTGAGAATTAAATGAGATTGTGCCCATGAAACACCCCTCACAGTGCCTGGAACATAAAAAAGTACTAAATAAAAACATTTTAATAGTCACGGCCATATTTCCTCCCAAGGTATCCCTCATTCGTTCGGTGCCCTGCTTATGTGCTGCCAAGAAAGAAAAAAAAAACGGTGCCACTTAGTCTTAAGTACATTTCAACTGGGAGATGCATTCTGACTCCCAGAGAAGCTAAAACGAACAAGCCATTAGGATCATGCATCTCATTCTTATTCTTACTGGCTGCTCTGCACGGCCTCTCTGTGTTGATGCTGGTTTGTGGATTGAAGGGACGTGATCCTTGCAGGTGGTTTGTAGATGTTAGTCCTTAGTTATCTTTCCTTGTGTAACCATGGTCCTTCGTACGAGCAGCAAGAGGGACCAAGAACAGCACTCACCAAGTCCTTCATGGTGGGACTAAGAGGAGCCCATTTTACAGATGGGGAAACAGAGGCTCACAGAGGTTAAGTGAGTGACAGGATTTGCCCAAGATCACATATTCCTCAGTATCGGAGCAACCATTCGAACCCGTGCCCGTCAGAGTTCAAAGCACTCTTCAGGCAGCTAGGCTGGGTGCCCTCACCTTCCCTTTCCCACCTGTGACCTTACTCTGCAGGGCGGTACCCTGTCTTCCTCCCCCTGGACCTGCCTCTTTCTCAAGGCTCCTCTGGGCTTGTCCTTGCATTCAGAGGCCAGGCTCAGGGCAGCCGGTTCTGCCACTTACTTTCTGCAGAGTGTTGGGCAAACCTGGTCCTTCATCCAATGAGCACTAAGGCTACCATGCAGATTTCATAATACCGAAGACGGGAGTCCCAAACAGGGGAGCTTGTTCCTACGCTGCCCCAGGACATTGGGCACATCGCAGACATAGAAGCCATAGCTTCCTCCTCTGTGGTCCCTGCGCGCTTCCTCGTGAAGGACACAAAACAAAGGGCAGCCAGCTCGTTGGCAGGTTAAAGTTACAGTGCTCTGCTGCTACCTGGGGTCCCTGTTGGCTCTGGGGACCTCACGGTTGATGCTGTCTCTGCCTCCGTGAGTGACGAGGCTTCTTAGCACAGCATCCAAGACGGTCCAATTTGGAAGGAAAGAACTTATATGAGCAGCAAAAGTATCTCGGCCCTGGGCCTTTTCCCCTATGGAGATGCATAGGAATCCAGGCAGAGAGATGAGGGGCGCTCCCAGAACCTACAGCACAGGGAAGATCATTTGGTGACTGTCCCCCTGCTGTCAGTGACCAGGTCAGTGATCAGATGCTCATGATCGTGGCAGTAATGACGGTGATCACGCCTTGTTGACCAGGTGCCAAGCGCTGGGCTTAGGGCTTCAAACACGCTGACCCGCGCCTTTCCCGCTCACACCGGCCCCGAGGCAGAGGTTCCGGGGTGGTCCCCGTTTGCAGACGGGCACCTCGAGGTGCTGTGATCACAGGCAGCGATTCGTAAAGCCTGTCAGCCACCCCTTGGTAGAAGTGGCATTAAAATGCAGGTTTCTGACCACAAAGGGAATTTTTTCTTTTACTTCTGGTCTATTTTGTGTATTCATTCATTTCTCATGTCAGAAAGGACCATGGATCTGAATGATTGCTTCCAAGAGTTTATAACCCGTTACTATCAGAATTTGTGTCATTGCTCCCATATCCCAGATTTGACCAGTGGGAGCCCTTTCAAGCCGCTTCCTGTGTTCTTTTGACATCTTTCTGTCTATCCTTGAGTGCTTTCTTGCCTTTCAGGCAATAAGACATTCCAGGCTCATCTTATATTTTCCTGCCCAAGCCCCGGGCGCAGCCAGTTTTCCAAGGAGCCTTGGATCCTTTTACTGGAGGACAGTGTCTGGGGACCAAGATCCGAGGGTGCACGTGCTTTTAGGCTTTCTCAACCCATTTCTAAATATTCCAACTCCAGAATCCTTTCTGGCATTGACAACTCTCAATATGGTGCAATTTTAATTCTCCCATCGGAAAAAAAAAATTTGAAGGGGCCAAGGAACCCGAAGACCCCCTCAATCCCCTTGACACATTTCTCCGTGTTCAAGTCTCTGCAGAGAGTGTGAGCAAATGCCTATCCTCTGCTTTGAGCTGCCCAGTGAGACCTCGCCATTCTGGAAGGGAGAGGCAAGGGACGGAAGATTCCTGAAGAACGTCAGGGCTTGATGTGAGCCAGCAGCATCTTCTGGTCTTGGATGTTTTGCTGCCAGCTCCTTCCCTCCCTCCCTTCCCCACCCCCCTTGGGCCCTAAGTTTTCTGGACTGTACTGGTCCCTGGGACACAGCAATGAACAGGGCAGACGAAATCCTTTCCCTGAAGTGACTGACATTCCAGCTGGGGACACAGACAATCCCCAAGTAATTAGTAAACAAATATTACAAACAGAGATGCCTGCTGCAGGGGAAAGGGTGCAACCCGTGATGCAGAAAAATGGGGGACACGGTGGTGGTGGAGACGCAGCTTAATTTAGAGAAGGAGCCTCGGGGAAAGTGAGGGAAGAGCACAGCAAGTAGAAGGAAGAGCACGTGGGGATGCCCAGAGGCAGGGAGGACTCCAAGCGTCCCAGCAACAGACAGGAAGCCAGGGAGGCAGGTGGTGGGTGAGGGGCAAGAGACACAGCCGTGAGGCCAGATCACCCAGACCCACCGGCACTGGGAAGTTCTGGGCTTGTACAGTGCAGAAACCCCGAGAATGGGGAAGCACATCTGGTAATTGAAAAGATGAAAAAGTAATAATAAAGTGCTCATTCGCAGGCAGCCACGATGAAGATAATGGATGGTGGCCAGGCGGACCGTATGCACTTGGCTAACAGAATTAATCATGTTCGGTATGGCACAAAACAAGAACGACAAGCACAATAAAACATTTAAAGACGAGAGTGGATTTTAATTTTAGGAGTAGTCTAAAACAATATGATAATGATGATAGCCAAGTTGGCCCCGTGAATGTAAAAATCCAAATAGGACACAAATTAAAGTCATAAATAATATTTAATTTGCTATACCAGTGCATTCACAAAAGTCATATTGATGAAAAAGTTATTAGAATGAATCAGATGAAGACTCTCGTATGTCTGGAATATTTAGTGGACTGGAGAAATGCTAGCAGAAGAAAAAAAAATCCATAACACGATGAATGAGTTGGAAATTGGATGGGAACATTATGATTTTCAACTTGTATTTATCGAGCAAACCACGGGCTGTATTTCCAGGCCCATTTAGCTAGATTAGAACAGATAAGAGGAGACGGATCTTTAAGAACTTGTGATTAACGACAAGCAATTCCTTTAAAGTAGTTTTGTAAATACTCTATCCTGAAGATATTTTGTGCTCTCATCTGTTCCTGAGCCTCGAGCTACGGGGCTTGAGGGACCTTGTTCTGCTGTCACTAACGGTTTCTCGTGCGCGCCGTACTTCTGTGAGCTTGGATCTTAAATCCAGGGCGTGTTCCTTGGACATTGGACACACACCACTGAGAGAGGCCAGGGGAGGTGCCAAAAAAGAGACTAATTGTGTGAGAAAGTTCCGAAGAATGATATGGGGGACGTGAAGGCAGCCCTACGCTGGTAAGGAGGATGGCAGAGTGCAGAGAGTTCGAGAAATGTGGAGGGACGGAGTAGTTACCACTGTGAATGCAGAGCGACAGAAACCACAAGATGAAAAGTGTCGGTGCCCGGGGAGGGGTGACAACCCGGCTGGGCATGTCCCCCAATCCGGATCTTACAAAAGACACCCAGAAATCAGCTGTACTGCCCTTGGTCTCCAGGAAGGCAAGGACGGCGCCCCACCATGAATCGCGCTGGGACTGACCGTTCCGGGGCGGGGGGTGATGCTGGATGAGCTTTCCCCAGCCCCAAACAAAAGGACCCCAAATGCTTTGGGGAAACCTTGAACATAGCCCTTGGCCTCGCCAACCCTGGGAGGTGTTGTGACCGACTCCGAGGGGTCCCTGGATCAGGAATTAAGAGCCAGTGATGAGTTGCATCCACTTTATCTCCCGAGTGAGCGCCTTAGGAAATGTGTCCTGTGGGTCGCTAGGCCTCCAGGGGTCAAGGGCTTCCACCTGCCTCTTCTGGAGAGGGCCGGGCCGGGGCAGCTGTGACGCCTTGCCTTGCTTTGCCTTTCCCTTGAAAATGTGTGCTGGCCTGGCTTTCTCAGCCAACATTCCATATGCACCCCCTGGTCCTCACCGCCATCCCTCGTCCGAGGCTTCTCGGTCACCCAGGGCTCTAGGTCCCCTGCCCGCTGGGTCCATAGGGGCGCCTTGCCCGCAGCTGCCAAAACCTGACATAGTCTCCTTGCTGGTCTGACGCTCTCCTCTCTCTGCACCCGTCTTGCAAGAGACAGCCTGTGTAATCTTTCCAAATTGCAAATAAGGTCCCATCAGGGTCCTCCTGAAAACCATTTTAGTTGGTCCCTAGGGCAGTGTTTTTCAACCTTTTAAAGAAAAACCCCAGGTACCAGTTTGATAAGTACTGATAAGCTACTATTTATTAATAGCGAGGATCCCTATTTATTCAGCACCCCCTGTGTGCCCGGCCCTGTGTCTGTACTCATCTGCTAACCTCTCCATAATCCTCACGTGCCTCCGTTCGCAGAAGCCCCAGTGCCGCAGGGGGAGTCACGCAGCTGGCCTGGACCCGGGTAGGACCGTGACTGTCCCGGAGGCGGCCTCTCTATGAGCACTTCTGCCTGCCCTCCATACTCTGACTCCTCTCAGGGGACAGGGGCTCCCCTAGGTGGGGGGGGCGGGCCCCCTCCTGCACATATACACCGCATTCCTTTGGGGAGTCAGTGCCCGGGACCTGTAGGACAGGGTCCAGCACTCCTCCGGTGGCTTCCAAGGCCATTCATGGTCAGCTCAGGCTTCTGTCTCTGGCCTTCTGCCCTTCCCCTCTACTTGTCCTGTTCCCTGCCTTCCTAGGGTTTCCTCCCCTCACCTCTTCTGATTCTTGCTCTTCCTCAAGACTTAGCCTAAGCACCACCTCTTCCAGGAAGCCCTCCCTCACACCCCAGGTTGGATCGGAGGGGTCCCACCAGAATGTTCCACCAGCACCAAACACGTCTACTCTCCATCATGGCTCTCTCCAAACAGCCATGTCCCTCATCTTTCTCCCCTCCCCCCGCACTGAACTGTGAGTTCTCAGATGGGATGAACTGTGTCCCATTTACTCATTCAACAGATACCCGGTGAACACCTATGTGACAGGTGCCAGGCTAGGCACAAGAATAGACCAGACCACCCCCTTATGGAAATTACCTTTGTAGCAAGATGTGGAAATGGAAATTCTGGGCAAGATCCCAAGCTGAAATAGATATTACATCCCACAGAGGCCAGGCAAGAGGGTGTTGTTCCCAGGGCGAGAGCCTGTGTCACTTCCGAGCATATGTGCGTGGCCTTGGGATCAGGGGGTCCGGTCTCCAAATCAGCTCTGGCACCTAACTTGCTGTGTGCCCTTGGGCAGGTAACACAGCTTCCCTGAGCTGCACAACAAGGTTAAAGATTCAGCCTCTGTAGGATTGCGGCGGGGACTAAACTGTGAGTGGTCGCCTGGCACGTGGCTGGTGTTCCGCGGACCAAGGACCCTTCACTGCCCCCTCCCACCACGCTCTGAGCTTGGTCGTTCATCCAGCCGCGCGCCTCCCTCTTGGTTTGGAGGGCTCAGGTGCTCACCCGCGTTCCTGAGCCCCAGCCCCCTGGGCCCCCATCTTCTGCACCGCTCCCCCCATGGGGTGGGGTCTGAGTCGCACTCCTGAGGATAGTGCGGCAATTTGCACACCTGCCATCGATGTACTGATTGCCTAGGTCCTCCCACCATTTCCCAAACTGTGCTTTATTATTCCGCTAAATTACTGGTAAGGTGAGAACAGAACAATCTGGTTTTTAAAAATCCATGGAAACGAATGCCCAACAAATAGAAGCGACTGAGGTGTCCTTTATTAGGTGAATGGATACACAGACTGTTTCTTCTCTACGATGGAATACTCGTCAGTGATAAGAAGAAACGAGCAGGGGCACCTGGGGCTCCGTTGGTGAAGCGTCTGCCTTCAGCTCATGATCTCAGAGTCCTGGGATCGGCCCCCGTGTGGGGCTCCAGTTGCTCAGTGGGGCATCTGCTTCTCCCTCTCCCTCTCTGCTCTCTCTCTCTCTCTCAAGCAAATAAATAAAATCTTACAAAAAAAAAATAAGAACTGAGCAATCAAGCCACAAAGACGTGGAGAAGTTAGAATGCACATTGCTAAGTTTAGAGACCAGTCAGAGAAGGCCATATACTGTAGGGTTCCAACTCTATGACATTCTGGAAAAGGCAGACTTATGGAGACAGTAAAAAGATCCGTGGTTGCCAGGGGTTGGGGGAAGGAGGGATGAGTAGATGACCACAGAGGATTTTAGGCCAGTGAAACTATTCTGTGTGACACTATAATGGTGGATACACGTCCTTACACATTTGTCCAAACCCAAAGACTATATACACCAGCAAGGGTGGCCCTAATGTAAACTACGGACTTCCGTTAGGAATGTATCAAGATCGGATCACCGATCACATGTGCTCGTAACACGAATGCAAAATGCTAGTAACAGGGAAACGCTGAGTGTGAGAGGCCGGGGATACATGGGAACCCACTGTACTTTGCACTCAATTTTTCTGCAAACCTAAAAACACTCTCGAAAATAGTCTATTGATAAAATTTAAAAGAGAAAAAAAAAGAGAGATTCCCTTGGAAGAATACAAATTCCACGTAATGACATACTGAGAACCCTCCAGTGGGATTTCAGGTTGGAATTCTGAAGCTGGAGAGGAAGGGGGGTCCAGTGGGGACCTGGGGCCGTACACACCCTTCCCCCTATGCTTGTGGCCAGAGCCAGTCTCGGGGGTGTAGAACTAGTCCCTTGTGGAGGGTGTGGAGCTCCCTTGACCACTAGACACATCAGCGAGCCAGATGACGTGACTATCAATTGTCTGGTAGCCCCAGTAAATAAAGAGAAATAACCATCAGTTGTATATTTTCTGTAACCCAATTGTCCAGAATATTATCATTTCAGCATGTAATCAGTATAAAATTATTAGATATTTTACATTCTTTTTTTGGGGGGGGGTACTAAGTCTTTGAAATCTGGTATTTCACACTGACATCTCGACCGGGGCTGGCCAGGTGCTCAGGAACAGCCTGTGGCCGTGGCTCCCACCGTGGACAGCACAGCTCGGAAGGCCGTAGAATAATCTGGGGGAGCCGGCGTGTTGAGCTCTGGGAGGAAAGGGAGCCTTCCCCCCACCCGCTCCTGCCCGTCTTTGTTCCTCTCCGTGGTTGAGGGTGTACCAATTAAAAATTAATTTTTAGAGTTGCTCCCACCTCGCAAACTCCTCGGGGGCAAGTGTCTGTGCCCAGGGCTCAGTCTGCACGAGGCAGAGCAGGCCCGGCTCCGTGTTGCCGCTGTGGCTTCATTCCACCAAAGCCGGTGGATTTTCTCTTTTTCCCGGTCTTCATTTTGCTTTGTCAGTGTGAGAGGGAGTTAAATGTAAGGGACAACAGGGGCTCATGTAGCCACAGCCTGTCTGTGCCCCCCACGAACCCCCGCGAGGAAAATTCTCCTGGCCACACCGCCAGGACGAATGGGACTCCTTAGTTTTGTCCCTTCTGAGACGAGGAGAGCACCTGTGAGCTGGAGTCTCTGCAGCTCCTCCCCCCACCTGCCCAGGGCAGGCATCAGTAGTCCATCTCCGCTCTCTCTCTCTGTGAGGTGGCTTCTATGCTAGTCCTTCTCTGTTGCTCCAGTGGACTGGAGACAGCCCCCAGCTACCCCCAGGGTTGCTATCCCTGCTGTAGGACATGGCCCCATCTGATCTTTGCAGCTTTACTTCTCACTGTTCCCTCCTCTGTGGACTTCACATTCCAGCAGCATCAAATGATTCTTCATTTTCTTGAACACCCAGGGGCGCTCTGTGTGGTTGGGCAGGTTGTTCACTGTGCAAGGGCTCCCAGCCAAGCAGTGAGGAGGGAAGCACATCCAGCCCGATGTCTACTCACCAAGCCGTGCACCTTGGGCTGAGGACACATGCGCCCAGGGTACCTTTGGTCTAGTTTACACAGAGGCACACGTGCTCCTACTGGCCCGTGACTATCCCGTGTCCAGGCCTTGGCCTGTGCATTCCTTCCACATGGGCTGCCCTCTCCTTAGCATTTCGTCCCCATTCTTTGAAGTCTGGCTCCAAGCTCTTCAAACTCTTCAGGCTAGCGGGAAGTGCGGGAGCTTCCCTGTGTCCCTCACTGGGCTCTGCCGATCATTCTTATTTAAGAACTATGTGGGTCAGTTCCTGTCCACGCGGAACGGTGCACTTGAGTCTGGAGGCAGTCTGATTTTTCTCCGCATCCTCAGTGCCAGCCTGGGGCCTGGGGAAAGTGCACAGGCTTGGCTGAACACGGCATTTCTAATGAAGCTGTGAGAGCAAGCCGGCCTCGCCGGCTGAGAGTGTCTGCTCTAACTGTGCCGTGGGCTATCTCATTTAACGCTTGCAATGCGCTCTGAGCTGAAAGCTGTTACAGCCGCCCTGGTCCGTGGATGGCGTGGGGGCAGGCTGAGACCCTGCCCTGGGAGCACTTTCTGTCAAGGCCCACTCACCCTCTGGTGGGTCAGGTTTTCCAGGATCGCTGTGGGGGAGGGCGGGGAGGCATGGTCACCAGTAACGATAATCTGACAGCTGGATCTAGGACAGAGGCCACGCTCTGGCCGACACAGTTCTAGGCACGTTCTGTAGATCAACTCACTTGTGTGCAACTCTGTGTCAGGTGCACTGCACACATCTCGAAGTAAGTGTGTTTCTCTCTCACCCCCCTCCCCTCTCCTTATTTCTTTTCCTGAGCAGTAAACTAAGGCTTAAGACTGTCAGAGCTAGCAAGTGACAGAGCCAAGACTCGCTGGGGGAAGCTGGCTTCAGTGCCTGGTGTCTGGCTCTGCACCCTGTGGCCTCTCAAAGCCCTTTCCGTGGAGCGGGGAGTCTGGAATGTTCCTCCTTTCCAAGACCAAAGCCAAGCCCTGAGGAAGGCAGGGCAGTCCAGTGGGGGGCCCATGGGCCCTGGAGGCAGCCAGCCTGGGGCCAATGCCAGCTCTGCCACTGACCCGTGGAGAGCCTCGTGCGAGGTGCCTGAGCTGCGTCTCAGTTTCCTGGGCTATGAAATGGGTGCCCTGCTAGACTCTGTGGCTACAGATGTGACAGGGCTTGGAAGAGACCACACGCTGACGTTCCCAGTGCTGGAGCACTCACGCCCGGCTAAGCTTTCAGGTGGAGGACGGGGCTGAGCTTTGGGGGCCGTGGCACTGCACCAAGGCCTTAGCTTCTCTGAGCCTCAGTTTCCTCGACTGTCCCATGAGCATGAGACCGAAGGTGGAAGTGTGTGATGGGACAGAGTCCTTAGCTGGGTGTTAGGGGTTCAGTCCTGAGTAAGGGCCTGACCCCCATCCCTAGGAAGCCTGGAGTTGAGCCCAGCGGTGCTTTTCCACAATGGGCTTGAGGGGCCAACGGAGCCCACAGGAAGGAAGGAAGGAAGCATGTTTTTCTGGGCCGAGGGTTTTCACTGGATTCTCAGGCCGACGGTCATCTGAAGAGCCAGGGAGGCCCCAAGGCAGAGAGGGGAGCTGTGCTGAGTCACTGTGGGCCTGGCAGCCTCAGAGGGCCGGGCTTCTCGTGGAGCTCACTGGCTGGAACACAGAGCAGGGGGCAGGTGGGCTGAGCCAGCATAAGCGCTGTCGGGGGGCCCCTTGGACCCCGGGCCCGACCCTGGGGAGCAGGTGTAGGGCCCTGAGCAGGGTGAGTGCGGGTTGCCACAGATTGCCCGCTGCCTGCCCACCTCCCCCACAAGAGCTTGGGGGAAACACGTTCCTAAATAAATAAGAAACACAGGCAGAAAAAATACTATTGAAGCTCTCGCCTTGCTCAGGACTTTTGACAGGACTGCTCTGCCAACTCTGGGCGCTCTCTGTCTCTGCCAGTTACGGCCTCTGCCTGCCGCGTGTTGCCACAGGAGCGCTAAGTCAACTCACCGTCACCCGCTGCTGCTGGAAAGTTCTCGGCACTCCCTCTCGGCGCCCCTGGGCTCTCCTCGGACTTCTTTGGAGCCAGGTCCTTCTCGGGAAGGTCCCCATTTGGGGGCAGTGGGTGGGGGGGCCGGATGGTTAGAGCACGTGGGCTTTGGCGTCAGCCCCCCAGGCTAGAATCCTGCCCTGCTTCCCCTGCCAACCCCGGGTGGCTCATTTGTGCTTTCGGAGCCTTGGCTGCCTCATCGGGAAAGTGGGAGCAGCGGTGGAGGACCTGGGGCAGGGCAGGGGAGGCTCAGTGGAAGCTGGTTACCCTTATTATCACTGTGCTTGGGTCTGGGGAGGTGTGTGGGGGGTCTCTCTGTGCTGAGGGTGCCACGGAAGAGAGGCTCTGAGCCCAGTGCTGTGAGACAGGGAGGAGCCAGGAAGGCCGAGTTCTCATGGGGTGTTTGGGCTGAGTCCCTGCCCCTCACCGCCCTGCAGGTCTCAGTTTTCTCCTCTGCTCAGTGGGCAGCTGGCTTCATCTGAGGATTTCCTTGGGCACCTAGAGGGGCACTGGTCTAGGAACACACTGTGGGTTTGCAGGGGGGGCACGGGTGCTCTAACTACAGGGACAGGTTCCTGGGAGGACAGAATCCAGCCCAGTGGCATCCGCCCTCATCGGCGCCCCAGCAAGGGCCCAAGCCCAGGGCTCCCTGCCCGTCCCTGCTGCAGCCTCTGTCCTGCCCCGTGAGCCCTACCTGGTGGCCCTTCGTCCCAGCACCCCTCCCCAGGCCTCAGGCCCCCAAGGTCTCGGTCCAATTCCATCTCCCTCAGGAAGTGTGTGTCAGCCAGGGGCCAACCAGGAGCTGGAACCCCACCGGTCATTCCAGGAGAGCAGCCCGAGCATAAACAAGCATTCCACTTCACCCGCATTAGCATGGCTGTCATCCACAAGACAGAAAACAGGTGTTGGCAAGCCTGTGGAGAGACTGGAACCCTCGTGCATCGCTGGTCGGGACGCCACAGAGAGTGCAGCCGCCATGGAAAATGTTATGGTGGGTCCAAGAAATTAAACATAGGCTCACCACGTGATCCCGTGACTCCACTTCTGGGTATCCATGAAAAAGAAATGAGAGCAGGGACTCCCGCCAATGTGTACAGCACCGTCCACGAAGAGCCAGAGGGTGGAAGCAAAGCCAGCGTCCATCAACGGGTGAACGGATCAACAAAAGTGGTCCATCCAGACAGTGGAATATTGTTCAGGCTTAAAAAGGAAAGATCTTCTGGGGCGCCTGGGTGGCACAGCGGTTAAGCGTCTGCCTTCGGCTCAGGGTGTGGTCCCGGCGTTGTGGGATCGAGCCCCACATCAGGCTCCTCCACTGGGAGCCTGCTTCTTCCTCTCCCACTCCCCCTGCTTGTGTTCCCTCTCTCGCTGGCTGTCTCTATCTCTGTCAAATAAATAAATAAAATCTTTAAAAAAAAAAAAAGGAAAGATCTTCTGACATCTGCTACGGCATGGATGAACTTCAAGACCCCGAGGCGGAGTGAAATAAGCCAGTTGCTGAAGGACAGACACTGTATGATCCCACTTACATGACGTTCGTAGAATTGTCGGAGTCACAGAGACAGAAAGTGAATGGTGGTCGCCAGAAGCTGGGGGACGGGTTGGGGAGTTAGTGTTTAATGGAGACTGAGTTTCACTTCTGCACAAAGGAAAGGCTCAGGGGACGAGCGATGGTGGCAGCCGTTGCACAAGGATGTGAATGTATTTAATGCCACTGAACTGGCTACAGTGGTAAATTTTATGTCATATGTATTTCAGCACAATTAGAAATAGAAAAGTGCTAACTGGCTGAGATCATTACTCGACCCCTGGAAAGAGCATGCTAAGGTGTCGTGGGATTGGGAAGCAGTCCCCGGGTGACCAGGTAGACGGTGGAATATCAGCACTTACATGACCGAGGAGTGGGCGCAGCCTGGTGGTGCTGGGGTCTCTGCGGGGGGAGGCTGACCAACCGTCCTGGTTTGCACAGAGCTGGGGGGCCATCCGGGGACCGGAGGCATTCAGCACGGGGCGGGACTATGCCTGAATCCTTTCGTTAGCTCAGTAATAAAAACACCAATTACCTATCATGTGCTTGGCAGGGCAATGAGGCTTTTTGTACACATGGCGTTTAATTGTTGCGGCAACTCCCCTATGTTGTGGTTAGGGCTATTGGGCTCAGAGACAGGAAGTGCTTTGCCCAAGGCCACACAGCTCTGCAGGAGGCAGGGTTTCAGGGAAGCTCGGTCTGTCTCTGGCCGCTCCTACCCCGCGTGTCCCTCCGAGGCTGGCAGCTGCTCAGTTTCACTTGTTGGTGACGCGTCCGGCAGGAAAGGCCAGGCAGCGGGTGCCCGCCCCCCGCCCGGCTTTCTGGGGGAGCCGCCGAAGATGCAGGTGGAGTTGCTTTTTTATTTCTCGTAGAGCTCCGATGTGTTCTCACCTCGCCATCCGATGGCAGGCCCGTGGTGAGAATTAATCTCAGGGAAGGTGAGAGCATGCAAGACAAGCTGCTCGGAGTTCTGCATAAAAATAAAATGTGGAATTGAATGATGCTGGAGATACATCATTTCTATCTGACGTGCAGAAGGTTTTGCTCTCCATGTGAGCAGCACGCAGGAGATCTATGAGCCTGATCCTGGGCAGGGTGCTGGGCTCCCTGGGGGGCTCACGCCGGAATGGGGGGCAGAGAGGGGCAGCGAGCGTGCGCCAGGAAGGAGAGACGGCCTTGAGTATAAACATGACAGATGCCCTGGTGTAAAAGGTGACAATTTGCCTACACAGTGAAATGGTGCTGTCAAGACATCAGAGTATTTGGGGACTTGCATTCGGAAAGGAGGTGTTTGAAAATGCAGGCAGCCGGGAGCTCCTTTGGCCGCCTCAGAGCTCCAGAAGTGATGTTTTGTAATTTTGCCTTATGATCTGTGAGGGTTTATCACGACGCTAATCGGCCTAATGATGACGGGAACTCAGTCATTCCCACTTAGATGCCAGGTTTTAAGTAATCATAGGCGCTCAGCAGGCCCCTCGGCTGTGCGCTGGGAGGGCCTGGGGTGATCGCCCCTCTGCCTGCTTCTGGTAAATGAGCTCGGCTCCCACTGGGCGGGCGGCTTCTCTGGGGCTGGGGAAACGGTTCCCAGTCTTCCCGGGACCCGTCCTCTGACTCCCGGTCCCGAAGCCGGAGCAAGGACTGCTCCCGGGTCCACCCACCGGCCGTGGGCCGCAGTCACCGAGGAGGCCAAGGCTGCGTGGGCCCCTGGCCGGGGCGCCGGGTGCCCAGGCTGGATCCTCAGAGTTTCCACTCTTCACGCGAAAATTTAAAACTCGTGTTTATGATAATGCCCTTGTTCCCATGGACACCAGTGAACTGCACAACCAAGATTAACGGGGAACCATCGAGACCGGTCCTAAAAGATGGTCCCTCTTGTGGATTACGGTCTGTCACGCGGCATCCATTAGCGCCGAGCGCAAGGTCCTCATGATGTTGGTATCATTGGGACCAGCGCACGCCACTGCGAGATGGCATTTCCACCGCACATCAACGGATCATTTCGCCACTGCTGAAGGCATCGTAAATTGGACTTATAGCTCAGCTGCTGGCATAAATAAGTCCCTTTGATAGTTAGTGGAAGACGTTATGACACTCCAGGGTACAGGAGGGGACATTGGCACTGTCATTTTTTTTCTCCAGCCCTGGCACCCTGGTGCCTGTGATCTTTCTGAAGATTCAGGGCACGCGCTCTTCATTACGGCTTGGGCACCAGGGACTTGTTTTTTTTGCAAGATTAATGAGCGCCACGGAAATTCTCCAGCGCATCTCGATAATTAAGTCTTTGTTTATCAAAAAACAAGCTATATTAGGAGCAGAAAATTCGCAGTAATTATTCATAATTCTAACAATTCAAGTATAGCTACCTCATTTGCCTGGGTAATTCTGCTTTTTAATTTCTTGCATACATTTGCATATTAATTTTGCCCGTCGGCTGCAGCAGGCTTGACAGTTTGCTACTATGTGATGGTTTTCACAGGGGTGCGACTCAGTTGGGTGGCATTTCGACTGGGTGCAATGATAAATTATGAATTTTCTAATTTGCTGCATAATGAGGTAACCCCTTCCAACCCAATTAAAAAGAATCACCAGGATCTGTGGTTGTTGTTGTTGTTGTTGTTGTTTTTTGTAAATATATACTTTCCAGGTATTTTGTCTCATTTTCTTGGCCGTTCACAAACAAGGAGTACGTATTTTTTTCTCTTAAAAAAAAAGCAAAAACAACCCACCAATGCTTGCATTTGCAGCCTTTCAGGAAGATGGCGACTTTCTGTGCGTCCAAGGGGACTCAGGACTGGGGCTTCTCAGGATGGTATTAGGGCCTGTGGCTGGCCACGCCTCCGTGCGTGTGGCCATTGGGGGCATCCGGGTCTGCCCGACAGGTTTCTGTTCTAGTTGGGTGGCTGCGATGCGTGTGGCGGCCGGTGGTGGTGGGGAGCAGAGTGCAGGCAAGGTAGCACGTGTCCAAAGGGAGAGACGCTTGAGGTGTGCTCTAGCCGGTCACGTCTCTCCTATCCACAAACAAGTACCCACACTCTTCAAGCCTCTTACTTGAAAAATCAACCAAAGCAAACGAAACCGAACCACAATAACAACCCTGATGAGACCTGCCCACAGGCCGCCTGTCTCCCAGGCAAGGTTGCCAGAAGGCCCGAGAGCAGCTGCAGAAGTGGGCTGGGCTGGGGTCGGGCAGTGGAGTTGGAGAGAGGCTCCGGCTCCGGGGACCGGACAGTCGCGGTGGTGAGGGCTATGGCATTTTATTTTCCACACCAGGACTGCTGAGCTGAGCAGAGCATCCAGGCGGCAGGCCGTGTGCCTTCCTGCCTTTCCAGATGGTTCAGGCGTAAGGCAGATAATATCATCTAATGGTGTAAAAAAATAAGAATTAAAAGCTTTGTACCATCTTGTTGTAACTCTGGTAAAAAACAATCCCTGTGAGCGGTGGGGTTTGCGCGCAGCTTGGCTTTGCTGGCAGCCCCTTAGCATGGGGCCACATAGCTGGAGCGTGCGGAGGGGGGACCTATGACTTCCTGCCTGCAGGAGCATCTCCTGGGCCTTCCCCCCTCCCACCCCCTCTTCCCACAGCACATACAGGAAGCGCAGCGCACAGGAGCTTAAGCACAGCCGGTGATGAGGACCCCTCCGCTCCCTGCCAAGCACATTATCGCATCTTACATGCGGGCCTGATCCTTGGGCAACGTGTAGGACCCCAATTGGAGGATGCAGTTCTGTTCCATCACCTCCCAGACCAGAATTGCCTTATACTAGGTGCAGACCCATGGAGCCTCTGCGTTAGCACAGACCTCAAAGGCCAGCTCGTCCAGTTTCTGCTGGGTTTCTTTGTACAGTATTCCCATGAAGAAATGTCCAAATTTCCCTTGCATACCTCTAGTGATGGAGGACTCATTGCTTCCCCGTGCAATCCACTCTGTCTTGAGATAATTCTGCTTGTGAGAAATCATTCTCAAATATGCTTTCTTATCATTTCTCCCCACTTGACCCTGTTTTCCTCCTGGGTTTTGCCATTCAATGCTATGTTTGCTTCTTGCTTTCTGGAGGTTTATAGACTTTATCTTTTTAGCCAGACCACGTGGCCCTCGGGGTCATGCACCGGCTTACACTTTTCTGAATCACCTGTGCCTTGTGCGGGGCTCATCTCACAGGAGGTGCTAAAACAGTAATTGCTGGCTGTTACTTAAGCACTAACACAAATTCGTTGCAAAAGTCAGTCCGGGGAATTCAAAAGGACATTGGGAACAGGCAGAATTAGGATGCAGCCTCATGGAAACGGGCCGGGATTCGCCCCGAACGAGACAGCGCCATTCTTAAAGGCTCCAGAAAGAGAACATGAATTGGGTACCTCTTTCACACTGTCCTTTCTTGTTTTCTGGAGGTTTCCAGCGCTTACCTTTGTAGCCAGACTAGGAGCTCATTAAGACCCAAACACAGTCCTTGATACGTATTCATTGGCAAATTCAAGTGTCAGGGCAGACACTAGCTACACAATCTTGATCTATTTTGATTGTTGTTGTTGTTTTTTTTAATCTGCAAGGTGCTCTTTTAATGCTTACTCAATCAATATTAACCAAGTTGTAACTGTGTGCAGGCACCTTGCCTTTGTGGGTGAGAACAGGCCTGGTCCCTGACCTCAGGGAGCTTCCTGGTTTTGCTCAAACTAGGGGCTGGGTTGAGATGAGTCGTTTTCCACACTGTGTGCCTGGGGTTCCCTGGAAGTGTCTCAGGGACAGAATTTTTTCTTTTTTTTAAAGATGTATTTATTTGAGAGATAGAGAGAGAGAGCACAAGCAGGAGGGGCAGAGGGGGAGAGGGAGGGAGAGAGAGAGAGAGAATCCCAGGCAGACTCCCTGCCAAGCCTGGAGCCTGACATGGGCTCGATCTCACGATCCTAAGATCATGACCTGAGCCAGAATCAAGAGTCATGTTTAACTGACTGAGTCACCCAGGTGCCCCTCAGGGACAGAATTTCAATGGCCACCTCTTGAAAGGATTAAATAGGTAACAACACAGTTATCAAGCATTCACCGTATCTCAGGCACTGTTCTAAATACTTTGCCTGTATTAAGTCATTGACTTGGTAGAGACTAGTATTGGCCCATATTGCTGAGGAGGACGTGGAGGAAGGGCTACCAGATTGAATTCAGGCTTCCCAGTTAAGTCTGGATCTTGGATAAATAACACCTTTCTTTAGTGTAAGTATGTTGCAAATATTGGGGCATAGTATAATATATGCACTATATGCATGGGGCATACTTATACTATTTTTAAATATATATACTTTTTATATATTTATATATATATTAAATAATTTATCTGAAGTTTAAATATATCTGGGCATCCTGTATTTTAATTTGCTAAATATGATAACTATAAACTGAGACCCAGAGAGGTTTGGTCACTTATTCCAAATCCCACAGCTAGTAAGTGGTTTTGAGTCCGCACTTTTAAACCGCTCTGCTATATTGCTTCTGTAAATCCTCCATCTGGATCAGTTGAATGAACAAGGTATAAAAAATGTATCACCCCATTCCTAGGTGCATAGTAGGCTCTATAAATGCTAGTTCCTTTCCCTCTTCCCCACCCGCCTTACCCTTAGCACGCACTGTTCGATTAACTCGTTTTCCAGGCTTCCATCATTCATCCCTGTACTAACGTCACTGGTCTTTACCACAGTCAAGTGCCACCTGTACTTTTATCTATTCAATATGATTTTTTAATTTTACACAGCAATATACTTACCTAAAAAGGAATTTTGAGATCACTATCAGAGGTGAAAAACCAGGAACCCATGCCATAAATGGAAGGTAACTCTAAAATGTCCAAGGAAACACGACGTTACATGCTTTCCTCTGTTCTAGGGCTTAAGCTCCAAGCCTGCTCTTTGTTAAACAGGGAGATTTGCAGACATTAGAAAGGTGTTAAAGTCATGCCAGCGCTTAACAGAGACTTTCTGATGGAGATAATTAAAAAGGATAAAAGAAAACCAGCACATGAGTTAATGTTGGTATGCTGTGTCTGGAAAACACCCAAAATCATCTCATGCTACCCCAGAAAGATATGTCCCCCACTTTTGGTGAAATAATTGAATTAATGACCGTGACAGGGATCTTTTGACTAGCAAGCACAAAAACAGTGTGTTTGGGGCCCCTTTCTTGTGCAGAAAGCCTGTGACCCAAGGAGGTGGCAGTAATTGGACTCAGGGTGGCCACCACCTTCCAGATCTGAGGCAATACAGTGGCAAACTCCACCAGGACCTTGGTGAGCTGATGGCGTCAAATGAATGACCACGCTTCACCTTTTGGCAACTATGGTTCCTTCCAACTCTGAGATTCTATGACCAGATGGTGTTCCCACCCGTATACCTAGCTTGGTTGGAGGAACTACAGCTGTCCTCAAATGCCAATTTCAGTACTTGGGAGGGAGTTAGAGGGATGAGAATGGCAATTTCACATCAATTTCATCCCTTGGTCCCAACACCTTAGCTTTCCCAACAATAGGTGGTAATTTACTAGGGGCCCTCAAGCCTCATCTGGTATATTTTCTTTCATTTATGTGTTTATTTATTCTGTGATTATGCAATAGACATTTACTAAGTGCATTGTGTGGGATGCTAGAAATCTAGAAATGATTAAGACAAGAATCATGCCTTGGAGGACCACTAGTGACCATTTTACTTGTTACCTCCCACTCATTACCTTCCTCAATCCCCCATCAGCTGGTGCTGGTTTGCATCCTTGGGATGCTTATGAAGGAGGCAGTTTGGAGGTGTGACAGGAGCTTAGCACTTGGAACCAAAAGAACTGAGCCTAACAGTCATTTCTACAGGCCTGCATGTTGTGGGGTTATAGCAACAGCATCTAGAATTTGAAGGACCCAGACTCCTGATGTAAGACCTATTTTAGTGTTGGACAGTTGGGGGGTCTTGGCTGAAACATCCATGAAACTAATTGGCAGAGAGGGCTTTGTGGAAGAACTTCCATGCATCTTGAGCTCTTAAGCAAAACTTTAAAAGCACATGAAGAAATTCAATGCAACAAGAGACAGTATATCTATCACATGGAAGAATTCAAACCCAAGGAAATAGAAATCATGACAATGGTGAACATGTATTGAAGGCTGAGTGTATGCTAGGCACTGTTCCAGATGATTTACATGTATTGACCCATTTAAGCTACCAAAAAGCTCTAGTAAGTATCCATTATAATTATCATAATTTTTAAGTAAAAAGAAATAGAGGTATAGTCAGCTTACCCAAGATTACATAACTAGTACATGACAGAGCTGGAATTGACCCAGACAGTCTGGCACTGAATCCCTCATGCTTAACTGCTCTTTTGCCAAAACTGCTGTTGATAAATCTGAAAAGAATTAAAATATGTATGTTTCTAATTCCCAACTAGATTAAGGTCAGAATATCATCCTTAAAGTAAAGAAAAGCTTGTTAAAGACCAGAAATAAACTCCAGGAAATATTGGAAATAAAAGAGTTATATTTTTAAAAAGTTGACTAGAGTAGATAAGAGATTAGAGACAGCTAGAGAGAGAATTAGTGAATTGGAAGCCACAAGTGAGTGGTGCCCCCCGAATCCCCTGAAAGTGAGGCAGAGTGATACAAATAGACAACATGAAGGAGGTGTGGAGCCATGCAGAGGGAAGCCTGGAAAGTCTGAAGCCAGTGTACAAAAAATCCCCATGTAGACATAGCATAGTGGAATTACATAATGGTAAAGATAAAGGGAAATAAGCGAAGAGAAAAAGTTGGTGCTGTCAGCTTGGGACAGTTATAAGTGTTTTCCGTCCAAGCGCTGTGCTGAGAGCTTTTCCTGTTTGTTTTCATTTCATCTCCTAAACCACACTGATTAGTTTTTCCATTTTAAAGATGAGAAAACTGGGTGTCAGAGAACTTAAGACGTGCTAAGCATGCAGTAAATCTTTGCTGAAGGAAGATGTTGCTCTAGGGCCTATGAGGGGTCATGTGTGGTCATTTATCTTCTTGGAGCTTAATTTTGTTCCCTCTGGTTTTAAATGAGAATGATAAAAACCAGTCCTTCTCACCTCATAGGATTGCTTACATTGGTGCGAAAGGAAGTGGGAAAAAAGAAGAATTCTGGTCCCTTTCACCCTGCTTCATTTTTTGACTCTGTGGCCATTAGCTTTAGAGTTTCATGGCACTGGCATCTTCCATTATCTTTTTAAATTAAAATGTGTTATTTTGGGATAACAGCAGGTAATATCCAAGTATATGCCAAACTGGGATTTAAACAGTATAGAAAATATATTAAGAAAATGAAAAACCCTGTTTAATCCCTCCAGTTCCCCCTGTAAGCTCATACAAGGTGAGAGGCAATCACTGCTAATAATGCCTCCTTTAGACCTGTCTCTATTCATTTACATGCTTGTATCTACCTTGTTCTTTATATAAATTGTAACCCATTATACACAATACATTCCAAATGTTCTCACTTAATAAAGTGTTTGAAGAATCTTTCTATAACAAGACGTATGTGCCTGTCTCCTTTTTTGCAACTACTGCATAATATTTCATGGGATGAATATCACTCTGTTCTTTTAATTATTTCTCTATTAAAAGGTATTTAGGTGGATCCTAGACTTCCTATTATAGATTATGTTTATGTGCACCTCCTTATAAATGTTCCTAGGGACGCATTTTTGATATTTCTGCACGATATTGTCCAAGAAGGAGAATTTGGGGGTCAAAATATTTTTAAATTGACAATGCAGTTGGATATGACTCAATTTTCTTCCCCCCAAAAGCTCCACTTAAGAGTTTCATTAACACTTTCTCAGAGCACTAATTTCCCTTTCCTTCATCAATAATGGAGTTCATTTACCTTTGAAATGTTTGTCCTTACCACTCTGTGGAAGAGCAAGTACATTAGGCTATGGGGTCAGAAGAAAGGTGGACTCTAACAGGCAACAAAGAAATAAAAACCCACGTGAATCAGAGTAGACAAGGATGGAAAACAAGTATTCACTCATCCCTCTACTCCTGGTGTGGGACATGCAACGGGACCAGCACCCGCTCCCTCCTGCCCTCAGGGACTGGAGACCAGGAGGTGAGTCGGGTAATCAGGAGGCAATCCCAGAGGGGTGTGTGGCTTGAACAGGGAAGTCCTAGGTGCTGTGAGCGCTCACAGCATGGCATCTGCCTGGGTTTGGGGGCAAGTGATGTCTTCGAAGGAAGGGAGTAACATGCGAGCTGAGGCCCCCCTCCCAGATTGGGGGGGGAGTTAGTTAGGAGAAAGGCATGCAGGGTGATGGGGAGGGGAGCGACCAGGGACAGGACTGGAGGAGAGAGTGCCACAGGTCTATTATGGCTGAAGCAAAATGGATAGGGCGAGGCTGGACAGTCCCGCTGGACAGCATGGAACCACCAGGGGTCTGTTACCCAGCGGCTGATTGGTTTATCCTTCCCCCCTGCAGGAGCACTCTGGCTGCTTCTGGAGAGTGAATTGGGAACTGTAAGGTGGGGGAGGCGATCTGGAAACAAGGCAGGAGGTGGCCCAGGCAGGAGATGACCAGTGGCCGAGAGCAGGGGCTGGCAGTGGCATGCAGAGCAGGGATGCATGGGAGACAGGTGTCCTAGGGAGAGTCAGATGACCCCGATGGTGCCTGGGTTTCTGGCGTGGGTCCCAAGTGGACGCTGGTGCTACCCAGCAAAGTAGCACTGGAACCAGGGTGGGTGAGCCAAATTCTGTTTGTGAAAAACATTTTTTTACCATATGTAGTATCAAATATTAAAATATTAAAATTACAGACTGCATATAGCTTATTACAAATGCAATAATCTTTGTATTAGATGATGGCTTATAATTAAAAATCTGGTGGAAACCCTATACAAAAGAGGTGTAAAAAACTGTAAAAACTATATGCATTCTCCTGAAAAGAACAACAGAAATACACAGATAGACCTAAGAGATGGCAGATTTTACATTTATCGGGTCATTTATCCTCATCATAAGTCTATGGGGTAAGCGTGAGTATTATCATTTTCTGATGAGGAAACTGAGCCACAGAGAGGTTAGGTAACTTGCTCAAGGTTACCCAGCTTGCAAATATCAGAGCTGGAATTTGAATGTGGGAAATTGGCTCTAGAGATTTATTTAAAAATCCACCTGACATATTATTTGTTGGTGGAGAGTGTACAGTATAAAGGAATAATGAAAAATCAGTTTAGCCAAGTAGGTGCTTTGGGTTGGGGGAAAGAGGATTTGGATGGGGAGATCTGCACAGGGGCTCCTGCTGCACTGGTGGGTTGTGTCTTAAACCGTAAGGTGAGTACAGAGATGATGATCGTTTTCCTACCTCTAACCGCACAAGTTAAATATTTCGGAGCAAATGTTCATGCTCCACATGGAATCTTTATGCACTTGGAACCCTCTTTCAGAGTGTTTGGCTAGAATTAAGTGACTCTGAGACTCAGAAGAAGCACACTTATTAAATATCCAAAGTTAAATACTTATTGATCTTTGCTTTGTGGTTTTCTGGATTAATCTTTGTTGGAAATCCACAGTCTCCCACTGAAAAGGCAAACTGGAAACGAAGGACCTTATGTCAATTAGGAATTGTAAAATAGAAGCTGGACCATGGTGGTTTGAACAAATAAGATTTTTCTCATTTAATTAAAAAATTTAGAAAAAGGGACGATTAGCCTGGGCTTAGCATCCTAAGGATTTCAGAACCAGGATGTTTACTTTTTCTTTTCTTTTTCTTTTTTCTTTTTTTTTTTTTTTGTCTTTTCCTCATGATGCCAACATGGCTGCTGACTCTCCAGCTATTAGGTTTATGTCACCAGGGGAAAGGTTTAAAGGACATAACTTTCAGCTTAGTCAGCTTCCTTTAAAAAATTTGCCAGAAAACCTCATTCAAGACTTTCCATCTACATGTCATGGGCCATATCATTGCAAAGGAAAATGGAAAAATGTGCTTTTTTTTTTTTTTTTAAATAAGTTGGCAAATTGCCACCTGCCAAAGTATAGGGGTTTTGTTAGGGAGAAGGAAAGAAAAAACAGATTTTGAATATTTATTAGCAGTCTCTGCCACAGACCTCCATGACCCCCTTTTGTCTCTTTTTTCCAGTGATGCAGAATAAAATGGGAAATTGAACCCCACTTTTGTTTCTTGCTAATTGTTCTTATAAAATGCCCTTTTCACTCCAAGTCTAAGGCAGCCCATTTTAGAATGTCCAGAAAAAGAAAAAAAAAAAAAAGAAAGAAATCTGGAAAATTCTTAGTCACAGAATATTTCCTAAATCACAGCAGAAAAAAGAAAAAAAAAAAAAAGGACTTTTCTAAAATAATGGTACCGGGCAGATCTTGTGTCTTCCCAATTTGCTATCACTTTGGGTTTGTAAAAGTCACTTTTAATCCTTAAAATACTAGAAGGCTTCCAATCAAGCCATTTTAAGTAAACTCATTCATGAGAGAGTTTATTTCTATTTTGTATTGTCTTCCCTTTTTGTAAATACCACAGAACTGGAGTGTTTGCTTTGTCGTGTGTTAGTTTGTTTATTTATTCTAGGGTTCCGTTCAACTGCCAGACAGCTGGGTTATGGAAATGCCAATTATGAATTCCCCACAGATCTGAGCACTGAATTTTCCACAAAACTGGTTTGATTTTTTTGTTTTTTTTCTTTAAAGCAAGGCAAGCTAACTAAATTTTAAGCAAACTTGAGACAAAGAACTCAATAATGTTGTTTGCCATGACGTGGTATGGAAATCCGGAGGGAATGTTGTGCCCTAAGAAATCGCAGTTTGGAATGAAACGGTGTAAGGTACCAGAGGCAAGAGTTGTGTCTGTCTGCTTCGATGATACAAGCGCTCCCTGCTAAGCCTTGGAAAGCACTTTACAGTTTACAAAGGGCATTCACACGCATCTGCTCATGTCTCGGGACCATTGCAGAGGTCGGTAGAGGGGGGTGCATGCGGCTATCAGAGCGGCTGTTGTAGTCACGTGGCGGCAAGTCCCAAAATGTATTTGCGGCCCTTCCCGATGGCTCCCCGCCCCCACCTGCGGCGTGATAATTTGATAAAACCACCGATCGCTTAGCAGCCCGCAGATCGTGGGAGCTCCCTAGATGGGGGAGCCCGACATTTTCCCTACAAGATATCCCCAGCAAGGAATTATCTGAAAACAATTATGTATGCATTCAGGAAATACTTAACAGCGCGCTTACCGGGTGCTAAACGTTGTGCTTCGTGCTGGAAATGTGTTCTGTCCTCTGGTCACTCAACAACCCACGCTTGTTTGGCTCATTCGGCTGGACGACCCTATGAGGGAGAGACTACTGTTCTCCAGGTTTTACAGTTGGGGAAACTGAGGACCAGAGAGCCAGAAGGGTAGCGGGAGAAAAAGTGCTAACCCCGACTCTTTGCTGCCTCCCCAGTTGTGAAGAGAGACGTTCCAGTGAATCCAGTTCCAAATCCCGTGTGTTCTCACGGTGTCCTGTCCTGGACTGGAGTCCAGGAGGACTCAAGGAGGCCAGTTCTGCCCCCCACCCCCTTCACTTGGGTCTGAGCTTCACACGAAAGAGCCACCGAAAGCACTCTGGCTCGGTTGACAGTCAAACTAACTGGTGTGTTCCATGCACCAGTCGGTGGCAGTGGGGGTGATATCTAGAAGCATGGGTGGTTGGAGACAAAGATTCAGGAAAGGTCTGGAATGTCGTGCGGTGAAGACAAAGAAGAAAAGCCATGTGTGTAACGGAGAAGGTCGTGTTCGCCTTGGCAGTTGCTCTGATTTCGTTTTGACATCGGAGATTCTAAGTCAAGGGAAATGGAGAGGCGGAGTTGCTGGGAATTGAGTAGAATGAAAAAAATGGTGTTTTATGACTATTGACTTTGTGCAGCTAAGAAGGCACAGAAAGTCTACTTAGAATAACGGTACCTCGCGTGAGCGGCAAGATGCCAAAGGTGGTTACTGTAATTCTAAAGTCTTAGAAGGACAGGACAGAGATATTTAATGACAAAAAAAAAATTAAGAAAATGGGGGAAAATAAACTTGAACAGCTAACCAATATTAATAAGTCAAAACAAATTAATCCCTTGCTTTAATTTGGTAATATTTTAACTCTATCAGATGTGAAAAGCCACAGATGTTGAGTTTCATTAATATGGAATTAGATGTGCAATTGCATATTTTTAAAAATAGTTATTTTGTGTGCTCCAAATTAAAAATTTGGAAGAAATTAGTTTTGAGGCGCAAAGCACATTATGTGCGCAGTTTCTTGGTCTGATTATAAATAGGCCTATTTTCTTCTTATTAAGAGATTTCTGTGTTCGTCTTTTGTTTGAAGAAGATTAACCAAATTGATTTTTTATTTTGTTATTGACTGGGGTTGGGAATACGGTGTGATGTAGGAGCTGGGGGATAAGAGCAGCGCCCATGCGTCAGGTGAGCCCTGTCCAAGATGAGATTCTGTGGGCCAAGACACTGGTGTCTCCCTATGGGAGGGTTCTTGGCCCAGATCTGGAATCAGAGCCCGGAAAAGGGAACCTTGAAAACAGGAGAAGTCACTTTTTGTTCTTGCACTATTATTTTATAAACAAGGAAGGAAGCTTGGAGAAATCATGTGATCTGCCTAAGCCACCCCACTGTACTCTAGCCATGGCCCTTGTTTTAAAGCTTTGATGACATCATGCTCCCTTCCACCACAGGGCCTTTGCACAAACAGT
Organism: Ailuropoda melanoleuca; assembly: GCF_002007445.2. Taxonomy (NCBI): domain Eukaryota; kingdom Metazoa; phylum Chordata; class Mammalia; order Carnivora; family Ursidae; genus Ailuropoda; species Ailuropoda melanoleuca. The sequence continues at coordinate 34,559,991 of NC_048231.1, forward strand.
GGCATCCTTTACTTTTCCACTTAGTTCCATCTGATGCCTTCAGATATTGACCTCACTGGTGCCTTCCCCACTCCTGGGACTAGGTCAGACCTTCCTGTCTTCCTCCTTGCTGGTATTATGTATCTTTCCTCCCAGAGGCTTATCCCTTCATTCACTTCCCTTGATCAAAGCCAGTCATAATGCCAAGCCTGATGCCAGTGAGGGGGGAAGTCTGATGACAATGAGTGGCTATGTCATCTTCGTAAGGGTGAAAGGGTAAATAACAGAGCTTGCTGCCAGGGCCCAGCAAGGGCCTGGCTTACGACGCATTCAGTAAATGGTGGCAATGCACACTGACATAACAGAGAGTAAAAGAAAGGAGGAGGCAGGGAGAAAGGGAGGCAGTCTTTATTCATAATGGGGCCACAGTTCGGTGGGGAGAGGGATGTGCAAACAAACATAATGTGATGTGGTAATTGCCCTAATGGAATGAGGCCAGGAACATAGTTAATAGAACACAGACTCTTACATCTGATAAACCGGGGTTCAAATGAACATTTGCTATGAACTTGGTCCATGGTCGACCAGCTGTGCACCTGTCAGCAAGCCCTTCAGTGATGGGGGATTTTGCTTTCTGTCTCAGGGTGCACAAGGGTTAAATGGGATCGCCAACACAGCCATCGATATAGACTCTAACGTCCGTGGGAGCTCACTGATTGTCACCATCACGGTGGTGCCAGGCGTAACGTGTCCGTGGGGGAGGGTCTTCATGGATGCCTCTGGTGCCCTGCCCACATGGCCTTTATGTACCTAAACCTGGCGCCCTACTGCTGTGAGTGTGGGCTACAACAGCTCTCAGCTGCCCCACTCCTCTGGAGAACCACCTTTGGTCTACGCATGCCCACTTGACCGGGAGGCAACAGAGACCTGATTACTGGCTGATTCAGGAGAAAAAGGGGCAGCTCCTTGGCTTCAAGGTGCGGAAACTCTTTCAGTGTGTTTGTGTTCCAGAGGCCCCAGGTTGGGCCCAGCCTTGACCTGAGGCCGCAGCCTTGTTGGCTCCCTCCCTTCCCTGTCCTGCAGCCCTCCCTCCATTACGGATCTTTCTCGAAGAGCTCTTGGTCCTGGTGAATCATGTGACCTGGGTCGGGATCCTTGTTCTAGGCTCCGTTTTAAGGAAACTTAGCCTTTTCTTACAGGGTTCCTGTTGGAAAGACTGTCTTAGGCTGCCTGCATGAGGCCCGAAAATCTTCTGGGTTCCCCCCAAACTTCATGATGATTAGGAGTTCGGTGGTGGCGGCGGTGGTGGTGGGGATCCAGCTAAGGAAAAGCATTCCAAGAAGAAGGAATAGCATGTGTGAAGATAACGCACCTCGTTGATTGTACAATGAACGTACCCCCCTCCCCCTTCATGGCTTCTGGAATGGCAGTGTGTCTTACAGTTGAACAGCTGTTACTGTAGGAGTGGTTGACCACTGGTGGTGCTTGTAGTCGAGGGGCTCTGTTAGGAGTGCTGTGGACTCCACGAGAGACTCCCCTGGCCATACCCTGGGGAGTTCCTGGGACCCCAGGTGCAGTCTTACATGACTCTCTGGGACTCTCTCAGAGAGCCGAGCCCACAGCCCCCAATTCTTAAGGCCATGTGGACGAAGCCCTGTGACCTGGGCTGATCCCTGTGAACAAGTCTGATGACTTGCAAAGCATGCAGAGCCTTCCCAGGTGTTCCTTAGTACATCGGGGCTTTACATCATCATATCTCCTCTCTTGGCAACACACATCGCTTCTTGTACCCCAAATATTTTAGACTGAAGGCTTGTTTCCGCAAAGATGCAACAGACCCACCCTTTCAACATGACTCTCCATCAGAGCGTCCCCTCTCAGATGACGCCAGTGGGGGTGGACGCTAGGCCAGTTTCACTGTCTGGTCGCCATGGAGCTTGGTTGCTTTGGTGCCTCTCACGGCGGATGGCCCACCATTGGGAGGGGAAGGTCTGTAACCCAGGGGCTGGAGAAGTGGAGTTAGGCCCATGTGCCCTGAACCCTGAGGAAGCTGAGGCCACCATCGCCAGCCATCATTTCACGGTGCCATCTTCCTCTTGCCCACTCTCTGGACCAACTTCGGAAGTCTCGTGTTTCCCAGGAGCCGATCGTCTATGTCCAGGGACTCTGGCTTCCAGAGCCTCTCTCTTTCTCTTCCCACCGTGGCTTGGTTCACACTAAAGAAGTAAACCCGTGCTACACATCTGTCAGCCTAAAATTCATGGAGCTATTTGGAAGCAAAACCAAGAAAAACAAAACTGATTAGGGAAAGATCTGCTTTCAGAAAACCTATTTCTGTCACAGGGGGATGGATAAATAAAATAATGTTTCAATAATTTATGCAGCCTGCGCACGAAAAAACATTGGAGATGTGAAACGAGGACGACACATAAAGAGCAGCCCAAGTTGAGAGCTGTTTTAATCAGTTCGGTTGATAATTCTAAAATAAATTGGAAAAATCAGTCTTGCTCTCAGCTTTTGAATGATGATGGGATGATAGGGAGATGTGTGTTCTTTCTCCTGGAAAACGCTTGCTCTTTTTGGGTCCCCCCAGGACGCAGCCCTCAGGCCTGGGTGGGGGTCACCCCCGCTCAACGGTCCGTCCTCCCGTCTTCCCCTGTCGCCGCACTGCATGCCTCTGAAGGTCCCAGACCAGCCGCGCCCACCTGGCTTCTCCTGGAACAACTCAGGACCCCTGTGTGGTTGAGGTGGACCGGCTCTCGGGGAGTGGAGGGTGGGTTTGTAAGTCTCTTTTTCAGATTGCCCCCACCTCCCACGTTGGTACTGAGATGGTCCTGAGGGAACCGTGGGAAAGAGGTAGAGACGTATTTCAGTTCTGATCAGCAAACATGCTAATTCAACAACTCAGCTCCCCAGGTGCCATAGGAGGCTCTAGGGAGGTAGAAAAATAATCATGTGTGGCGGTGGATGTGGTTTGGGGTCCCCTAGGAAGACGGGACCTCGAAAGTGACCAAACCAGACCCTGAAGGTCCCCTGATGTCTTAATCTGGAGTCTTCTTTTTCCAGCTCCCTGCTCATCCCCCAGCCTTCATATGGAACCCACTGGCTGCGACCAAGCTGGAGGGTCCATGGAAAGGGAGGAGCACAAGGAGCCCTTCGCGGAACCTCCCGTTGGTGAGAGAGAGCCTGGGAGTCCATCCGTAGGACCACAAGCTAATTCCATTTGACTTGATGGGTCAACCTCAGAGATACAGTTGGCAAGCAGCCCGTGTGGTACTGTCAGCCTTTCTGGAGTCAAAGGAGAAAAGGTTGACTCTCTCGGGAAGATGCCAGAAGTGGGAAAAGGGAAATCCAAGGTGCAGCTGGAGACATAGACTCTCCAGCGGACAACAACCTCCAACTCTCTGAATTCCCACGGTCACGGAGAAGACAGAAACCAATATGGCAGAAGGTCGGAGCCTTAGGAGGAGAACTGTGACTTCCCGAGCCTGGCTCCAAAGGAACCATGTGGACAATGCCTTTCACAGGTTGACCCTCATCGGTCGATGCCTTGTCAGTTCCTACCTCCTTCTTTCTGCTACTGCTCCCATCACCATAGCAGCCAGCGTCCCCTGACAGGAGAGGTGGAAGGAAGGCCCGAAGGTATGACCTTTGCCTTTAGTTCAGTGAAGCTTATCTTTGGCTGTTCTCCAAATACCACTTGCCATGTAATATCCCTCATGAGCACTGATGAGTTTCCAGGTGGTTGGAAGTGCACTGGCCATCTTGGTCTCGTGGCGAACACTTGGGTTCATGCAGGACCGCCCCCAAGTCCAGCATCAATAGATGAGACAAATACCAGGGAGTTCAAGTGTCTCATGCCCTATTGTATCTTCAGAGCCTGGAAGACTGCCTACCATTTGGGTACCTAGCATCGTTGAATCAGAGAAAGAACACACATGCCAACTAAGGCGAAGTGTTCGAGAAACAGCTTAAGACAAGAGGCCATACAGGTGTCACTGTGGGGCTGTGTGTAACAGGATATGAGAGATCGTGGCCAGAGGCCAAATGGAAGAGACATGGAGGGTGGGTTCTGACTTCAGAGTCTCTTTGTCTCTCCCCCTTTGAAAATGATACTTGCCTGGATTCTAATTAACCATCTCTCCTTTTTTTTTTTTTTTTAAAGATTTTATTTATTTATTTGACAGAGAGACAGCCAGTGAGAGAGGGAACAAGGAGAGGGAGTGGGAGAGGCAAGAAGCAGGCTCATAGCAGAGGAGCCTGATGTGGGGCTCGATCCCATAACGCCGGGATCACGCCCTGAGCCGAAGGCAGACGCTTAACCACTGTGCCACCCAGGCGCCCCTACCATCTCTCCTTTTAAGCACCTCTCAGTACCCTTCGGTCAATACCTCTCCCATTCCGGTGCAGAAATTCTCCCTCCAATGTTCTAAAACAAGTGGTTGACCAGCTTTCTGTCATACCTACAGTGACAGGGAGCTCATTACCATACAAAGAAGCTTTAATGTTGGATATCTCTCTGTGACACACAGAAGTCTGTTCTGGCCATTTCTATTTGCTGGTCCGGAGTCTGATGTCCAAAAACCTCCAGGAGCTTCGTTTGCCCTGCCCCAGTTCACAGCAGCTCTTTGAAAATAGATGTCATCCCCCGAAAGCTTTGCTTCTTAAGAGAGAGTCTCAGTTCTTTGCAGTCTTCTGTGTGATGTGGACAGGAGACTCTTCATCTCCTGGCTCTCTCCCGTTTGCTCGGAGGCATGATGTCCACTAAGGGCGGCCTGCAAGCCAGGGGATGGAGTGGGGGTGACGGTGGCTGTCTAGTCTTTCTCTTGTACCTTGCACGTCATTCTTGTGACCCATGGGGCGGTATGAGGGGTGGGCTGAGCTGATTGTATTTTCTGCCTGGGAGGGACCTTTGTCTGTGTGTCCACCTGCACGAAAGCCTTGGGTGCCAGGGAACTGTCTGTCTGGGCTTGTACTCCCATCCCGGCAGGGCGGGAAATCCTCCAGGGCTGAGCCAAGCAGCCTGAAGTCAATCCTATTTTACTCCTTTTGTTTGGCCTTTACTGGCCCAAGTGGGTGCTTAGGAAATGTTTGGGGAGTGATATAAATGCATTTAGCTGCCACACCTCTGCACACTCAAGACTGGCCCGAGAGCGAGCGCTTGAGAAACTGCCCAGGCCCCAGGAGCACCACGTTTCTGCTCCAAGAAGGTCTGACGAGGGTGATCGCTTATCTCTCTCTCCTTCCGTCTGTCTGTCTCTCTCTCGCTCTCCGTTGGAGTTCAGCTGTCTTTCCCTCTCTGAGCCCTCCCTCCCCGGCCCCTTTGTCGACACTTGATCATTTACATCAAGTTGACATTCGCAGAGTTTACTCAGGGGTCTGTAATTGTATTCTTTCCCTGGTTCTGCATTACCAACCATGAAAATGGAATCTTATCATCCCTGACCAATTTTTAATGTACAAAATGATTTGGCTGAGGTTCAAAGGGAGGCACAATTGAAATCAGGTGAATGATACATGTAGTTTTTTTTCAGTTCCTCCGTGCTTAGATTTGATTTTTTTTTTTCTGGTATAGCATAAAAGAAAGAAGTCGATTATTTTTGCAAGTTATATAAGTGCATTTGTGTGCTGTGAAGGTATGAATCTCTATACATCCCGAAAGCACAAATATGTATATGCATGCGTATTTGCTTATATTAGCATACTCACATGTCACATGTGTGCACCTATTTAGACATAAGCAAACAAATATAATTATATTGTTTGCAATTTTATTGATGGCAATCAAACTTGCAATGATCCTTAAAATGTATTCAAAACACCCAAAGGGCTGGAACAGCCCTGCAGCTAGTGCCCAGGATTAATGACTGGAATATTCAAATGAAGCCCTGACACCCCTTTGTTAATTCAGAAAGGAACCCCTAGGGAGAAGGCAGGACTCTCTTGTCCTGGCCAGAATCATCCCAGGTCTTGGAAACACTAATAGGTAATATCCTGATGTCCTTTGGCAGATGTCATCCTAAAGAGAATAGGAAAGAAGCAGGAATGTTGTGCCAAAAAGTATAGGTGATTTGGTAAGTGATTCGTTGAGAGTACTCTAGGACTGGTGTCTTTTTACTCCTCTCCTGAGGTGTGTGGGAGCCAATCAGCTGGTGCACCTGGCTTCAAAGGGCAAAGGCATTGCCACCCCCTACCCCCTTCCAAGTTCTTGGCCAGAGACCCTGGTGTATGGAACAAAGAGGGGCTCCTGTTTGACAAGGGCTGAACCGGGGGCTCTGTGGGAGTCATGCTGTATCTTGTTAAGTATTGGGCTTGCTCCCATTTTTCTAAAGAGGAAACGGGGGGGCTCAGAAAGCTTCAGTAATATTCCCAAGCTCCGACCACCTGGAAAATGGTGGAGTCAAGATGTGAATTTCTATCAAGCTGGTTGCAAGCATGGCCTGTTATTATAATGCGGCATGGACCCCTGTTGAGCAAAACCTGTCTTCTTTTGGGCCCTGATGGCCTGGTTCAATGGGGGATGCCAGAGGCAGGTTCCATGTGGGCGTCCCCACGGAGCCTATCCAGTTTCTCTTGGGATACCCGGGCAGACAGGATGAGGGTATGGGGGCAAGGCTGGAGGGGGCGGTAGGGTTGTTGTTAATTCAACAACTGTATGAAAGATACCAGCGATCAGACTGACGTCAGCACACGAAGGTGTCCTGGGTTATGCCTGAGGCTCCGTCTCAGTCTCAGTCCTGCTGATTGTTCTCCTTGGCAACTCAGAGGAGGGCATAGAAGGTTCCTCACCACATCTGGAGCTGGTACGAAGTGGGGAGGAAATGTTCTTGCACTGGCTGCCGATTCCGGACTTGAAATGATCCTGATGCTTCATCTCGGGTCCACGTTATCAAAACGGATCGCATCTCGATCCATAGTTCCCTGCTCCCTGAAAGACCTGTCTGCAATCCCAAATATCACAGCAATAGCTTCTAAGAACACAATTTTCAATGAGAAAAGGAGCTCTGCCTAACAACGGCCATTATTTACCAAATCCGTTTGGTGGGCCAGGCATTTTATAATTGATTAGTCCCCTTTAATTCTCCCGGTGTTGTCTAGATTTAAGGCAACAAATCACCTACTTGAAGTCAAGGGAGCCTTGGAGCAGCCGGACCAGGATTTGAACCCAGACATAAGCCTTCATGAGCCCAGCTGTGATTCCTTCTCCCTGCTCGGGTCCGGACTGGGTGGAGCTGGGAGGGGACTGAGAGGCTGGGTCACAGAGGTCTGGGGGTCACTTCAGCAGCCCTTCTGATGTTCCTCTTACAACTTTTCTCAGTTCTGGCTTCATTGCTTCTCAGGCCTGGAAATTGCAGGATGGAGGTGGTCATGGCTGGGCTGCTGCGGTCATGGCTGGGCTAACAGGTCTTCTGTTTATGAAAAGGAAATCTTCCATGCATCTGAAGGGATGACAGGGGCTTGAAATGTAAAGGATATCATTGCTCCTCACATGAAATGGAAAAGAGACACCAGGTTTTCAGGAGGCTTTTGGTGTCCGCATCCATCCTGTGTATGCTGGTGGCCACGCTGGCTGAAGACAAAGCATCCTGTCGACACAGGCTGCCTGTATTTCTGTCCATATTACATACGCAGATGTACGTGCACACGCCTGTGTCACAGGTATGGCTCGGCCACCAGCAGTCATGGGGCAATGCAGCTTTGCCCTGCCATACGGGGAAACCAGTTCTGTGTGCTCTCGAGAAGGGGTCTCTTACTTCTTCCTGAAATCACTTCTGGTAAATCACTCTAACTATAAGGAAGAAAACTATGCGTTATCACTTCCACCAATAAAAGAATTAGAAGAGAGTCTTTTTGCCTATTTAAGACGATGCTATGTCAGGCTTCTCAGGAACAGCGAAGATTATACAATTTTTGTACTCAGAAACCTTTAATATTGAGAGTACCAAATGCCTTCATTTGTGTATGGGTTTATTTTGTTATCGAGGACCCTCTACGTGCCTCCAGATCTCCTGTCGCACCCCATGTCCTGGACCCACGGGGCTCCTGTCTCCCTCCTCCATCTGGCTCCCACACTTTTCAAACTCTATCCACGTGCTCAGGCTGGCTCCTCCACAGCAAATGTGTTGCTTACTTTAATTGATTTCAATTCTGCCCATCCTTCAAAGCCTATCTCAAAACCCCCCTCCTCCTGGATCACTTACTGATCTTTTTGATCAAATGTGAGTTGTTTTACTTTGATGTCCCGAAGTACCTTTTCTCTGGTTCCTGCTTGGCACACGTTATTTTCTTTTGTTTAGAGATTTCCATTGGCTTTGGAATCAGACAGTCCTACCTCTAATTCTGCCTCCATTACTTATTAGTCATATGAGGGGCAGATTGTGTGGCTTTTCAAAACCCCAACTTCCTAAACCATTATGATGGAAGAACAAAACCTACATTGTAAGGTTGACCAAATGATTGCATGAGATATTATACACAAAGTGTCTAGTAAAGTGCCTGGTACAGAGCGAGTGCTCAAAGCAGATTACTTACCTTCTTGTTTGTATTTTTTAGGCATACAGTGGGAGCTGCAATAGATAAACTTTAAAATCCTAGTGGCTTAACACAGTGGGAGTCTGCATCTGACTCAGGTAAAGTTCGAAGGTTTGCATGCTGGGCAGCCTTTCATGCAGTGAGTGAGAGGGGCACAGTTATTATTGCATACTTTTTACAGGTCAGGAGTCCAGGAGCAGGTTAGCTGAGCTGGGTCCTCTGCTAGAGTCAGATGCTGGCCAGACTGCATTCTCATATGGAGGCTCGACTGGGGAAGGACCAGCCTCCAAGCTCGCTCAGGCTGTTGGCAGAATTCATTTGCTTGCACATGGGACTGAGGGCCCTGGCTTCTTTCTGGCTGTCAGCGGGAGACTTCCCCAGCTCCAAGAGGCCACTGGAGCCTCTAGAAACTTCTGGCAGTCCCTTGACATGTGCACTTTGTCAACATGGCTGCTTACTTCATTTGTAGCATGAGTCTGCTAGAGTCTTAACTAATTTAATGTAACCACAGGAGTGACATCTCATCACTTTGCCATGTTTTATTGGGAGGAAGAAAGTTTCGGGTTTCATCCACACTCAAATTCTGGGAACTTGCCATGCGGGTGAACACCAGAAGGTGGGAATCACTGGGGTCAGTTACAGATGGATTATGTAAGATTTCAACCTCAGAAAACTGCAAGACACAAAATATATAGAACATATAATTTCTAGCATCGACAGAGACATTTAATACACACATGTATTAAATTAATACACTTAAGACTAACCTATGTGCTGGGTATGTCCAGATACTGGAGATGGAAAGAAAAACATTCGTGTGCCAGTTTCCTTTTGAAAGCATTTTCTGCTGTTCCCTGCCCTGCTACTGCAAGACTACATTTCTAGGGATTGCTTGCCCCAGGTTTTCCAAATAGATTCGGCCAATGGGAGGCAATGAGATAAGATTGGAAGGTGAGAGGATGGGAGAATCCAGAGTATTTTTACTCACCTTTCTCTAGTTTGGATGGCTTTTCTGCCAAGCACTCTGATGCCATGAGCTGTGATTCCAAATGCTTCCAAACACCCCATGGAGGTGAATGACCAATTCAAGATCTGTTCTCTAGGAGATTCTTCATGCAAAGGGTGTTTGCTTGCACATTCCACTCCTTCTATTTGGCAGCTGGCCAGAGGAGAGGGAAACTCTCTGGGTGGATGCCCTAAGAGGGCAGGTCATAAGATAATGGATGACCATGGTGACAATAAAGAACCACCCTGGGACTGAGTGAGTGAATGAAAAATTTCTTGATTTATCAAATGCTTCCTGAGAGCCCCCTTTGTGCCAGGCACTATTCTAGACTCTTGGAATATATTTAACTAACAAAATACCTTCAAATCCCTCCCCTTATGGAGCTGACAGTCCAGGGAGAAGGACAGATATGAATAATAAAAATAACACTTTAGTAAATGATAAACTGAGTTAGAAGGTCATAAATGCTATGGAGAAAAACTAGAGCAGGGAAGGAGGGTGGGGAGTGTCCAGGGGTGGGCAGCAAAAGCCCATTGCTATCAATTCGCTTTCCTCTGAGACGTCTCTGTTTCTGAACTAGGGTTCAATGCCCACCAAATCCTCCTAATCTCTGTTGAAGTTGGCATTGCTACCTCCACTTTCCAGATGAGAAAACTGAGATTCAGAGAGAGCCAGAGACTTGCCCAGTCTGGATCAGCTGGTAGGTTCCAAAGTTGGGATTTGAACTTATGTTCTCTGTAAAGGTGTACACCATGGATACAGACTGTACTTTGTGGGTGGGAAGTCAATAGATCTGGGTGCTGGCAAGCTGTGTGACCTGGGGATAATCACTGTGCCTCTCTGGACCTCAGAGTTCTCATGTATAAAATGATGGAGTGGCAGAGAGTGCTGGGTGTTCCCCACGCCCCGTTTGCTTTTCTTCTTGGGCACCCAGATTACAATTTCCAGCTTCCCTTGCCCTTGGAAGGAATGGGGCTGTGGGATCGATTTCTGCCTTGTGGTATGTGGGTAGAGATGGCATAAACCTTGTGTGCAATCCTTCACACACACCCTGTCTGTGTGGAGGGATGTAGGGATTCCATGGAGGGATTCAGGGGATGGTGGCGCCAACTGACGGAAGGGTCCTGGGTTTCTGAATGACTGTGTGGAGCAGAACCCCCGCTGCATTAGGCCATGATGTCAATAACAAATAAATCTCTGATGTGATGTGGACATAACTTGCTGGGGAGGCTAGCATTGCAGGGGCACAGATGGGGTAGACCAGATGACAGCTTTCACAGCTGTGCTCCTGGAGCCCATTCGTAGGCCCTGCCCGGGACTGGAGGGGGAGGTGGCCGCCGGCAGGATCTGGATGCTTACCCTCCTGCTTGCAAGTTATACTTCTCAAGACTTTGCTTGAGACAAATGGGTCTGAGGTCCAGGCAAGACCGAGAACCCCCATGATTTTTGTCAGCTCAGACTCTCAGTGGCTGAGTGGTACTGGAGTCTGGGCCACATCTTTGCTGGGGTCTGTCCTGAGGTGCTGGATGCCCCATGCGTTCAGGTGGACTCCCCTGGGCAAAGTCTAGAGGGTCAGACAGGGAGAGAATACTGATTTTGGACCAGACCACATTTTAGTCCCTGCCTCCAAGGAGCTACGTTTTAGTGGCAAAAAATAAGGAGTGGTGTATTTTGGGAAGATTCCTTTTATATGTATAGTGGAAAAAGCAGTAGGCTATAAGGCAGGAGACTGAGCCTGGCCCCTGACTCCCTTGCTAGCTCTTTTGGTCCCCAGTTTCCAGCTTCTGGAAAGATGGGCACCTGTGAGCTCAGTGGGACAGGACGGGGTGGGGGTGGGCAAGGGCAAAGGGCAAAACAGTTTCTGGCCACGGAATGCAGTTCTGACCCAGACTGTCCCTGTAGAGGACACTTTTCCATCCCAAGGACTACTGACATAAGCATGACTTAATTTAGACCTTTGTCTGGAGCTGGTGGGCCGATGAGAGAGGTGAGGGATCTGGGGAGGTGCTGGGCCCCAGAGCCACCTTCACAACATGAATCGGGGCTTGCTGCAATGTTGGGGAGTGGAATGGTGTGAGGTCAGAGGGGTGGGTTTGCAGTTGTTAGCCAAACCTGGGTTTGAATTCCAGCTCAGATCCCAGCTCCATTCCTAACCAGCTGTGTGACATTAAGAAAGTTGCCTAGCCTCTCTGAACCCCCATTTCCTTATCTGTAAAATGGAGATAAAATTTGAAGTAAGAAAGGGTTGTTGTTGTAAGTATTTAATTGGTACAATATGATGCTAATAAAAATGGTGGTGATAATTATAATAGGTACAAATTATTAGGCATCCATTATATGCCAGGCATATACTGCAGATTTTTGCCTGGGAGAATCCAGATGGCCTTCTTGGAGGAGGTAGCATGATCTGGTCCAGGAAGGATGGATAGAGTGTGGTTTAGGGACACCAGACAAGGTGGTCTGAGGAGAGGGAGCAGTAGAAACAAATCCAGGGGCGGGGGCAGGGGGTGGAGAGCCAACGGCCCATTCGATGTCTGTTGAAGAAGGTTGCAGAAGGGAGCAGGGGATATGTGGGGGTGGGCAGAGGCACGGAGGTCTGTCAGGAGCGTGGTCCAGCATCTCAGATGTGGGGCTGAGTATGGGCTTTATTTGGGAAGCCAATAGATGCCACCCCCAATCCTTTCTCCCCGCTGGGGCTGGTGGCTAACATGGAAGTTCTGACTCTCCTGCCCACCCGCTGTGTCACCTGAGGTGAGTCACCTGACTTTCTGAGACTCAGTTCCCTCAGTAGTAAGATGGAGACAACGATACTCCCCGCATGGGGCTGGTGTGAGATTTACCTGAACCAGTGCATGTGAGCCTGTCTCATCATCACGAAGCCCCGTGCAAACGTGAGGTTAACTTAGGAGGATGGTTCCTGGTCATTGGAACGGAAGGGTGGACTGGGCATGGCCCCCATCCCCTCTGGCCCTGAAGTCCCTTGTGCGGAGAGCGCAGGGGGAAGGGGGGTGAGCGCAGTGGTCAGTAGGGCGGGGCACGGGTGGTGGAGCCGGGCGCCCAGAGTACCCTCCGACGTTGGGGTCACATGTGGCTTTTGACACCTCAAAGTATTTTGCAGAGAATGAGAGAAGAACACGCCTACATATTTTGGGGGAGGGGAGTCTAAGAAGGTCCAATTAACTTCATTTTGTTTTATTTCTTTATTTAACCAACTTTTCTTCTCATCCTTGATGATGATGTTCCCTTGGGCAAAGCTCAGAAGAGAAGCCCATTCTCCCCGAGCCCCGTCCCCTGCAGGACGTTTCCGGGTCAGGGAGGGCGTCTCAGGCCGGCCCGGACGCAAGAGGGCGCGAGGGACACGTGGCTACTGTCTTAGTCTGTCCTGTGAAATGGGAACACAACCCCTTCTTTAAACAACTGAGCAAGAGTAGGCCTCCAAGTCAGTCATCCCTGATTGCGCGACTCTGTTGGACAAGAGGCCTCTTTTGGCTGGAGGAGTGTGCATGTCGTTGACTTTTAAGATCCGCATTTATTTTATTTATTTTTTGGCTTTGGGCTTGATCTCGCTCTCCGTTGACAGGCTCTCTACCACTCTGAGCAGCGAAGGCAAGGGATTTGGCGATGTTTTACAAACGTACGGCTTTATTCCCTCACATGAAAGCCCAGGGAAGAGTCTGTTCACTTGTGAATGCTTTCCGTTAGCACCCACCGATGACATCCAGCCCTTGAACCATGTTTAATTGAAAATGGCAAATAAACATTGCCCAACCAGAGCTCCCGTGCCCGGCAGCTATTGGACTCATTAAAAGGAAAAATGACCAGCTTCCCGACCGTCCACGCGGGCCTTTCTGTGTGTAATGTGGGATGTTGCGTTTGGAGCTGCATTAAGTTTTTATCAGTCCTTAGTAATTAACATTGTATTTCTGCTGATAAACCCCATCAATATGGTGATTTGATTAGCAAAACATAAAACTACTCATTAAACTCCAATTATGTTGCTCAGGTATAATTTGATTTTGATTGGTTGGAAAGATGTGGTTGTGTTGCCTTGGTTTTTTTTCCCTTTTTTTTTTTTTTCTTTTTCTCTCTACTCCTCTTTAAAAATACCCAGTTAAGTGCTCCATTTACAATGCTGGTGGTGATTCAAGGCTTATTGAGCAAAGACTATTTCCTATCGTGTTTGCTAAGAACTCAATGGCATTTAGGTGCCAACAGTAGGAATGACATTTGTGGGATCTAATAGTCAGAAACGGCCAGATAATCCAGCTTTCCCATTCCCGGCGGGAGGCCTTCTGGAGGGGACGATCATCTTTAAAGAAGTAAGAGGTCCATGTGGCAATAAACAGCTGATTCCTTCTGCACCAAGTGAATGAAAGTGCGTGAATTTTGAGGACTGCCAAACAGGGGCCACGGGTGCCAGAGCGGGATTTTAAGACTTGATTTTGCACTGAACTCTTCAGGGAGAAGCGCATGCACACCTCCCCCCTGCTTTGCACAAAGAATGTGATCTGGTGAAAATGAGCAAAAGCATCCCTGCCTCTGCGAAGACTCTGGCATCTTGAATGTCAGCGGACTCGGCCGCAATGAAAGGATTTTGTCTGACAGGTTAAAATGCAGTTTGAATGTTCAAATTGCAATGTCAACATTCTGCTAGTATGAATTTGTGGGTTAGGGGAGGGACACTGCATTGATGAATTGATTCATCCCACAGAGACTCATGTGACATTTATTATGGGCCAGGCATTGTGTTACACTGGGGCTCCAGGGGCAGTCAAGACGGTACTCTCATGGAACTTGCATTTTGGTAGAGCGAAGGTTCCCGAAGGAACCCTAGAAATCTTCCTATCACACGCACAATACAATCTAAGGTCCTTACCATGGGCTGTGAGACCCCCACCCCATCCCCTTCCATTCTTTCTCTTATCAGACTCTCCTGGCACTTGCTGTTCTTTGAATTCACCTGCCTCAGGGCCTTTGCACTGGCTATGACCTCTGCCTGGAATGCTCTTCTCCAGGTGCTTGCCCGGCTTGCTTCCTTGGCTCACCCACGTCACGGCTATGAAGTTTCCTCTGGGAGACACTTTCTCTGACCGATCGAAACAAGATAGCAGCCTCCATGGCCCTGACCTCATCGCTCTGGATTGTTTCTTCATGGCACTTAGCACTGCTGGATATTATATTGTGCATGTCTGTTCATTTGTGTTCACCAGTGAAATGCAAGCCCTTTGAGGGCAGTGACTTTGTCAGGCTTATTGTCATATCCACAATTTCAGAATGCAGACTGACACTCAGTAAGTGCTCAGTTAGCATTGTTAAGTGAGTCTGTGACATGCATAGAGCAGCTAATTTCAGGCTAGCAAACAATTGGGACCGTGTGAAAGTGACTGTGGTTGGAAAGAGCCCTTAGGTAGAGTTGCCGAGGAAAGTCTCTTTGAAAGATGACATTGGGCCAAGGTCTCATTGATGGGAGGAAGTCTGCCATGCAAAGACCTGGGGAGGGAATATCTGGGGTGGGGGAACAGCAAATGTGGAGCCTCGAGGAGGGATCCCACATGACAGTTCAAGGACTAGAAAGGAAACTGTTAGAGCTGGACCATGTTGAGCCAGGGGAGGGTGGCAAGAGCACAGTTTGGAGAGGGGCCAGGTCATGGGCCTTGTAGGATTTCACCCCTCCACCCTGTGTACCTGGTCCTGCCAAGGCCTAGGCAGCCCTCCAGGGAAGCTGGAGGATGGGGGCTCAGACCCTTGGGCAGGGGGAGCTCTGGGATGGCCCGTGTCCAGTGTGCCTTCTCCCAGCCCCAGGCATTTGCTGGTCTATCAGAGACTGACATCTGGTTGCCCCCAGCACCTCCGAGGCCCCTTGGGCAGTGACTCATGCTTCCTGGCCCTCTTTGTGGTGTCATCATGGCCCTTTCTTGGAAGGGGACCCACGGATGTTCATTATTCCCAGCATTGGGTAGCATCTTCCGGGTGTGCACGCCACAATTTATGGTGCGAGAGACAACGTGCTTCTTCCCAAACGCAATCAACAGCTATGCCATCTAGTCTTTGAAATTTGTGCAAGACCTTCCTTCTGTCCAAAATTTCTTCTTTTTTTTCTAGCCTGGAAAATGTCTACTTCACCCAGAGTTCTGGCTCAAAGGCCCTCAGGGCGTGATCGCAGAGTCCTGGGATGGAGCCCCGCATCGGGCTCCCAGCTCCGCTGGGAGCCTGCTTCTTCCTCTCCCACTCCCCCTGCTTGTGTTCCCTCTCTCACTGGCTGTCTCTCTCTCTGTCAAATAAATAAATAAAATCTTAAAAAAAAAAGTCCCTTTTCTGGGAAGCCTTTGAATGGGCCATTCCCCTTCCTCCAAAGAGAAACCAAGTTCTCCCCCATCTATGATAGCACGTGTGACGCTACGAGAAATGTGAGCTCCCTAGAAGCAGAGGCATGTCTTCGAAGGCTGTCAGAGTCACCGCACAAACTGACCACTGACTCCGTGGCTGGACCATTAGGCCACGCTGGGGGGAGAGCAACCGCAATCATGGTGAGGTGGGAAGGGCCACCTGGCCACCTTGTGCCAACAAGGGATGCACTCTCTGTCAAGGACTGAAGAACAACCAAGAAAAGCAACTGAAAGCCATCACCATACCCTGCATTTCTTTTTCTTTCTTTCTTTCTTTCTTTCTTTCTTTCTTTCTTTCTTTCTTTCTTTTCTTTCTCTTTCTCTTTCTTTCTTCTTTCTTTTTTCTTTCTTTCTTTCTTTCTTTCTTTCTTTCTTTCTTCTTTCTTTCTTTCTTTCTTTCTTCTTTCTTTTTCTTTTCTTCTTTTTAAAGATTTATTTTATTTATTTATTTTAGAGAGGGGCAGATGGAGAGGGAGAAAGAGAATCTTCAAGCAGACTCTCACTGAGCATGGAGCCCGACGTGGGGCTTGATCTCACGACCTTGAGATCATGACCTGAGCTGAAATCAAGAGTCAGATGCTCTGGGGCGCCTGGGTGGCACAGCGGTTAAGCGTCTGCCTTCGGCTCAGGGCGTGATCCTGGCGTTATGGGATCGAGCCCCACATCAGGCTCCTCCACTATGAGCCTGCTTCTTCTTCTCCCACTCCCCCTGCTTGTGGTTCCCTCTCTTGCTGGCTGTCTCTTATCTCTGTCAAAAAAAAAAAAAAGAGTCGGATGCTCCAACGACTGAGTTACATGGGCGCGCCAAGCCCTGCATTTCTGACCACGGCCGATGATAATGTCCTTCTCCCTCTGTGATGGACTTCTCACTTCTCCAAAGCCACCGGCTCATCACTGGTGTAGGACTTGCTGGGGTGGATGCCACAGTTTTCCTTCTGGCTAGCCCAGTACATCTTTCCACTGTCCCTTCTGTTTCTTTTTGGAGAATTATATTCCAACTCTGTGTAGGCTTTCTGGACCTGACCACCCTAGGGCCCCCCCTTTCTACAAGTATGCAGCCTGATCTTTGTGGGGCTAACCAAGGCGTCTCGTCTACACAGACAATGGCTGGTTTAGGGATATGCCTGGACAATTAGAGCCCTTCACAGGGCTTTTCTGCTGAGTGTAGTGGGAAGCCATTCCTTCTTCCCCATGGAACATAATCTCTAATGCTGTTGGGACTGCCAGCAGCTGTCTTTCCAGGAAGAAAGAGTAAGACCAGCTTGAGGAGCGAAGCAGAGAAGAGAACAGAGCAAATGGGAAAGATCTGGGGCCATGTTTTGAGATCCAATCAGGTCTGGGTGCTTCCCTCATGTGGAATCACCCAATTTCTTTTTCCTTAAGCTAATTTGAGTGGAGATTCTGTCGCTTGCAACCGAAATGGGTCTGAGTAATACAAGAGGAGGAAATGTTCTATTTTAGGACTCTTCCAATGGTCTGTCACCTAGAAATTAAAATGCAGCCAAATTTCTTAAGCAAATGTGATGGCAGCGCTCCGAAGCCTCCGTGGCGAGACTTCGCAGGTTGGATTTTGCTGAGGTGTGTTCTCCTCTGGTGGAGAGGTGAGAATGCTGGCATCCATGTGGTTGTCCCACCAGGTCCCAGCAGGACAGTATCTGCATTGGAAAGGTGTCCTGTTGGGAGTTCAGCTGGGGAGGAGCCATCAGGACCCGCTCTCTTTGAGAAAACAGAAAATATAGGGGCATGAAACATTTCTCTATAAACACAGTTGACAAAACAATGTCTTACAACTTCAGTTTAGAATTGGAAGTGCAGTCGGCAAAATTCGCTACCTCCTGCCAGATGGCCACTCTCGTAGGGCTTGGTCCACGCTCCGACGTTCAGCCACTCCTCCGCGACACGTGTCACTGAGCCTCACCGTCCCAGTCTGCAGGGAACCCACGGGCAGCTCAGTGTGCCCCGGCTGCTGCATGATTTGGAGACTGGGGGTACTGTAGAGATCTTCTAGAACAAACCTGCATGTGGATAGGGTCAAGAATGTGGAGGGAATGACTTTGTGGCAGGGTAAGACCCTCCCTCAAAAAGGCTTGGACAAAACCTAAGGGAGTGGGCTCTTGGGGATGCGCTGCTGGCCTCGTTGGCCTGGAGAAGGCTCGTTTCCTCATGCACCTACTTGTCCCTTCTCATCCATCCACCCTCCATGCTCCCATGTCCTTGGCGCCATGGTGACAATTGGAGTCAACCACTTCTGGGGCCCTGATTTCTGACAGATGTGTTTTGGGTAGGCTCAGAGACTCCCACTCCCAGTCTGGACACTTGCTTAACTTGAAGCAGTCTCGAAATACAAGATCTTCCATCACATGTGCCCACAAATGCCTGAAGAAACAAAATGCTACCGTGACGTGTCTCCTGGTTACGAACGAGGAATGAAAATAAGAAATCAGATGTGATTCGGAAGTCACTTGGGATGCCATTTTCACATTCAGGCTGACAAAATCACGGAGTGTTGGTGAGGCTGTGGGATAATAGCGCCTCCCTTACCTGGTTGGTGGGGATACAAATTGCTGCAGACTTTTCAAAGGACAGTTTTGCTAGATCCATCTGGATTTTGAATGGACCTGGTCATGGACCCAGCTCTTCTTTTGTCAGAAATTTTCCCTAAAGATGTAATCTCAAGAGGACACCAAGAAATGGATACAAAGTCATTCTTCGGGGGCACTATCTATAAGAAAAAAAAATTTAAAACAACCTCAGTGCGCATCATGAGGGGTTTGTGAAATGAATTGCGATATATCCACTCAGTGCAGTTCTCTCCAGGTGACCGTAGAATGAGAGAGATGCCGGTGATACTATGCAAAGAGCTCAAACAATGATTATTTCATTAGTAATTGGAAAAAAAATAAAAACCAAAGAAACAAAGTGGGAAACATCGTGTCTATCAGTTTCCGTGGAAGAGCGGAAGAACTAACGAACCTGGTTTAGAAATCCAATGGAATATCGTGAAGCAATGGAAATGAAAACCCTCAACGTACCTGCATCAACATGGAAGAATGATTAGAGATATGCTGGCTGAGAAAAAACAAACTCTAAGAAGATATGCAGTATGATCCCATTCGTCCGATATTAAATAAATATACATAAAACCACAATATATTGTTTATGGATATAAAACTATGTAGTAAAATTACAAAAATGTGCGTGAGATCATAAACACCCAACAGCAGGGTAGTGGCTCCTACTGTGGAGGGGACAGGATGGGACTTAGGGCTATTACCTCTATCTCTGATGGGCTGTTTTCCTCCCTCTCTCCCACTCTCCTGTCTCCCACTCTCCCTCTCTCTCTTCCCTTCCCCCCTTATTTCCTTTCTTCTTTCTTTTTTGGATCTGAAGCAAATAAAATAAGGCAAACATATCTTAAATCTGGATGGTACATACATGGATGTCTGTTATATTATTTTCTGTATGTTTAAAAAAATTTTGCAGAAAGCCAAATATATTATGTTTCCCTTTTGAGTAAGCATATGTTAGTATAGATGTTGGTATCAGTGTGGAAATTTTGTTTTCTTGGTGAGATACACATGGAACTGTTAGCACAGTATAGATTTAGGGGGAGATGAAGAGTCAGGTTGGGGGAGGGATGGAGAGAGAGAGATTTTTGCATTTCACTTAATTTCTTTCTATACTATTTGGAAATTTTAAAATGTGTGCACCTCCTTCCCATCTATGCATCCACGGCTCTATCCATATCCACTAAGGGTTATCTGGATGTTAGGAGTATACGCTGTTTTTGTTGTATTCTTTCAATCTCTCTAATCAATTACCTAGCCAATGTTATTTAAACATCATAGTCATTTTTTTTAAAGATTTTATGTATTTATTTGACAGAGAGAGAGACAGCCAGTGAGAGAGGGAACACAAGCAGGGCGAGTAGGAGAGGAAGAAGCAGGCCCCCAGCGGAGCAGGGAGCCCGATGTGGGGCTTGATCCCAGAACGCCCGGATCATGCCCTGAGCTGAAGGCAGACACTTAATGACTGAGCCACCCAGGCACCCCTAAACATCATAGTCATTTAGCATTGCTCTTTTAATAGAAATTTATGTCTTTTCTGACAACTTGGCAAAACTTGGTCCTGCCAACAGTGGAGATTTCGTTAGTTTGTGGGTTTGCCATGTGTTCTCAGGACCTGCGGGACCCCTGGAGGTGGTCAGAGCAGCCCCTGGTTTGGGGGGAGGACATTGAACTGGCGTGATGCTCGGGGCCATGAGGAGCGAGCCTCTGCTCCATCAGGACAATGGGAGGGCTTTCTCTGCCCAGCCCAGCCTGCCTGAGAACCTGGCCAGGGAGCCTCGCACAGCAGGATGGGGCCCGCTTTCTTGAGCACCCAGGTGACAGCTTGGGGACTGTCTGTCTGTCGGTGTGGCAGGCTGTCTTGGCTCTAGCTCACACGGAGGCCGCAGCACCCCATTTGACTGTGTGTGTTCATGCGTCCCTTGTACAGGGGAGCCCAAGTGGAAAGACAGCGAGCAGATAGGTACAGCTGTTGTCACTTACGCTCCGGAGAACAATTCTAGGAATTAATGGCTTCTAATCCTGCAAATAAGGTAGACACAGGCGCTGTGTTAGATTCCAAGCTGCCAGGCTCCAGTCAGTGATCTTATTTCATAAATATGCTTATAAGGGTACTCTAATCGCAGGGCTGGGGTAGCCCCNGCCCGTGCCCCCCCTCCCCCACAGCTAAGGCTCCGGGGCCTCATGCACCTTCTCAGCCCAGGGAATAAATGAGGTCAATAAAATCTTAAAACAAGTCCTTATGCGACAACATCCATAGAGAAACTTACGAGGAGTCCTGATACCAATTGCTCTGGGTAGTTTCAAAAAGAAGTGCCAAGGATGGGATACTTAACTGTAACAATCTTTCATTTTAATAATAGCCTTTATGTACTACAATAAGAAGTATCAAAGTCCATCAAATATAATGGGCTGATCCTTCCCGGGACATGGAAGCAAATGAGTCATTCTTTGGGGGTAGCTTAGCACGCTCAGGCTTTTAACTCATCACTCAGCTCTTTGGGAGTGGAATTTACAAACAGGATGGAGCTAGCTGGTCTGCCTTTTTGTTCAGGTGTCTGGGGTCAGCCTGGTGGGAGGGGGCTCAGAGGTGAGGGAGGAGCCCTGGGTCAGACCATGTGGGTGGGGTTGGGCATGAGACTTGTCAGGGAGAGAGGCTGGGAATACAGTTCCCACGGTGGGAAGGACAGTTGCATGGAAATAGGAGAAGCAGCCACCAGCTGGGTGACAGGAGGCAGGGCAGAGGGGACGAGGAGAAGCAGGAGAACGGGTAATGCAAAGGGTGGAAGCTGTTTCACTCCGGCTTGTCAGTGAGATGACCCCAGGACGGTCCAGGACTGGAGCTTATGGGAAAGGAGCAGCTTGGCTTTGGGTCGTGGTCACCCTTTCTTCCTCCAGGACACCCGCCCCACCAAGATACCTCCCTTAGGACTTAAAAGAACTGCCCAGTCATTTACCCAGTGCCTGCCCTGCCCCGAGGAGGACATTTATCCTCTTCTGATGGAGAGTTCCCCATGCTAAGGGCTACCACCTGAAGTCTGGACCCCAGAGATCACCTTTTACTTCTCATTCTAAGTTAAGGGTCAACTTTCCCTCAAACCTGGCCATTTCAATCCCGCACCCCCAGGGCTCCACCCCTCAGATTCCCTCCAAGCCTTGAAGTCCCTCTCCCAGCCCGAGCTCCTTCATGGTGCCCACAGCTCAAGGCCACGGCAGCCCCCTAACCCAGAGCAGCTCCGGGAGAAGCTGTTCTCTCTCCTTGCATCTGCCTCTGGGTCCAGCAGCTGGCCCAGTCCTCGCTCCTGCAGAGCTGTGGCCGGGCCTGGGCTCAGGGGCATAGCCATTGTTTCTTTCCCTTGAGCTTTTACCACGCTCCTTTGAGCAATCTTGCCTTTGGTTCCCTGGTGGGATCCTGTCACATAGCCAGGCGTGTGTGTTGGGGGTGAAGGGGGTCCTGGCAGGACAAGATGCTGCAATCGGGTGGGGTTAGCAAGGAGAGTCCGGTAAAGGGGCGGTTTACAAACGCAGAGGGAAGCATGGGCTGGAGACACATCGTGGGGGCAGCAGCTGGGAGCCCCGCCCCCCCACCAGCCTGTAGGGGCAAGAAGGGGTGATGATCAGAACTGGTGGGGAGAGTTGGTCCTCCGGGCTGTTGGCAGGGCATAGAGTCACTGCAGACTGCAGCCTGTGGGTACGGGTTGTCCAAGCCCCACCTGAAACCGGTGGGCAAGGCAGTGGTCATAGGGGTGAGCCTCCAAAGCCTGGAGCAGGGGGAGGGGTAGTGGAGCAGCTTGGGGGGGAAGGCGACTGACCGGGTTTCACACCCCCAAGGCAACTGTGGACCCGAATAGCTCTCCACGCACAAGAGCTCGGCCCCCAGTAGGTCTTGGGGAGACAAGGTATGACGTGCCCAAAGCCACCCATCTAGCGAGCGACGGAGCTGGGATTCGAACCCAGTGTCCGCGTGCTTCACCGCTGGCTACCCTGCCCCCTCAGCTAGCTGCGGAGCTGCCTCAGCCCTGCTCCCGCCACTCCTGTGCCTCCCCTCCCGCTGCCCTTCTCTTCCCTCTGCTCATCCCATGGCTCCCTCCCCACCCCGATGCCCTGAATCTTTCAAAGTCTTCTTTGCCTTTTCTGTGAGACATGATGGTTGGAGGATTGGAGAAAAGCTTTAGAGGCCTTAAGGATCAAAAGATGATGATGGCTTCTCACCACCCTCCCATAGGTAATTAAAAACAAACAATAAATACATAAAATAAGGGTAAGAGATGTCAGGAAGCCCTGATTTATCCTCAGAGGCTTACTTTGATCACATTGGAGGCAAATATAGAGTCTAACATTCTTCCTGAACAATTTTATCCTCACTTTTTGGGGGCTCCTGTTTAGCTCGTGTCCCGGTGCCTATTTCATCTGCCATTGGGGGAGCCCTGTTCTGGAAGGAGGCACGCAANTTGGTGGAGAGGGGAAGGCGACTGACCGGGTTTCACACCCCCAAGGCAACTGTGGACCCGAATAGCTCTCCACGCACAAGAGCTCGGCCCCCAGTAGGTCTTGGGGAGACAAGGTATGACGTGCCCAAAGCCACCCATCTAGCGAGCGACGGAGCTGGGATTCGAACCCAGTGTCCGCGTGCTTCACCGCTGGCTACCCTGCCCCCTCAGCTAGCTGCGGAGCTGCCTCAGCCCTGCTCCCGCCACTCCTGTGCCTCCCCTCCCGCTGCCCTTCTCTTCCCTCTGCTCATCCCATGGCTCCCTCCCCACCCCGATGCCCTGAATCTTTCAAAGTCTTCTTTGCCTTTTCTGTGAGACATGATGGTTGGAGGATTGGAGAAAAGCTTTAGAGGCCTTAAGGATCAAAAGATGATGATGGCTTCTCACCACCCTCCCATAGGTAATTAAAAACAAACAATAAATACATAAAATAAGGGTAAGAGATGTCAGGAAGCCCTGATTTATCCTCAGAGGCTTACTTTGATCACATTGGAGGCAAATATAGAGTCTAACATTCTTCCTGAACAATTTTATCCTCACTTTTTGGGGGCTCCTGTTTAGCTCGTGTCCCGGTGCCTATTTCATCTGCCATTGGGGGAGCCCTGTTCTGGAAGGAGGCACGCAAGAGCTCCTCCCCGCCCCCCGAGATGACAGCACGGCACAGTAATGGGAAATATTCCCATTTCCGTGGGGTGAAGCCTGCCTCGGCTGAGGGAAAGAGACCCCTATGTAGGTCAATGTCGGATGGGTCAACAATTTGGGGACAAATACCGAGAAATGGGAGAAAGGGGTTTTTCTGTACTCAGAACTTCTAGAAAACTTTTGGGACCCAAATACAATATCTAACACTCCTTTGCATCCACCCAGGAATTATTAGGGATTTGAAGTCGCTGAGTGTGAGATGCATAGGAGTGAAGTCATGAGAGGGTATCTGTAGCCTTCTGTCAACTCCACATAGGTCCACCATTTTGCAGATGGGAAAGAGCGGCTGAAATCATTCTCCTCCAACCGCTCTCATCTGGGTGAGGAGCGAGGCTGGCAGGGCTGCCCCGGGTCTGACAGACAGGCTGTGCACGACACCAGGGGAGCCCATGGAAAATGGGTCAGCTTCCTTGCTGCAGGGCTCAAAGGTGGCCGCCGTGCCCGGGGTGGGGGGCATTGTAGCCACGCCCCCTGCCCAGGCAGAGCAGACCCCTCTCTCCCTGCGGGCTTTGTGCCATCCTGTGCACAGAGAGTCGTGATTGCCAGGGTGGGGGTGGAGTGTGACCTGCTTCTGCCCTGGCCGTCTCTGACCGTGATGGCCACGAAGGAGGCGTTCAGGAGAGCTGCTAAGGAATTGCAGGAGTAGAGAATGCTTCAACCCAGGACCCAGGAATGGTGGGTTCCATGTGGAAGAATATTCTGGTCCAGAGGCTGAGTCCTGAGTGGGAGGAAGGAGATTTGGGGAGACACTGTTCTGCTCTCCCCTGTGGTGGCATCTGCACACCTGAAGCCTTCAACATGGCAAGGCTTACATCCTCTGGCCCTGGCCCTGGGCCCAACCCTGATTTGATCCGCACACGAAGAACAGAGACCACGAGAGAACAGAGTCAAATCCGCGAGGCCGATTTTCCTTCATAAGAGGAATGTCTCCCGTGAAAGGGATTCCTTTGTGCGTGTGCGAGTGTGACACGTGTGCATGTGCAGGTGTGTGTGCGTGCATGCGTGTGTGTATAAGTGAAGGGATGAATGGCTTAGAATCTGGTTCATTGTTCTTGTCCTCGCAGTAACATTTATACAAATGAACAGACTTCATCATTAGAGCAGTTTCAGATTTACACGTAGAACAGGAGGGTCGACACATCCTCTCCGTACCGCCGCCTTACTTTCTCCTATAGCAGGGTACCTTTCCAAGGGAAACAAAGCCCAGTGTTCCTGCAGAAGGGAGATCTTTGGTGAGGACTTCTGATGCAAGCAGACCCCTACCAGCACCCACACATTTCTGACTTACAATTGAGATTGAGTAGAGAGCCCAGAGCCTGAGAGGACCTGCTCATCCATTTCCTCCACGCACTCACCAGGTGCATGCCCTTGAGCATCCTCCCTGCCCAGCTGTGAGTGGGCACTGGGGCTGAGCCTGTGAACAGCCTTGGTCCCCCGCCCTCACCTGGGTCACACTGAGTCAAGGATAGACCCATGGAGGAGCACAGAAATGCCCCAGACTTGGAGATCCCAAGGTAGATCCCTGGTAGAACAGGGGAAGAAAGCTGACTGGGGAAGGCAGTGTCTGAGATGAGATTCAAGAGAAATCAAGAAGGCAGGGTTTGCAGGGCTTCAGGACTGCTGGCGTGTGTGGGATGTGGGAGGGGGGCATCCGAACGTGGGACCTTGGACCATGGGGTGAAGGCGCCATTCACCCAGGCAGACGGCAGGGAGTGCAGGGGAGCAGGCTTTCAGGGAAAGGGCTGCATTCACCTTCAGGGCATAGGTCTGAGGTGTCTGTTAGGCCTTTGAGTCCCAGAGGCACTTGGCACCTGAATGTGAGTTCAGTAGAGGGTCTATCTATTCGGGCTTCGATTTAGAAGACATTGTCTGATAGATGGCCAGTGGGAACCAGTAAGCCCCCAGGAGGTGTGTGTTTGAATAGAATGAGGCTGGATTCTGAGGAGCACGGCCATACAAGGGGCAGGGGGATGATGGAAGTCAATGCGTGAGCCTTGAGTCAGCTGTGGCATGGGCCATATGGAAGGTTCTAGTAGTTCCAAAAAGAGCCTGGGGGTGCTGAGGCAAGAGAGTGGGGATACCAGGTTCTGACCCAACCAAGAAAGACCACGGTCTGTCAGCCTCAGATGTGAGCCATAAAGCCAACAAACTGCCCAGGGATGAAATCAGATGGAACATCCTTGGGGATGTATTTGCCAGGGACCAGCCTGAGCCCCTCTTAATGTTCCCAGATGTGATTTGGAGGAGAGGAGTTAAGAGAAGGGCAGGAATCAGAAAGACTGAGCAGTTGGCCAAGGGAGGCCAATTATACCTATAAGAACGGATTGACTCACAATTGTGCAGGGCCCTTCCTGTGCTTCTGAACAAGGTGGCTCAGAATTAAAGACGTCGATCGATAGACCCACTGACCAATTGAAATATAGGTGATAAAGTGTTATAGGCAGATCTGAATGTGAATGCTTTTGTAACACTTCCCCATTTATTGATAGGTTGACTGCCTCCCCCACTGGCACATAAGCTTTATTAAAACCACAAGCATCTTCCACAGTGCTGGGCACATGGGGTGCACGGTAGTGATTACGGAAAGAGTAAGCATGGTGATTAAGAACTCTCCAGGTTCTGCTTACTGATTTTTTCCTTTCTTGGGAAATCCCATCCCACATGAAGTAACCCGTTTCTTTCACAAACGGTTCATCTCCGTTTTGAGCCCTAACTGGACCTGTTATGACCCTTATCTGGTTTGGTCCACTGCAGCCATGATGTAAAATTCTAGTCTCCCTTCTGGTGTTTCTTTGGCTCTCAGATTCACCCCTTAAATCTTTCCCCAGCACGGCTCACTCATCAGAATCAGGACAAAACTCCCAACGAGGAAACTCTCAGATGTGGCCCCAAAAGGGATTTTTGTCTTCCTTCTAGGGCTCACCCAGCCCTGCCCAGGTGGAGGACATCAAATGCCGCATTAGGGGAATTAGAAGGACAGGAGTTGACCTTCCGTCTCAAGGCATGTGGGGATGAGCTAAGGACGGGAGGGCAGCCAGGCTGAGGGCCCAGAACTGGAGGATTCACTATCCAGAGAAGCCCAGGCTCTTTTTTTAAGAAGTTTTGCTTTTTAATGAGGACTTGCCTTGCCCCATGGTCTCAAAGCAAAACTCCTGCACACACTCCCTGCTCTCACAAAATAACAGGTCTCGGAGACATGCGTTTGGTGCCCGCGTGAATCCCACGGCTCAGTGAACCATTATAGTTCTTACCGAGCATCTATTTTCTGCCCAGAAGGTGCTTCAGACTAACAGAGATGGAGGAGAAGTCACAGTTGCTACTTGATACAAATCTGCTTGGCGTGAGTTGGAAATCATTGGTGACTTTGCCTGGCTTGCTGTGGGAGGGGCTGCTTACCCCAGGACCAGCCCCTGACCTCGTCTTCTCCCATCTCCTCTGTAGCCATCAGATGCCTGTGGCACCCCTGAGCCTTCCTGGTCCCCGGAAGGTCTGCTTGGGACTCTGTTCACAGCCACTCACCCTCGTGTCCCCAGTAGCTGGCGCGTGTAGTGTGTCCGTGCAAAGGACAAGTGACCAGGAGGGAGAGCCCCTGTTGGGGCCATGACAAGAACAATGCCGCGAAGGCAGTCTTCTGCTCCTTTAAACCTAGCAGGAGGCTTTGAAACACATCAGGTCTCCATATACACTTTCTGAAAAAGCAAATGAATCACGGGAAACTCAGGCACAGCCCGCTTCTCGTTTTCATCGTGGCACGCTCCCACCTTCGACACAGAGGGGACTTCTTTTCCAAGCTGTCACCTTCCTTCTCCAAGGCTGGGCGGAAAGCAGCTCCTTGGGAATTGTGCTGGAGGAGGCTGTGCTGCTGAGAATACCGCGGGGCCAGTTGGACGCTGTCCCTTCTCAGCGGCTTGTTCACACCACATGGCTGGGGCTTTCCCTGGTCTTTGTGTCGGTGGGGGCTGCTGACAGTTGAGCCCCACGTTTGGCGGAGTTCACAATGGCTGTCGCGCAGGCAGGCCCTCTTGGGACCAGTGGTGAGATGGGGCCAAGGGACATTTCACTGGGGGGGGGTTGGTTTCTCCCCTGAACACCGCACATGGCCGTGCCTGCCCTCGCCGTGTCCAGGTCTGAGACAATGCAGGTGGACCCCAGTGGCTTGAAATCTATGTTGGCTTGTCACTTGACAATAGGAGGAATTTGTGAACTGGCCCCCTAAATTGCCGCTGTTTAAAATAACTACCAGCCATTGGACATACCTTGGGTGGGAAGCTGAGCATTGCTGCTGGCGTTCGAACGGCATCTGTAAGCCAGCTCTAGACGTGATGGGGGAGGGGAGTGTGTGTGCTTGCCTCCCATTCTGCATTAGACACCTTTTATTTTCCTTAATTTTCTGGCCAGTCGTTCAGCAAAATTTGGATATAGTCATTGGAACCTCAAATCACCCAGGAAGGGGAGGCGAGCGGTCAGGATGTGGTGGGGATGGGGCATCGCCCTTGGGGGAGTTGGGGGTGCTGCCGGGACTGTCTGTGGGTGGCACGCGGCAGATGTTGACTCACAGCCCACTGAACGGAGGAGTGAAAGTTGGGGACAAGCTACGTATTCCACATCCTACACCTTCCACTGACAGTTCTCACTTTTGAATGTGGTCTTCTAGTCCTTCTGTTGACTTGGGGTATCCTGTTTTCCTTTTGACATTATTGAATCATAAAACTCTTTTTCCCAACCTTACGTTCTAGAAACCTTTACGTAGACCTTGGTAACATGATCACTGTTATTATTAGTGACAGCATAATATTCTAGGAGGAGGAAGTGCCACAGTGAGGCAAATATTTCTGGATTTGGCAGGGTTTAGAATCTTTTCAATTCCCAGCAAATTGTAAAGTGAACAACCCACTGTGTGCAACGTTTTATCTCTGTAGAACTTTTCATTTTGAAGAGTTTTCGTTTTCTGAGGCGTGGAAGGGAGCTTTGCTACATAGTGCCAAACTCCCTTCCAAAAGGGCATTTTGAACTGACCTTGACCTTGACAGCAGTCTCTGCTATATCCTACCAACGTTAGAGGTCTTTAAATGTCCTATCATTGCATGGTTGAGAATAGAGCCAAATATACTAAGAATTTTGAAGAATATCCTTAAAACAGGTGAATTTTGTGGTATGTAAATTATATCTCAATAAAGCTATGGTTAAAAAAAAAAGTGGTAGGAAAAAAGGCTGTCTTTCCTACATGCCTGCGTAGGTGGAAATACTTCAGAGTTAGACTTGACATTTGGTTTGATGTCCCTGTGGAGGGAGGGTGTGGGAGGGTGTGGGAGGCCAGCTGGGTCCTCTCCAGAGGGAGGGAAGAGAGAGAGAGAATCTCAAGCAGATTCCCCACTGAGCACAGAGCCTGGCACGGCGCTTGATCCCATGACCCTGAGATCATGATCTGAGCCAGAATCAAGAGTCAGATGCTTAACCGACTGAGCCCCCCAGGTGCCCCACGACTGCTTTATTTTATCTCATGACTCTGTGGGTCAGGAACATGGTCAGGGCTCAGCTGGGCAATTGGTCGGCTTGATGGGGTGTTTGGTGGGGTCCCCTGGTGGTACTCGGCTGATGGGTAGGTTGGTTTGGAGGGTCTAAGCACCTGGCACCTCAAGAAGGGTGGCTGGAAAGCTGGGCTTAGATAGACCCCAGTCGGTCCGTCTCCATGTGGTCTTGGACTTGTCGCATGACAGCTCTGGGTCCAGGGGAAAAGGTGTGGAAGCTGCTGGTCTCCTAAGGCCTGGGCTGGGATGCCAGCTCGGCTGTCAGAGAGCCTGCTCTGATGCAAGGGGGGTGGCCATAGAACCCGCTTGTCCGTGGCAGGAATGATAAGGGATTTGTCACTGTCTTCAGTCTGTCCCTCCCTGGGCTTGGTGCCGGCAGCTTCTCCTTGGCATCACCAACGATGACCGGGCGTTCGGTCTGGGGACTCCTCATCTCTCTATGTGGGGACCTCCCCGCCTCAGCCATAGTTCAGAAGTACATGGAGTAAAAAATAAAAATTTTCCTCCAACCCTTTGTCTGCTCCTTTGCACCGGTTTCCCCAGCGGGTCACTAACTGTTGGTGCGTATCCCCTGCCACGAGCCCTCACAAGTCCACGTATATACTTATCATTTAAAACAAATATCATGATTCTATGCTCACTGTTCTGTAACTTACATTTTTCCACTTAATAATGTATCAAGGTCTAAAATGACCTTTTTAAAGTATATCGTTAGAGAAGAATTAAGGATAAACCCAGCGCTTGGGTGCACCCCACCACGGGACTGCACAGAGCAGGCTGTGGCTGGTGGGAGCAGGCCTGTGAGGCTTCTGAAACCCACCAGCCACGGGGCCCCTGTCTTGCCTGCACCCCTGATGGCTCCCCTCAGGGTTTGTGCTCCTCTCCTGTGCGAGCTCAGCTGGGGCCTCTGAGGGGACTCCCGGAATCTCTTCCAGTCCTGGCCACTTTCCGGCTGTGGGATTTCAGTCATCTTTACTCCTCTCTCATTGCTTCTCATTTTTCTCCTCTGCAAAAGGGGGCTGAGAAACCGTTCCCTGCCTCTCTCGGAGGCTTTGGAGGAGGACAAGCAGGACAAACGGCGGGCAGTGGGTCTGCAAACTGCAAAGTGCCAGGGTGGCGTTTGTAGAGCGTCTCTCTCACCCAAAGCCCCAGATGGGTGGGGGATGGCGGTGGGAGGCTGAGAAAGACATGCAAACAAGTCAGGACACGTGCAACACTGAAAGAAGTTCCGGGGGCGGGCTTTGTTCACACAAAGGCAAACACATGAAATGCACCCATTTCTTCGGGGGCCCACAGGGCAGTGATCGTAGTAAGAGGCTCACTAGGGCTTCCGTTGATCGATGGCTTATTCCGGGTCAGCTCTAACACTTGTTGCTAAGCGGCACTGCAATCCTATAAGGCACGGGGTTTTTTATGCCCACTTTACTGATGAAAACACTGAGGCTCAGAAAGGTGGGAGCTCTTGCTGGGGATCAATGAGCTGGTAGGTGGTTTTTCTGACACCCCAAACCTTGAATATTCCACTTGATCAGCTGTTAGCAGCCCAAAGACCTCTGCGTTCTCTGTCTCCCGTGCCTCTTTGGGCCCCTCTGTAGCAACAGGGAGAAGGGAATTTCTCGAAGCAGCCTGAAGAGACACCACCTAGCATCAGTGCCTTGTATTGGAAGAGAACCTCTACGCCCCTCACTCTGTTTACAGGCGCACAGCTGGTCTCTCTTCCCATCCTGCGATCTCTGGGAGGGCAGATGAGGGCCGCGCAGGCTGGCGGACATTGGCACTTGCTTGCCTATGCCCTATCTTTTTCCTTGGCTGCTGTCTTTGGTACCTTCAATGCGCCTGCAGATTTCCCCCCAGGCCTGGGGTGTGGCTGGGGTTTGTGTCACACGTGTCCCTCCCCATAGCTAATGGTGGTCGCTTGTACATGGTGGGTGCCCCGGACCCCCTGCTTTGACAGGCCCTGGACCCAGGCAGAGGTCCTGGAAGCCAGACTGAAGGCAGGTGACAAGGGGCCTGTCCAGCCACCAGCCACAGGAAACGGGCTGCAGCAGGCTCTGGTCCCATGTCGGGGTGGGAAGTGGAACTTGAAGTCAGACAGGCCTGTTTCAGGTTTACCAGCTTGATGACCGTGAACAGGGACTGACCTTTCTTAAGCCTCAATGCAAACTGCTCTTGAAGGGGATCAAGACAGTGCCTCTGAAGGGAGGAATTTGATTGTGTTCGTGGCCCGAGGCGTGCGGATGGGCCCGGCTGGGAAGATCAGAGCCGGACAGCAGCAGGTCAGGAACGGTGGCCCTAAACCAGCCTCTCTCTAATCCTATGGGGGAGGAGCCGAAGATCCCTCGAAAAAAGTTTCAGGTAGGGGCGCCTGGCTGGCTCGGTCGGCGGAGCATGCAACTCTGGGTCTCGGAAGTTGTAAGTTCAAGCCCCATGTTGGGTGTAGAGATGACTTGGNAAAAAAAAAGAATAGCTAGCCTGTATTAAGTACGTCTGCTCTAAGGCAGGCTCTTTCTAAGTTCTTCATGTGGGTTGACGCCTATGAGGCCAGCTAACACTGTTACCACCATTTTACTAATGGAGAAACTGAGGGATACACGTACTCAAAGTCTTGTGGACCTTCCGGCTTTTTTTTTTTTTTTGAAGATTTTATTTATTTATTTGACAGAGAGAGAGACAGCCAGCAAGAGAGAGGGAACACAAGCAGGGGGAGTGGGAGAGGAAGAAGCAGGCTCATAGTGGAGGAGCCTGATGTGGGGCTCAATCCCAGAACTCTGGGATCACACCCTGAGCTGAAGCCCTGAGCTGAAGGCAGACGCTTAATGACCGAGCCACCCCGGCGCCCCACCTTCCGACTTGTTAACAGACGATCGTGTATTGTTTAACAGACTATTATTCCCACCTCTCGGTCTCAGCTTTGGTCACTTCCTCGGGGGGGAGGCAGTGTCCTGTCCAGCTGAGAGGCCCTGGTACAGCGTATAGGTTCTTTGGTGTTGAAGGTTTTCCCTACTGTTCAGAAAATAGGTCCTGTGGTCACCGTCCTTGCTGTTCTGGCTGCCCCCCAAACCCCACTCTGGGTGTCCCTTGACCCATCGACTCAGGGATTAACGCCTGACCGAGGGGGGAGGGGTTGGGTGGGAGATTGGGAACCTGCTGTAGCACCACTGGCAGGGGTTCATTCTGGTCGGTCGCTGTCCTGCTCCGCCCATTGCTACATATTTTGGAGTTTGGGGTATTGCCTCTGGGATAAGGCATCTTTTGCAATGGCCCCTTCCCTGCTTTTCCCAGCAGGCCCAGGGCAGACACAGTCAGCTCTCACCCGGCCCCTCGGGGCTGGGCTGCCCCAGGACCCCAAGCTGCTCTGCTCCTCCCCCCAGAGCCAAAGGACTCACGGTCTGCACATTTCCGGCAGCTGACTCTTAGTTTCAGGCCTCAAAAACAGGGCCAAAATGAGTCAAGTGTTTGCCAAGTAGAAGAAGGTTAGGAAGGAGGAAAGAATGGACAGTTTTATGATCTTTTAATTTTAAGGTAACTGTTGTAAACAGACATTTTAAAAAAGTCTATTAAAAAGCCTTCATCAGCAGTGTTTCCTGTAAATCACAGGCATACAAAATAAGAAATACTTTTTTTGAAAAAGATTTATTTATTTATTTTGGAGGGAGAGAGTGTGTGAGTAGGGAGAGGGGCAGAGGAAGAGGGAGAGAGAGAACATCAAGCAGACTCCAAGCTGAGCAGGGAGCCCAACGCGAGTTTTGATCCCAGGACCCTGAGATCATGACCTGAGCCAAAGGCAGACACTTCATGACTGAGCCACCCAGGCGCCCCTGCACAGATATTTTTAATCAATAGATGTTTAATGGGTATTCATGCGGCTGGCAGCCCAGAGCCCACATTAGCCAGAGGCGAATTGCCCCTTTTCAAGGTGGGGTAGATTCCGTCTTCTCCTTACCTTCTTTCTGACCGGATCATGAATACCTGGATCTACGGCCCATCCCACTGGTCAGCTCAGGGTCCCGTAGCACAACTACCTGCTTTTTCCTTCAGTGCCAAAGTGGTTTTTCTAAGTGGACAAATGGACCCTGTCCCTTCTGAGTTTACATCCTCTGACTTCCCTTTGCCCCATCAGGCCCCCCGTCTCCCTTTCGTCCCTGCTCAGAGCCCCAGGAGCCAACGTGAGTGAATGTTTTGGTGAACTTCATCAAAGGCTGCCCTGTCCTCTGGTCCTGGCTGGGTCTGGGTCAGTGGGAGCCCTGGAGGAGACCGGAGGAGGGGAGGGCTTCGTGTCTCTGGCCGCCTCCTGGGTGTGACAGGCTTGCCATGCCCTCCGAAGGTCACAGCTTAAGGCTGGCCTCTTCGGTGTTCTCTCTGCCCCGGGTTCTGGAAACACATCCTGTGTCGACCCTTCAGGAATTTGCTCCTGTGTCGTCCTGTCCTGTTGGCTTCTCTGCTGACACTCTTCTAAGGAGTCTGTTGAACAAGTTCTTCTCAAGTTCATCGATTTAGGTATCTGCCTGTTTTCTGCCATGACCAGCGAGGATACCAAACCCTTCCAGTGGCTCAGGACAGAGGGTAGTTCCTTTCCAGAGTCTCCAAGGCTGGGGGGGAGGGGTGACTTCACCCCTGCCTGTCCCTCCAGCTTTACTCCTTGCTGTCCTGCTCCCCTAGCTCACCTCCCTCCCCGCCTCCCTTCCCTTTCTCCCTTCCCTCCGGCTTCCTCAGGAGCCTCCTGAGACTAATTGAAACTGGCCCCCTTAGGCGGAGGTCAGGGAAAGATCCAAGGAAAGAGGCAGCCACTCCAGAT
This sequence comes from Ailuropoda melanoleuca, assembly GCF_002007445.2. Taxonomy (NCBI): domain Eukaryota; kingdom Metazoa; phylum Chordata; class Mammalia; order Carnivora; family Ursidae; genus Ailuropoda; species Ailuropoda melanoleuca. The sequence continues at coordinate 34,593,976 of NC_048231.1, forward strand.
GGGTGGGTGACAGGTGTCTTGAGTCTTGGGCAACCGCAAGACGAGAACATCTCTGCACCTGCCCACCACATCTTACAAGCTTATGTAGAGGCCTTAACTGGGTTCCGTCGCATATGCTGTCCAGGTGGTCTCAGGACCACCTTTCCATCTCAAGGCTGTGTCCTTGGAGCACCTTCTGGGAGCAGGGAGGCAAGCAGGACATGTGTTCCAAGTACTGGGGGAGGGGGTGAGGAGTCCCTGATTGTCCAGGTCCAGCTTGCAAGTCAACAGGCAATCGTATCCTCTTGATGACCTCTCCCAGCATTCATCTACCCCGCGAATGTTTAGGGAATCCGACTGTGTGCTTGTCATTGTTCTAGGGCCGAAGATCAGACAGTGGCTGAACTGGGCAAGGTCTCGGCATTCTGGGGTCCCAGGCCCCAGCCCCGACCGCTTGCCTCTCTGTTTCCAGGTGCAGCACTGTCTTGCCTCCCCTCACCCCTGCACTGTCCCACCTTTGACTGGATATTCCCTCTCTCCACTGAAAACCCCTCTCCCCATCCACGAAGCCCCCTGACTCTCCTGCTGGAAGGACCCCTGTCTCCCCATGGAGGCCCCATAGGAGCCTTTGTTCTCTCTTGCAAGCTGAGTGGTTTACAGGTTTCTTTGACCCCAGAGTGACTCCTACGGGCAGGAGGCACATTCGGCATTTCTCGGAGACCCTTGCGCCTGCAGGGCCTGACGTCTTCAAGTGCTTGGTGCAGACTGGTGGAGTTAAGGAATGAAATATTAATACTGTGAATGTATAGAGGGCTCCATGTGGCATTTCACCGCGGCTGCCTGAGGAAGCAGGGCAAGGCTTTGATCCATGTCTTCAGGAGGGAGCGCAGAGTTCAAGGGAAGGCCCGCATGTCACCTGCTTCGTAAGAGGCAGATCAGAGGCCTGAATTCAAGCCCCTGGAAGAAATGCTGTGTACTTCTGTATATCAGCTCCCAGCAGAGGCCTCCTGATTCAAATACAAGACACACCAAGACAGGTTTATAATTTATGGGAATCGAAATATGCATATTTATTTTTTTAAAGATTTCAAGAGCAATACTGGGATACCTGATTCAAACAATAGGAATGGACGGTGTATTAGATTCCTAGAGAGGCCCTAACAAAGTGCCACCAACCACCCGGCTCAAACAGCAGAAATTACCGTCCCCCAGTTCTACAAGCCTGGGATCAAGGTGTTGGCAGAGGGCACTCCCTTGGAAGGCTCTAGGGAAGGATTGTTCCAGGCCTCCCTCCCAGCTTCTGGTCGTTTCTTGGCTTGTGACAGTTTGAGGCTGACCCTCACGTGGTGTTCTCCCTGCATGTGTGCGCCTTTTATAAGGACAAGATTGTCCAGGTCCAGCTTGCAAGTCAACAGGCAATCGTATCCTCTTGATGACCTCTCCCAGCATTCATCTACCCCGCGAATGTTTAGGGAATCCGACTGTGTGCTTGTCATTGTTCTAGGGCCGAAGATCAGACAGTGGCTGAACTGGGCAAGGTCTCGGCATTCTGGGGTCCCAGGCCCCAGCCCCGACCGCTTGCCTCTCTGTTTCCAGGTGCAGCACTGTCTTGCCTCCCCTCACCCCTGCACTGTCCCACCTTTGACTGGATATTCCCTCTCTCCACTGAAAACCCCTCTCCCCATCCACGAAGCCCCCTGACTCTCCTGCTGGAAGGACCCCTGTCTCCCCATGGAGGCCCCATAGGAGCCTTTGTTCTCTCTTGCAAGCTGAGTGGTTTACAGGTTTCTTTGACCCCAGAGTGACTCCTACGGGCAGGAGGCACATTCGGCATTTCTCGGAGACCCTTGCGCCTGCAGGGCCTGACGTCTTCAAGTGCTTGGTGCAGACTGGTGGAGTTAAGGAATGAAATATTAATACTGTGAATGTATAGAGGGCTCCATGTGGCATTTCACCGCGGCTGCCTGAGGAAGCAGGGCAAGGCTTTGATCCATGTCTTCAGGAGGGAGCGCAGAGTTCAAGGGAAGGCCCGCATGTCACCTGCTTCGTAAGAGGCAGATCAGAGGCCTGAATTCAAGCCCCTGGAAGAAATGCTGTGTACTTCTGTATATCAGCTCCCAGCAGAGGCCTCCTGATTCAAATACAAGACACACCAAGACAGGTTTATAATTTATGGGAATCGAAATATGCATATTTATTTTTTTAAAGATTTCAAGAGCAATACTGGGATACCTGATTCAAACAATAGGAATGGACGGTGTATTAGATTCCTAGAGAGGCCCTAACAAAGTGCCACCAACCACCCGGCTCAAACAGCAGAAATTACCGTCCCCCAGTTCTACAAGCCTGGGATCAAGGTGTTGGCAGAGGGCACTCCCTTGGAAGGCTCTAGGGAAGGATTGTTCCAGGCCTCCCTCCCAGCTTCTGGTCGTTTCTTGGCTTGTGACAGTTTGAGGCTGACCCTCACGTGGTGTTCTCCCTGCATGTGTGCGCCTTTTATAAGGACAAGTGTCCCGTTTTATAAGGACACCAGTCACCTTGGATGAGGGCCCACCCTGCCGTGGTATGACTCATCCTACCTGAACGCATTACATCTGTAACGACCCTCTTTCCAAATAAGGTCACTTTCTGAGGTACTGGGGGTTAGGACGTCACCATGTGAATCTATAAGGGACACAATTTTACCCATAACATATAGTGAGAAGCATCAGAGAAGAAGCTTCCGCGGCTCCCTCTCGGCAACCCCAGCTGCTGTTCCAGTGTGGAACAATAGCTATTGATGCCTTGGAGGCCAGGATTCCAGACTTTTCTCTGTTTCCCCAAACCTTGATTAGATACCCACACATACCCATATCTTACGAGAAACAAAATACAGAAAAAAATAAACTGAAAAACTGAAAAAAATGAGAAAACCTTTAAAACACAGAACGTCAATGTCAATGTTCTTGTTCTTACTTTGTCTCTTTGCTGATTTGCTTTCGTTTTGTG
>NC_048231.1:34599247-34647195 GCF_002007445.2 Ailuropoda melanoleuca
TGGTATGACTCATCCTACCTGAACGCATTACATCTGTAACGACCCTCTTTCCAAATAAGGTCACTTTCTGAGGTACTGGGGGTTAGGACGTCACCATGTGAATCTATAAGGGACACAATTTTACCCATAACATATAGTGAGAAGCATCAGAGAAGAAGCTTCCGCGGCTCCCTCTCGGCAACCCCAGCTGTTGTTCCAGTGTGGAACAATAGCTATTGATGCCTTGGAGGCCAGGATTCCAGACTTTTCTCTGTTTCCCCAAACCTTGATTAGATACCCACACATACCCATATCTTACGAGAAACAAAATACAGAAAAAAATAAACTGAAAAACTGAAAAAAATGAGAAAACCTTTAAAACACAGAACGTCAATGTCAATGTTCTTGTTCTTACTTTGTCTCTTTGCTGATTTGCTTTCGTTTTGTGGCCTGTGAGACCAAGGGCACGTTCTGCCCGGGGCGGCTCCCATGCACGGGGCTGGACAGTGGGAGCCGCTCTATGGAGAGTTCTAGATCCTCTGGCCTCTTCTGCACAAGTCCCTCCAATGCTCCTGAGAATCTGCTCATTGCCCCAGTGCCGAGAAGGGCGGGCAGCCAGCCTTGAGCTCTGCAGCAGGGCCCGTCTGGGCGGCCGCGGTGAGCCGAGCCGGGAGGCGGGCCTCGGGAGGTCCTGTGTCCCGAGCAGGGCCCTGCCACGGAGACGACACAGCGAGAGCCGGCCGCCGACAGGATGGCAAAGTGAAAATTAATGCCCGCCGCTTGTATACCGCCCAGACGTTACTTTGGAGAGGAAAACAACAGGGGCAGAGCGAAGCTGTACATATGTTAAATTCACATCAGTAATCAAGATTAAGTAGAAGTTAATAGCATCCCAGTCATGCTTGTGGAGGTAATCTCCTTTCTGAAAATTCAAAATTAGATTTGGAGGATCGAAGCAAACAGGGGGTGAGACTTTGGCGTAATATTTTAATCAAATTGTCATGAATGAGTGGATACAATTAAGAATTCTGTCAGTCACAGCACCGAGGCCCTTTTGTAAGTCAGCAGTGGGAGGGGTGTGTCTGGCCGTGGAGGGGAGAGATTAAACATGACCTTTCCCAGGCTCTTCATTTTTGACCCTCTGGCTGGGCTTTGCCTGTCAGATGCCTGTTTTCTAAAACACATATGCGTGTGTGCACATGTGCTTGTGTGTGCATGCGTGTCTGCACATGTGCTTGCGTGTGCATGTGTGTGTATGCACACGTGCTTGCGTGTGTATGCACTTGTGTATGTGAGCATGAGCTGTGCACATGTGTATGTGTGGGGAGTGCATACACGTATGTGTGCAATGTGTGTGTGTGTGCGTGTGTGTGTAAATGCCAGGCAGTGGGAAAACAGGAACTGGGGGCAGACAATGGCCTTGGGCTGCTGCTCTTGCACTGGCCACAAAACCTGACCGCAGGTAAGCCTTTCCATCTTTCCTTCCTCTTCTTTGCAGCCAAGCCCCGACCTCTTGTGTGTGAATATCCCTGTGCGTGGGATGTGTCCCCCTGACTACCTGGGGGCAGGTCCGTGGGCGTAGACGCACGCACATCAAGGCCAACAAGGTGGTCGGTGCAGGGCCGTGTAATTGACATCAAGGAATGAGCGAGTGATCACAAGCGTTTGGTCCCGTGGACGTGAATGTTGGAACACACCGTGGGTCTAACCCCTGCATCAAGTCGCACGCTGTAGCCCCTTCTCTGAGGGGCTTGCAGCCTCCAGCACCTGGTTGGCACAGCCTGGTGTCTAGTGATGGAGGCACGCAGACGGGTGAAATTCACTCTTTTTGTCTACTTCCCCCACGCCTTCCCCTCCCCCACATAACAGTGATTTATGTGTAATTTTGACTCACGGGTGCTGGTGGGGCGGTAGGGAAAGGCTTGGGCAGAAATGCCTTCCTTTTTCCCTTCTGCAACAGTGGTCTGCCATGTATCTTATTTATCAGTGATTATAAATCAATAAGGAAAATGCCGAAAAGCAAGATAAGCCAGGCTTCCCAAGCCTCTAGAGTTACAGACTTCAACATGCATGAATGCAATGTGTCTGATGCGGAATTTATTATTTCAAGCAGATTCAAAGTAGATTCGAGGTTTAAAAACATTTTTTTTTATTTCCTCCAGGGCTTCTGCTGCTGCTCCTTTTCTCCTCTTCAAAACCCCTTGTTTCGGAAGCAGACAAACGCTTTCCACATAGGATGACGATACGTAATCAGCGTTCCTGTGGTTTATTTTACCTTTTGTTGTAGAAGAGAATAAAGTCGGAGTAACTTACTCTATAGACTCCCTCCACTTGGGTGAGCATTTTGAGGCCGAAGGACCTAATTATTTTTTAACACTGCCTTTACTGTATTTGCCTGGGGAATTATTTCAAATCAACTGACAGACCTATTGTGCTTGTGACATCACAGCAACTGGCTTTTTACACTGAAAACAAGCCTTCTGTTAATTCAGCAATAACACACCCCGCACGCAAAAATTGTATTAGCAACGTCTAACCCGAGTGTTGAACACATTCAGAAATAAACACTATTGCACTACAGGGGTTGAAAGGGAATATGCATCAAAATGCCTGGCATTTAATTTTTCCCCCCTTCTTCGGGAATTTAGCCAGTGAAATATAGCTGCCAGTGTCCCAGGCCTGCGCTCGCGCTCCTGCAATATGCTCTTGATCAATCAGATTTGCATAACTAAACTGTCTTCCAGCCCGCTCGGCTGCCCAGGTGCAAGGCCATTTGCATATAGAACAGTGAGGAGGTCCCAGGAGTCACTTCAGACCGGAGCGACTGCTGAGCCCGCAGTCCACACAGCCCAGGAAATGAAATTGGAATGACAAAAAAAACCGGGAGTGCTCGCCTGGAAGGGTGAAATATGCAGGCGCATTGCAAAGGTTATATAGAGATTACAGGCAGGCGGCTCTAGATGCAGAAAGACCCACCGGAGGAGTGGGATGGGGGGCTGCGCCACGGGGGTGGACAATGGTGGGTGTTCCCTGCCCCCACCGGGTGTCCCCTTGAACCTGTGGAGCTATGGTGGGATGTCCCTGGCCTCCCCTTACAGTGGGAAGACTTCCCAGCCCCAAGCCATTTGCAAGGCAGGCTTTCCAAAGGGAGAAGAGGCCGGCACCACGTGCCGCCGCACACGGCAAGGGGCTTGGGTGCTCCCTGGGCACCGTGAATTAACTGCATTCAAAGTGCCAGGTCCTCGCTGAGTGTTGTGGGTCATCCTCCCGCCGCCTGACACCAACCCTCGGAGGCGGGCTATCTCCTCCCTGTTTTCCAGAACGCCCAGGGATCAAATCACGTGTGCACGTTCACACGGCCAGCGCATTGCTGGAGCACAGACCAAACCTCCAATGTCCAGAGAGGACAGCACATGGTTCCGAGTCACCAGGCAGGTCAGAGATGGGACGGAATCCTGGGTTTGCAAGAGGTGGCCAGGGACTTCCCTCTGCCGGGCCATTTGCTGCGGGACCTCGTGAGGACCTCCACGGGCTCAGGCACTCTTGCCTCCTGGGGTCTCCTCCTCCACTGGAAAGTAATAAAAATTACATTTTATAACTGTGTGGATATAGAGACAGATAGATCTCAGGCTGGATTCATTATTCTTACATTCATAGTTTTCTTCTGTTTTTCAAGTAAAGTAAAATTAAAACATTTTTGTGGCCCCTGAAAGTGATGGGGACCCCCAGGCCCTGCACCTGCTGGGCGTCATGGAGGCGTCTCCCTGCGCGGTCCACTCCTGGGTCTCTGTCCCACCCAGTCACTTCTGTTGCAATGTCAGAACCACCATGGGCCACGCAGGAATAAAAGGGCGTGCTGTGGCCCATGACACCTCTTGGACGCACGCTGGAAGGGACATTTCCTATCATTTTCAAGTGTCACAAAAGAGTCTTTTGATTTCTTTTTCACCCCTGTGAAAATTATTCTTGGCTAAGGGGCCCCACAGAAACAGAGTGCGGGCCCCTGCCCTCAGCCACGTGGGTTTCCTGGGCAAAACCTCTATGAAGTTGGATTGAGTAACAGGAAAAAAAAAATACAAACATCTAGACCCATCCTCCGAGAAAGAACTGTCCGACTTTTCCTCCATCGAATAGAGGCTGCCTCATTTTGAGAGAGCCGTCCCCGTGCCCACCCAGAACTAATGAGGGGGACGATCACACTGTCGTAACTTCAAGGAGGCTGAAAACAATGACACCCTGTCTTGGAGGATTTCTTTTTTTTTCTGCTTCTGGTAGAAAATTGTGATGAGAGTTGTGTCTTTGTCACTCTCGTTTAATGAATATGAATGGGCCAGTGCTTTAGGTAAAGGAAAGGACACTCTTTTGTGCCTTCTCCCCTGGCAATTAAGTGTGTGTGAGTGTGTGTGTGTAGGGGGGTCAGGTCAATGTCCCTCTTGGTTTGAATGTCACTTGTTGTCAAGTTGGCATCCCATGTGGTTCCTATGGCAACAGCTTTTTGTGCCGGGGAGGGTCACGCACCTGTAATCTCCATGCGAAGGGACAGCAAGAGGGTGTTCATAAGTTAGGGCTTTTGTCTCTCTCGATGGATTTGAGTTTAACCTTGAAACCTGGTGAAAAAAGGGCAAAGAGCATTTAACACAGACATGGTGTGGGCCACATCCCGAAGCCAGGAAGCACTTGGCTCCCCCGAGCAGGGGTAAGTAGCCCAGGCTGCCGTTAGCCTGGGTGTCCGCGGCAATGGCAAAGCCCTTGAACCTTGCACCTGGCTCCCTGCTGATGGCTTGGCTCAGGCGGGGATGCGAGGGGATTGAGAAGCCCCATCTGAAAATGGAGCCCGGGGAAGCTACTTCTGCGGGGGGCTCACGGTGCCTAGCTGGCTGCTGCAGGGGCTCGCTCCCTTTGGGGTCTCTGCTTGTCCCTTTCCTTTGGGGAGCTCTGATTTCCCTGGTGAGCTGAAGGTAACCATGGAGTCAGACAGCAGATACTGCTTGTGTTCGGGCCTTGTACCCCTATCTGCACGGAGGCAGGCCTTTAATAAACGCGCAGTGAGTACATAAGTGTCAAGTCCAGCCAGGGCTTAGTGAGTGCCAGTCTGTGGCTGAGAACTCAAAGATAAATACGACACACCAAAGGGCCAGTGGTGGGGCCGTGACAATTTTAATGGCCTTGGATTAAAGGAGAGACATGCGGCTGGCTCCAGGGAGGCCCCACCTCTCAGGGTGGCCCAGGAGAACAGCTTTCCCTGAGCCTCGCTTCCTTGACCCTGAAAGGGGATAAGGAAGCTCACATCTAGGTGACTGTCTTGGTCTCTGTGGTCTAGAGATCACTGACTCTATCTCATGCCTTGCAAACTCCTGATTCCTGAGGCTCCTGGGTGAGGACGGGGTGGAGAGGACAGGTTATTTCTGACAGGTGTGAAGCAAGAGGGGAAGTCTCTTTCCCCTCTCCTGGGTCCTTCTTCTGTCCCTCAGAACCATCGCTGATCATGGGCAGAGGACAGAAACATCTGGGCCTCAGCCTCTGGAAGCCTAAGCTCAGAATGCCCATGCCGTCATCTCCAGCTCATTCTAGAGGCTAAAGCAAGTCATGAGGCCAGCCCGGGTTCAAATGGTTGGGAGACAGATGCCACCTCCTGGTAGTTGCGAAGTGGAGTAGACAGAGGAAGGGGGATAATTGCGGCTATTTTTGCAAATAATACTCCCCCCCTCCCCTACCTTCCTCCCTTCCCCCGCTCCCCCTCCTTCCCTGCCTTCCGTGGTTATTTGCTGGCACCCTTCCTGGGCCCACTGTGGTAGGGGCTAGAGAGGCAGAAGTCAATGAGACGACGGACTTGCCTCATGGAGCTTGCGTCCTAGGGAGCCGGGGCCAGTACTGAGCAAGGAATCCCTTAGATGCCTGGTCACACACTATGGCAAGTGTTATTGAAGTTCTCAGCTGCTGTGAGAACGGTTTGGCAGTTCTTCCGTAAGTTAAACAGAGTCACCGTGTAACCCAGCAATTCTGCTCCTCGGTCTGTCCCCAGAACTGAAAACGGGTGCTCAGACACACACTTGTACACACACGTTCACATCTCCACTCGCAACGGCCACAGGGTGGAAACAACCCAAACGTCTGCACGCTGATGCGTGGATAAACAGAAAGGCGGGTACCCACACGCTGGAACGCTGTGCGGCCTGAAAAAGGGATGACACCCATGGGTGCTCCAACATGGGTGAAGCTTGACAACACTGTGCTCCACGCAAGCAGCAGATCAAAGGGCCACACATAGGGTTCCGTGGATGGAAACGTGCAGAGAGACAGATCAGAGAAATAGAAGGCAGGTGGTGGTTGCTGGGGGCTGGAGGTGGGGCAGGGGTGGGGAGGGACTGCTAACTGCTAGGGGGTTATTTTGGGGGTGATGACAATGTCCTGGAACTAGACTTGCCCCACAGTGTGAAGGTACGAACAGCCGCTGATTTGTACACTTGGAAAAGGTTGAAATGCTGGATTTTACGTTATGGGAATTTTATCTCAGAGGCACCCTCCGGGAGCCGGGAAGCTTATCAACGGTGACCTGATCCATCTGGGGAGTTGGATGGCTCCCCGCGAATGTGACGTTGGGGTTGGGACGTTGAGAACAGGCTGTGGCCTTGAAAAGTGGGGCTCTGAGGATGACAGTCCCCCGGGCGTCTAGCTGGGGGCCCACCTTCAGCAGATGCTGGCTCCATAACTATTGGCCAAGCCTGGCATGGGTCCTGTGGTCTCACAAGGGCCACATCCGGCCACCACGTTGCTGTGTGAATTGTTCCCTGACCCTTGGGTCACTGTGGGAGGGGGGTGATCATCCGCAGCCCCAGTGTGTGAATCTAGGCCTCTTCCCCCGCAAAGCTTGCTCTGTGCACAGAAACGCCGGGGATGAGCTCGGAGCCCAGGGCTGGGTGCTGGTGGCTGGCCTCCATCTCTGCACGGCTCCTGTGAGCCACCCCTTGCCTTCCCGATGAAGGATAAGAAGGCGCCAGCCCCCATCGGGCGGGCCTCTCCCGCACCCCAAAGTCAGCAGCTCCCTGCGGTCCAGAGGCATTCGGCTCCCCCTCGTGCGGAGGCTCTCCATCTCCCCCTGGCTTGGCCCAGCTGGTGATCCAGGCTGCCTGCACGGTGGGCATCTGTTGGCCTCCTCGGTCCCCATGGTGTGGCCCAATCCGTGTTGCCTTGGAATCACACCATGCAGGCGGGGGAGGAGCCGGCTGCTCTCCCGGCACCTGCCTCCCGTGCCAGCTCCGGCCTGGGCCTGCTGCTCGGTATCGGCAGCTCTCGCCAAATTTCAGAGGCTGCAAGTCAGGCCAAGTTCTTCACGGGCCCCGCCTCCCAGACAGCACAGTGGACTCAGGGCTCCCTGGTGCATGCCCTGGCTGGGCCCACAGGCACGCCCTGCGTGGGGGCGGGAAAGGGGGTGCAGGAAGGACACCCCACTAATGGTCTTCACATCACCTCCTCAGCACAGACCCCTCTTTCTGAGACTTCTCAGGGAGGCTGACTGTTATCCCCATTGAGGGCCGCTTACCCTGGGCTAATGGGAAGAGCTTGGGGGACAGCGGCCCGTGCAGGGTCCCTCCGGCACATCGGTTTGCGTATTAACACGCGTCCATGCTGAGATGCATGCCCGCTGCTGCGGTTTCCCCCCGGGGCCAGCTCCCTTTGGGCTGTACCCTGAAACAAGTGGAGACGGAAACTTGCTATCTTGGCTCCCGCAGAAGGGGATGCATTTCCCAAGGAGCAGTCAGCTCTTCCTATGCGCGAGAGGGGCAGGTTTTCGCTCCTCTTTTGCCTGCCCCCCCCTCCGCCCCCCACAGGCCCCCAGATCTCTCCTCCCAGCAGCCTGGAGACCCTTGCCCTTTCAAAGAGTGCTTTCTCCAGAAAGGTTCCCTGGAAAAGATTTATTCCAGAGTGCACTGTCAAGGTTGCGACACTGAGCAGTGAGATCAAATGTGCCTGAGGCAGATGGCCTGTGGCCATCAGCCCTGGTGGCCTCCCAGGGGGGACCCTGGCATGGGCGGGCGCACAGGCCACTGGGGAAGGAACCACCTTCAGACCGAGTGCCTCGGGCACGCTGGCCTCTGCCTCTCCCTGCGGTGTTCCTTAAACTTGACTCCAACAGAAATTCTCTGTGTGGTTACAACAAAAACAATTTTAAGGACCCCTAGAAGCAATGAGAACTGTAAGGACTTATAGTCTAACTCTCTGAAAATGTTTGAAGTTATGCATCATTATTGTGACGGAGACTTCGACTCTCTAAATGGTATATTTTGTATGACCACTCTCACGGTCCCCTCGACTATTTGCTGCTGTGCGCACCTGTCGGGTGTGTGAGCAGCACTGCCTTCCTCACTGGGGCATTATAGCACTGGCGTGAAATGGGAGTCACGGCCCCTTCTCAAGGTCAGGGGGGTCATGAGACCCCAGGCCAAGGGAGTCATGAGATCTGGCTGAACTCAGTGAGGCAGATTGGAAGACGGGGAGGTCCCAGCTTTGTGCGGGGTTCCACCTGCAGGCAAGCTTCCAAAGGCTGCTTCCAAAGGCTTGAAGTTCATTTTCAGCAAATTCCATCTCTCCTTTATAGGCTGTTACCTCTTCTGTGATGGGTTTGCTCTCAAGCTCTGTTCTCCTGGAATTATCCTGCCACACTTCAAGGAAGAGTGGTAAGAAGGAAATTAGTATTTGATGCTCCTTGCAAGGCACCTTACGTCCATTACCTTGTTGGTTCCTTACTAGAATCTTCTGAGGCTAGTGTGATTCCCATGTGGGGCAGTGGGGGACTGGTGCCCCAGGGGTGAGGCAAGCAGCCCTAGGGCATGCAGCCTGTCAGTGGCAGAGCCAGGGGTCACGTCCAGGCGGTCTGACCTCAAGCCACTGCCCCCTACCCATAGCTTGGTGTGCTCAATAGGGTTCACGTCTGCCCATTTTGCAGGTACAGAAAACGGCCACACAAAAGGGGGAGATGATGTACTCAGGGCTCTGCGGTGGAACTGGGGTGCGAATTCACTTCTACTGATACAAAATCTGCTACTCTCTACTATGACTTCATTGACTCCCTCTTTGCCATTGGCTTTGAGGAGGTGGGGGTGTGTTGATGAAGGGGGTCAAGCAGGATAGCGAAGACTAGATTTTAGTTGATGCTGAAAACACACCCAGGCGTACTTGGTCTAGACCTTTATCGGGGTGGGTGGCTGTAGTCTTTGAAATGAGTTCACATTACTTGAGCCAACTTTCCAAAAGGCAACCGCACCCAAAGCGTGGCTCATTTAGAAGGGGCTCTGGGGTGGGGGGTTTTGGCTTTGGAGCAGAATGACAGGGAAGAGCTTCTGGGTTGTTCATTGTCCCAGCCTTGATGGTTAGGCTGAGATTATGGCTTGGGGGATAAGAGTCCATTTATCTGGTTCGTTCCCACAATCTAATTGGAAAAGTGGAATTACCACTTAAGACTGATGGTAACAGAACGTCTTTAAGCTATGAAGCTAAAATGAACTGTGAAGTCACATCCAGGAGCGTCTCGCTCTGACTGCGGCAAGAGGTTTTATTTGAAATTAGAAAATGAACATTACCGATCAATGCAGTAAGGATGGCATGAATGGTGTTTCAATTGCGCTGCAGGAAAATGTAACTCGGAATCAAGATGTCCTATTTACCTTCTTTCCAATTCCAGCTCCTTCCACATAATGGCAGCACACATAAATACACATGGCTTTGGAGAACAGTGGAGATGCCGCGCACAGGAGCTGCCCTTAGGTAAACCCAGGGGCGGCGAGGTGGGCTTTGGGGAGGTTTGACCAAAAGTGTGGACCGCTGTGAGCCCGTCTTCCTGAGAGGGGTGAACACATGAATTCAAAGCCTGTGGCCTTTTTTTAAACTTACAATGCTGTGGGTTCTTTCTTTCTTTCTTTCTTTCTTTCTTTCTTTCTTTCTTTCTTTCTTCTTCTTTCTTTCTTCCTTCATTTCCTTCCTTCCTTCCTCCCTCCCTCCCTTCCTCCCTCTCTCTCTCTTTCTTTCTTCTCCTTCTTTCTTTCTTCCTTCATTTCCTTCCTTCCTTCCTTCCTTCCTTCCTTCCTTCCTTCCTTCCTTCCTTCCTCCCTCTCTCTCTCTCTTTCCTTCTTCCTTTTCTTTTCTTTTCACCGAGCTCTATGCCCAATGTGGGGTTCGAACTCACAACCCAAGATCAAGAGTTGCATGTTCTGCTGACTGAGCCCTCCAGGCACCCCTGGGTTCTGTTTTTTAATTGGAAAAGCCAAGTCATGATTTCTAGTAAAAAACACAGGCCACCAAGAAAGATCGGTCCTCACCAATGCTAACACAAATGGTGGTGATGGAAGAAATTGTGCCAACACAACACTGCAGGGGTGGAGGACTTATATGCTACATTTTAAATTAGTATTGGTGTTGTCAAAAATCCTCATGGCTTTTATTTCTTGAGCAATGCATACGGGCTACATGATTTTCAAGGGTGATATGGCTATTCATTGGAGAACTCTGCTCTGAATATCTATTAGGCACCATATGGTTATGGGTAGAGTGAACAAAGCTGGCAAAAATTCCTGCTTTCACGGAGCTTTTATTTTGGTGGAGGCTATATGGCTAAGTAGGTTTTACAGAATGTGAGGGGTGTTGCAGGAAAAGAAGTGGGGGGCGGGGCAGGGAAACCTGGAGGAGTGGTCAGGCGTAGTTTGCATTTCCCACAGGCTTATCAAAGCAGGTGAGGAGGTGAGCATTTGAAGAGGTAAGAGAGAAATCTGTGGCTGTCTGGGGAAGAGTGGATGGAACGGCAGGTGCAAAGGGCCAGAGGTGAGCAAGTGCTACTTATGTCTGGAGAACAGGAAGGAGGCGACACGGGCATATGGATTCTTCAGAAACCCGCCATAAGGCAGTATTGTAGAGAAGACCAAGGCTCGGGGAGGCTGAGGAGTTTGACCAAGAGTCTATGCTCTTAACGTCGGCACGTACCTGCTTCCTCCATCCCCAAAATTCCTCTGGTGCCGTGGAATTCACCTAGTTCAACGTGAGGATAGCTGAGTCGTCCTTAGGGGAGGTTTGAAAATGCATAGTTGAAGCCTGTTGCTCTGCTTCTGAAAACCTTTCGCATTTATCCATTTGTCTCCATCTCCAGCACCCCCACCCGGCTTCAGTCTGCCTTATGTCCCTCCTGGTTTACTCAAAGCAACTTCCGTTTGTTCTCCTTGCTTCCACTCTTGCTTCCCTCCAACCCAACCCCCACGTCGTGGCTGGGGTGGTCCTACAGAAATATAAATCTGATTGTAGTGCCATCCCCCAACTTAAAATCCTTCAATGGCTTCCCTTCCTGGTCTGTCCCCTGTCCTTGTTTCCAGTGTCACCATCTCCATCCTCACAGCCTGTGCCCTAGCCCCACTGGCCCCTTCTGCTCCTCAGACACACCATGTGCCTTGCTGGTCCATGTCCTTCACATGCGCACTTGTCCCTGTCTGGAGCACAGTCCTCCATCTTCTACCTGGTTAATCTCCTGTCTAGATTCCTTGAGGTGCAGTTCAAATGTCACTTCTTGCCTACCCTGATCTCCAGTGGTGTCCCCTCACGGCCTGGTCAGGTCCTCAATTCCAAGTCACTTCCTGATTTGTCTACATTGTTCCCTTGTGACACTTAGGGCATTTATTTTTGATTATTTGTTCACTACTTTAATTCAGCATCTAGAACAGTATCTCATTGCATGGAAAGAGTAAATACATAGGTGCCCCATTGATAGTCTCTAATGTCCATGAAGGTAGGGATCTCTTGTTTTGTTCACCATGGTTCCCCTTGGGTCTAGCCCAGTGCCTGACATCTAGAATATATCCCACAGCGACTTTTCAAGGGAATACATGCAGTTTGCAGAATATCAGCTCCTGCTGTTTCTCTCCGTTCATGTCCGGGGGAAGCTCCTTACAGATGCATTAGCAGATGATACCCATCTACCGTTTTCGTCCTGTTTGACTTGTGAGCTGGTCCAGCTGTGTCCCCAGCCTGCCACCCAGAGAGTCCTGCTGTGTCTCTTTGCTTGCCTTGGCTCTGTGGAATCTCAGAAGCA
This sequence comes from Ailuropoda melanoleuca, assembly GCF_002007445.2. Classification (NCBI taxonomy): domain Eukaryota; kingdom Metazoa; phylum Chordata; class Mammalia; order Carnivora; family Ursidae; genus Ailuropoda; species Ailuropoda melanoleuca. Next base: position 34,611,294 of record NC_048231.1, read on the forward strand.
ATTTTTTGGCTCCTTTCTAAAACTTCTGTGAGTCTATTCAGGATGCAGAACCCAGGCTTTATGATTTTTGCTTTCTTTTCCTCCCTCTGCCCAATTGCCTCAAGAACATATTTTCTTCTTTAGTGTCGAATGTATTTTTATACAGTGCATTAAATTCATTGTGAAATAGTATGGGAAAGGTATAAATAAAAACTTGGGTTTCCAGCCATGCTTAGAATTGGGTAGGCTAGAGGTGCCAGGAAGGGTCTAAGTCACACCCCAGTTTACTCCATGAAAGCTCATAGTTTTGATCCAGGGACCCTCTTCAGATCCCCATTCTATTGTCTGCCCAGTTACCTTGCCTCATCTTTTTGTTCCGTCTCTTTCTGGTTTAGGGAGCTATCATTAATCCAACCAGGTCACAGCTTGTCGCAATGCCAAAGTTTTGCTAAATATTTTCCCCCAGATCTTGGACCCAGCTCATTCTGACCTATGTCCTCCCCACCTCCAGCACTTGCTGGGACCTTCCAGAGAATCAGCTGGCTTTGAGAGCTATGTCTCAGCTTCCCTTATCTCTGCATTAGGATTTCACGTTCTGGGTTGGCTGTGTTTGGATGGTTCCCTGCATTCTCCCAAAGCTCCTCCAAATTTAGGGCATATTCTTCCTTTCTATTTAAGGTGCGTCTCTTGTAAAAAGGATCTAGTTGGTTCTTAATGTTGGTTAGTTTAAAAATCTCTGCCTTTTAATTGGAATACTTAGTCCATTTAAATTTAATGCAATTATTATTGTGGTTGGGTTTAAGTCTACCATTTTGCTATTAATATTTCAATGATCTCATCTGTTTGCTGTTCTTCTCTTTTTTCTTTCATTTTTTTTGGTTTGAGTACTTTTTAGTATTTGATATTTATTTCTTACATTAATTCTTCAGCTTTACCTCTTTACGTTATTTTGAAAATCATTGCTCTAGGGATTGCAACTTGTATCTTTAACTTATCACAATCTATCACGAATTAATATTTATACCACTTCACGTATAGTGTTAGAACCTTATAACAGTAAACTTCCACTCACCCTTTTGTACTTTGTGTATTGTTGTCATGCATTGTATCTCCTCTTATGTTATAAATGACATAACATAGTCTTATTAATTTTGCTTGAAACAATTAATTATCATTTAGGAAAATTCAGAAACAAGAAAACTGTCTTTTGAATTATCCATGTATTTGTCATTTCTGGGGCTCTTCCTTTGCGTAGATTCAAGCTTCCATTTAGCATTATTTTTCTTTAACGTGAAGAATTCCTGTTAACATTTGTTAGAGTCTTAATTCTTCATAGTTCTGCTAGTGATGAATTTTTTCAGATTTTGTTTACCTGAATATATTTCTATTTTGCCTTCATTTTGAAGGATATCTTTGCTAGATAGAATTCTAAATAGATAAATTTTACCTCTTCCCCCAGCATTTTATTTATTTATTTATTTATTTATTTATTTATTTATTTTTAAAGATTTTATTTATTTATTTGACAGAGATAGAGACAGCCAGCGAGAGAGGGAACACAAGCAGGGGGAGAGGAAGAAGCAGGCTCATAGCAGAGGAGCCTGATGTGGGGCTTGATCCCATAACGCCGGGATCATGCCCTGAACCGAAGGCAGAAGCTTAACCACTGTGCCACCCAGGCGCCCCTCCCCCAGCATTTTAAATATGTGGTTCCATCGTATTCCAGTTTATATTATGTCTGATGAGGACAAGTGTTGCTCATACTATTTTCCTTCTCTATATAATGAGTTTTTCCTCTGGTTGCTTTTAAGATTTTCTCTTTATCCTTTTTTTATCCCCCCTAGCAATTTGACTATGATATGCCCAGGAGTGTGTTTATTTTTATTTTTTGTTGTTTTTTAAGTTTCTTTTGCTTGGAGTTTGTTGAACTTCTTGGTTATGGGTTGATTATTTTTTATCAAATTTGGACAATTTGTGCCATCTTATTTTCAATTTTTTTCTACTCCAATCTCTCTTCTCTTTTGGGAACTCCAACTATACTTACGTTAGATCAATTGATATTGTTCCACAGGTCACTTAGTCTCTTTTCATTTATTCCCACCCCCTTTATCTCTGTGTATCAGTTTGAATAGTTTATATTGCATTTTTCAATTTTACTTTTCCCCCCTTCATTGTCCAGTTTGCTGATAAAACCACCCAGCAAAATTTTCAATTCACATATTTTATATTTCAGCTCCAGAATTTCTATTTACTTCTTTTAAAATTAGTTTCTGTTTTTTTTACTGAGATTTCACATCTATTTCCTAATTTCTCTTTCAAATTCTTAAATATATTTGTTTTTTGTTATCTCCTGCTAATTCCAAAATCTCTGTCATATCTGTGTCTGTGTCAACTGACTTTTTTCTCTTGGTTATTGGTTGTATTTTCTTATTTCCTCTCATGTCTAGTCAATTTTGATTATATGCTGGGTACTGTGGGTGTTACATTGATGAGACTCTGGATTTTGTTGTCTTCCTTTAAAGATTATTGGGTTTAGTTTTGGCTGTCAGTGAAATTATTGGTGGATCAGTTTGAATCCCTTTGAGGCTTGTTTTTAAACTTTGTGATTGTGCATATCATGTAGACTTTGCTTAAGGGCTAGTTTAGCCTTGTTTCTTAAGTGTGGCCTTTCTGGAGATTTAGTTGAATGCCTGCAGGGTTTATTCTCTCTACCTTGGCTGTTGACAATGTCAACATCTACCAGAACTATGTGATCTTTAAAGTCTCTATTCAGCTTACAGCTTTCCAGTAGCTGTTACCTGCCAGCCCACGGTGGAGTTTTCCCTGTACATGCACAGCTTAGTGTATGACCAAAGACTTAAAAGGACCCCCATGCAGGTTCTTGAGTTTCTGTTTCTGTGCAGCTCCCTCCTATCTGGTACCCAGTACCACAAATTCCTCACTGGCCCCAAACTCTGATGTCTGCTTCCTCGATTCAGCAATACTACCATGTTGTTTCGAAGAAAGCTCCACCTTTCTGCGCTGCAGATCATAAAGTGCCTTCAGGCAAAAAGCTAGAGAAATCATAGCACTTACCTCGTGTAGGTTCCTTTTTCTCAGGGATTATGATCAGATGCTGACTCATGTGCAGTATCTGAAAACAGTTGCATCTATATATTATATATTCTCTCTCTCTCTCTCTCTATATATATATATACACACACCCCAAATATGTATTCTATTATCTATCATCTATATGTCTATATCTATCATCTATCTATCTATCTATCTATCTATCTATCTATCTATCTATCATCTATCTATCTATCTATCTATCTATCTATCTATCTATCTACCTATCTATCATCACCTCTCTCATCTATCCACCCCCCAATTTTATAGTTGTTTTCAACAGTAGGGATAATTTGGTCTAGGTACCCCATTGTGGTTGGAAGTGGATTTTTTGTCACTCCTCTCTTAATGGTGACTAAATATTATAAACCACTTTCAAGTCCAATTTTCTTTTTCCAGAAGAAAGTGATGATTATTCACACTTGTAAATAAATTGGCCAATGTCCTTTTTCTGGTCATATTTAGGCAGAGGACAGAGGGATGGGATGGGGTGAGATAAATTCTTAGGGAAGTCCACAATAGATACTAGGGAGGATTTCATGGTAGAAATTGCTAGCAGGAATGGGTTTTCAGGGTTACCTCTTATTCTCTACTTCGGAGGTTTCCTTCCAAGTGGAGAGGCAACCACTAGAGTTATATTCTTGGTCTCTTGCCTTACTCCAAGTCTTTTCAAGTGGGTAGAATGTATCATCTGATGGATGAATTTGGGAGTAGAATGGGAATGTTCAACTTGATCCCATTCTCCTGCCCTTCTCTTGGGGTTTGGTGGCCTGGTTTATTCCTCATTGGCTTAGTTTTTACAGTAACATGCAGAAAGAGGGTAGGAGCTCAATACGTGTCAGAATTAGAAGTTATTGTTATGACTGTTATGATTTTTTCTTTGTTTAATTTTCACTTCCAGTTCATTCTCTGTTCCATGGGGCCTCTATAAAATAAAGCTTGAGCAATCACCTCAAGTCTGCCTTTCCTTGTTAGTGTATGTAGTGAGGAGGCAGTCTCCTGTGTAAGGGAATTCAAATGGGAAAAGGATGACACTGATGGATGACCTTGACCCACTTCAAGATCCTTGAGATTAAATCTGGCCCATTTTTACGTGGCTTCTGTTTGGAGACACTCAGGGTCATTGAGATTGTCCATCCACATGGTACAGAGAGTCCAAAATAGCAGATACCCATGACTACTACCAATTGATGGTATAGACCCCCATCGAGCAATCTGGGAAGCAAAGAACATTTGAAATGTACTGGGAGGTGAGGGAAACCAGGCTAAGATGGCAAAACCAGCCTCAGAAATTTGACTTTGTAGATCAGCGATAGGGTGCTGGGACTGGAATGATCTCAGAACTCATTCCTCTCCATGGGTAGTTCTTATCCCTTTGTAATGGCAAAGAACCAAAAGGCAATATACTGTGAGTGGAAGATCAGAGACTCCGGAGCCCAATTATATGGAATGGTTCCTGACTATAAGGCTTTGGGAAAATCTTTTGACCTCTCTGTACCTCAGTTTATTCATCTATAAAATAATAGTAACCTACGCATAAGGTTGTTGCAAAAATTAAATGAGCTTAAGGATATGATATAAAATGAGACAATATGCAATACTTTCAATATTATTAGTTATGCTAGCTAATGTTTATTAAGTATTTCTTATGTGCCAGACCTGATTCTATGAGCTTTGCTTGTCATGGCTCATTAACCTTCACATACCAAATCCTAGGAGATAGGTCATCATTATTAGCCCCATTTTACAGACAAGGAAAAGAGTTTCCTAGCTAGTGCTAGGGCTGGGACTCCAGGTCTGTCTGTCTGAAGCCCTTTCTTTGTTCTCTGGACCTTCCTCCCGACCCCAGCAGGTGTGTTGTCAGGGAAAAGGTCAAGAACCAGTATCGAGGCAAAATCTTTATTTAGCAGAAATGAGAAAGCAAAGGCCCCACTTGGGGGAAGTGCCTTTGTTTTATGTTCTGCTGTGTGATGATCAGTTAGGAGACCTAGGAGGGGCTCAGGAAAAAAACACAGTTTATTATACTCACAGCCCCTGGAGACAGGAGGCATGGCATGCAGGACCACATGGAAAAACATCAGGGTGGTCAGGAGGTAAGACAGGAGGCGGGGTGCATTTTGGCCCTGGCCTTTCATTGCGGTTTTCTGCAGGAAAGACAAGGCGGGGCAGGGTGAACAGTTAAGATTGGCTAGTTTGAACAATCGTGGTGGGCTCAGCTATGGGGGTGGTCTCTAGTTGTCTAAAACCTGGCCCCTGGGATGATGAAGGCATTAAACCATTGCCTCCAGGGGCACATTGACCCCAGAGAGGAGGTGGGGCTCTGGGCCAGTTAGTTTGCATATCAAAGGCATGCTCTAGGCTGGGTCCTTTTCTACTTCTAAGAACTGGCAAGCCCAGGGAGGAGCAGTTTCTTGCCAGTCAGAAAGGCTTTTTAAGATGTCAAAACATCATAATATACAGAAAATCAACCAACCAACCAACCAATCGATCAATCAATCAACAAACCAAACACACAGTCCAAGCTTCTTCAAGACCACTTGACACTGGCATTGGTGATCGTGTGGGGACCAGGATCCCAAGCTTCCTAGCCCACCCCTCCTTAGGAGACTCCTAGGCTTTCTAATGGCTGGGGGAGAAGGTTTCCGGCAGCCTTTCCTGCAGACGGTAGGAGACAAGGGGGCAGGACCATGCTGGTGTTACCGGCACACCTGTTTGCACGGTGCCTGGCTTGCGTTTTCTTTAGCCTTTGCTCAAGTCATCTAATTTTGATTCTTCAACAAGTTTAAGAAACCGGTATAATAGGTGCTATTGAAATTGTTTCCCCTTCAAGATGCCTCCATCTCTACAGGGACTCAAGACATAGGTACTGCCTTTTTCCCCGATTTAACAGCTAAGCAACTGATTTCAGAGCGTCAGAGCCATCTGCCTGGGGTCACATAGCTGGCAAGTGGCAGACCTGGGACTGGATCTTTGGTCAACTCCAGAGCTTCGAGTATTGACCACCCCCACCCCAACTGAGTGCCTTGCTCAGGGGACAGCGGTCATTACTGGGAGGGCTGGAACTGTGACCTGGATCTTCTGCTTTGGAAGCCTGTTGTCCTCTCTTTACTCCATGAACTTTCCACGATCAAGCTGGTTGTGGGGAGGGCACTCCTGGTTCTATTATTTAATGTATTTGGTGGGGGATAGGGTCTAATTTGAAGCCAAAGGAAAAATGTTGGGATCACATTTCAGAGAAATACATTTTTAAAGTAGGACCAAGTTCTGGTGGGACAATAAAATCCGAGGAAGGATTACAACCTTGAGCCCAGGCAGGAAAAAGTAGAATGAGCCTCAGGTGTTATTACCCTTTTTCCTTTTTTCCTGGTCCACCTCTATCCACAGGCCTCCTAGGTTTGCATGAGGTGTTTCAAGCATGATGGTTAGCTTCCCATGGACATTTATTGCACGATGCTTTGTGTCTTAGGCAAATGCTTGTGGGTGTCTGTCTTGTTCATATGTTAGTGGTGCCCTTGATGTATGGACTTACGTCCCTGGAAAAATTCATTGTCCAGGACTTTTCCAGAACCCGAAAGTAACCCTCACTCCCTACCTCCAATATGTCACCTCCAATATGTCCTTCCCGGTCCTGACCTAGACTAAAGAACACTTCTCTGTCCTTCGCACGCATATACATAAAAACTGCGGGGAATATTTAGGAAGGATGAGGATCCTGTGTCTGCCAGAGGTCTTTGCATCCGGCCTTTGCTCCTCATTCGCTGCCCTGCCGATCTGCAAGGCGACAGAGCCTAAGGTTCTCCACTACTTCCAATCAGATGCTTTGAAACTTCAAAACACGATATTCAGTCCCTAGAGCAGTGTGACAGGGACATGGGCATCCAGAGACTGTGGCTGCAAAGCCGCTTTAAAATTGTAAAGCATGGGACACCTGGGTGGCTCAGTCGGTTAAGCGTCTGCCTTCGGCTCAGGTCATGATTCCAGGGTCCTGGGGTCGAGTCCCGCATTGGGGGTCCCTGCTCAGTGGGGCGTCTGCTTCTCCCTCTCCCTCTGCTCCTCCCCCGGCTTTCATGCCCTCTCTCTCTCTCTTGCACTCATTCTCTCTCTCAAACAAATAAATAAAATCTTAAAAACATAAAATTGTAAAGCATCATGCAGATGGGAGAGCTCATTACTTGTTATCAGTAATTACAATGATTAGTGACATTATCATCGTTGTCTTCTCCAATGATGGCCAGGGCCGGTCTCCTTGTCTGTCTTCTTCCTCTTGGACTAGAAGCCCCATGTTGAACTTCCTCACGTCGAGCGAAGGAGAACTCAGCCCTCGTCTGCCTGACGGAGCCTCAGAACACGTGTTCAGGTCTACCTTGGGGGGTATTAGGCTCTCCTTTCCTTACGGTTGCACAGAACCTTTCCCCGAGCCATGCCTAATTCAATTTCTACATGGAAGTGTGATGGTGAGTTTCACACGTCAATTTGGAGAAGCCAGTTATTCAAGCAAATAGGAATGGATGTGTTGCTGTGGAGATCTGCTGTGGATGTGGGGAACCCCCTCATTGGTTGACTTTGAGCAAAGGAAATTACCCTCAGGCATGTGGTGGGCCTCTTTCAAGCACTTGGAAGGCCGCAAGATCAAAAACAGAGGTTTCCAGAAGAAATTCGGCCTTCAGACTGCCGCAGAAACTCCTGCCTGAGCTTCCAGCCTGCTGGCCTGCCCTTCGGACTTCAAACTCCAGCCCTCACGCGTCTCCAGCCTGCCGTGTGGAGTTTGGACTTGCTGGTGCCTACAATCTCATGAGTCAACTCCTTCAAATAAATCTCTTTATATAAATATGATATCAGTTCTGTTTCTCGAGAACTCTGACTGATTCGCCAGGTCATGAAAGACATCGTACCCTGCCTTTAATTCTGCTGTATTCAGTTCAGCCAGTTTGTTCTCCAGATGCTAATTCTCAGGCTTCCTCCCCCACCCAGTGAAAAGATGGACCCTTCTTTCATTTCTACCTCTCCTTGTGCAGCAGCCCGTCTTGGAGCTCCACCCGGACACGAACCTCTCCCACCTTCCAGACTGGGGAACTTGCAGCGGAGAAACCCCCCTGCGTTGGCCTGGGCAGTTAAGATTTGGCCACCTGAGAGATCCTGGTGAGTTCATCACAGCTTCCAACGTTGAAAAAGATGCATTCGAGTTCCCAGGCCATTCCCACCCAGACTTCCACGGCATCGCTATTTGTCTTGCTAATTTATAAGCGGAAACACGTGCACACGGGCTCGGGCGTGGATACATCGGATGGAAAATACCGTTAGTCTGAGCCTTGGGTTGGTTTGTTTTCCATTTCCTGGGAACTCAAAAGAAGGAAGTGTTATACACACACTGATAGGTATTTCACCTCCGAAGGATCCCAGGCGTGGAGTTTGAAGAGTCACATCTCATTCCACATTCTTTCCCCAAGTTCAGCGATCAGACAAATAGACATATGGAAGATGCTAAAGTTAGGTACGACAGATACGAGAAAGATGTTCGCATGGCATCCGCGCTCTTCAGCCCTCTCAACACAGAATACCATCCTGTTAAAAACGGTCTATTTTTATGGAACTCTTTTGCTTATATTGAGATATAAAATTATTAGTCTGAGGTTGGCTCACATCATCAGAGCCTCAGATTCTTGGCAAAGCTGCTGCAGTCTGTTCCAGTCACTCACTGCCAGGGACAGAGCCCGCACAGGAGCAAAAAATAGGTCTTCCTGCCGAAACCTGCTGAGCTACCGGGAAAGCGATGTGCGAGAAGAATTTAAGACCCTGGCCTTAAGAAAGTTTCGGTGTTCTCCTCAGACAGACTTGCCCTTGGTAGGTGACTGATAATATGGAATCAGAGCGTTTCAGCGGGTATCAGGCAAGTAGCAAAAGGAGACTTGGCAGTCGGCGGCCCTGTTATAGGAGAGTTTTGCATATAAATTACATATGCATATGACATTTTAGCTCCAACTTTACATGTGTTTTGGAGGCTGGATGCAGTCTTGTCCCTGCCTGTCTGTTTGCTTTTCCCATTGCTGCATCAATATTAATCCTGCTGTTTTTAGTTCACTCTGAAGAAAAGCATGGGTTTTCTTTTTCTTTATTGGAAAAGGCAAGTGGGACACTGTGTTTTTTAGTGCGCTGTCCTTGCCCTTTGTTTTAATTTTTTTTTTTGTATTTTTTTATTTTTTGGTGAACCCTGGCGTCCTCTATGCAGAAATATGTACCGCCTTTCACTGTGTTGAAAGGTTTCCAGGGTGATTCCCTCCGCCACCGTGCCCTCCTTTTAAGTGGGCTTCAGAGCAGTGAAGTTTCAGGTAAATGTGTTTTATGATATGCTTCTGTTATCCATTATTTCTCCCTTCTTGGAAACCCCAGATCTCTCTTATGGGGGAGAAATGTGACATCAGAACAAGGTGTTCCAACTCTTCACTTTACTGGTGAAGGAGGCAGGGCTCTGGGCAGAGGGCCTGCTTGAGGTCTCCAGGGAGTCAGAGGCTGAAAGGAGACAAGTCACGTCATTGACATTCTTTTCCAAGATTGTCTATTTAGACCCCACAGGGGTGGGAGGGTCTGTGGCTTATAGCCGGTGGGTCAGATCTGACCTGCCGCCTGTTTTTGTTGTTGGGTTTTTGTTGTTGTTTTTTTGCGTTGTTGTGAGCTGTACCGCCCAACGTGGAGCTTGAAATCACAACCCTGAGATCAAGAGTGACCTGCTCAACTGACTGAGCCGGCCAAGCGGTCCCCGCCGCCTGGTTTTCGTAGAGCCCAAAAGCTAAGCATAGTGTTTGCAGTTTTCAATGGTGGAAGAGAGATGAAAGGGAACATGAAATCCCATGGAATTCAAATTTCGGTGCCCATAAAAGATGTGCCTGTGCACACAGCCGCATCCCTTTGTTTGCACATGACCTGTGGCTGTTTTTGCGCTACAGGGTAAAGTACTGCAGTGGGAATGGAGACAGTAGGGCCCACAGAGGCTACAATACTTTACGGAAAAAGTGTGCCGACCTCTGCTCTGCCACACTAGTGTTTTCATTGTCCGGACAGAGGCATATAGTCTGCATCTTCTTCTCATTCAGTCAAATCTATCCATTTGTTGCTAGATTCAGTCTTGTCCGTATATAGTAAGATTATCTACTGTTACAGCCAGATTTGGGTTAAGTCTTTAATTTTAAGTGCATTTTGGGTACAAATTAATGCAGAGGACGTGGGTTTTGAGCTAACCTTCGGAGTCCCCATTGCGAGTTCTCCTAGTGGTATGTCGAACAGCATTAATAATTGTATATCAGCCCAAACGAGAGGAAAGTAGATGTTTGATTCTCTACCTTGTAGGTTGGCCCACACCGGTGTTCATGGCAGTCACTACGTTTCTTAAAAAGGATGTAGACAGAGCATCTCTTGGCTGGTGTGGACAGGTGGTAAAGAAAACTCTAACCTCTCTTCTAGGAGGAACTATTAAGGGAAATGGATATGAGATCTCTTGGAGGGAGGGGTAGGGCGATGGGCGTGAGAGTTAGCCAAAGACTTCAAATGCTGTGGAGCAGAACAGTGATTGAGCTGGGTTCTTAGGTTCTGGGCGCCAAAGGCGGAAGCTACAGATGGGCGTGTTTTGGCATCCTAGACCCAAGACTCCATCCCTTGAAAGTAGGCAACCACGAAATGGGCAGCCAGACCAGGGAGTGCCTCTTCCTGGAGATGGGTGGCAGACCCAATGTGGGTTGTCCTAGAAAGGCTTCAGACCTCTGTTGTTGGGTCCAAAATACCTGGTGCATCTCATCTGAAGTAATGGATTCGAGTCCCTTCCCCATCCAGTCAAGTTGCTTTAGAACCAGAGTCACCGACCTGGGTTCTAGGGTAAGGGTATAATTCTGGCGTTGGGATTTCCGTTTGAAATTCTTCTGAAAAAATGTGGTTACATCAATTTATTAACTTAGTGTTGGGGGATTTAGGAAGAGTTAGCAAGACACAAAACAAGCACAAATGGAGATGTCGAATATCTTAAGTGTTGTTAGGAACAATTTTCCAAAACATGAGCCAGGCCCTCAGCTTTCTAGAGTGGAGGGTTTGTGTGTGTGTGTGGTGGGGGGGTTTGTTTTTGTTTTTAGCACTCTGTAATGTCTTAGAGATAATATAATGANTAAAGACACAAAACAAGCACAAATGGAGATGTCGAATATCTTAAGTGTTGTTAGGAACAATTTTCCAAAACATGAGCCAGGCCCTCAGCTTTCTAGAGTGGAGGGTTTGTGTGTGTGTGTGGTGGGGGGGTTTGTTTTTGTTTTTAGCACTCTGTAATGTCTTAGAGATAATATAATGAGAAAAAGGAGACTCGTAGGTCTTGCTTTAGCATCAAAAGAGCTAGCAGTTGGCCAGGCAGACTGATTCTCTGCAATTTGTATGTTACCGAGAAGCCTCTGGCTTGCTGAAATTCTTCATAGAAACTCCAATGGCGATACATTTGAGATATCACAGTTTTCACTAATAAAGAGATGGAGGAAATGTTCTCTGAGTAGATCACTCATTCACACAACAAATATTTACTGAGAGCTTGTTACAAGCAAGCACTGGCAAAAGCTACAATTCTTTATATCTTTTCAGGATTTGGGCTGTTTTTTTATATTGATGATTTCTTTCTTTGACAAATATTTGTAGGGTATCAGCTCCGTGTAAGACACTATGCAGGGCGTGGTATGATGGGAGAAGCAGTGTAGGGGTCATGGCTAAGAATCCAGACTCCGGAGCCAGACTGCCTGGATTTTATCCTCACCTGCTCTGAGTCTTGGTGGGAATGTTCCCTAACCTCTCTGGGCGTCTGATTCTTTACCTCTAGAATGGCGGGTAATAGTACTGCCAACGAAGGATGGTTGTGGGGATTAAGTGAGTCGGTGTTTGTGAAGCTCTCAAACTAAAGTCCGGGGCATGATAGTGGGATTTAAGCATCTGATGCGATCACTCTGTGGAAACTCTTGAAGACGCTGTGCTCTCCCTGTATTTTTCACCCGTGTGGCGATGTGCACATTACCTCCACAAGCATCTTTTGATCCTCAGCGCGGCATGCTCTGGAGCAAGTAGGTAAATCCGATCACACTCATTTTATAGTTGAAGAAATGAGATGCAGATTGGATCAACGGCTTGCCCATGGTCACCCAGAACGAAAGACCTCAACCCTAAGTACAACCCGTTTCCCACTTTCCTTTTAGAAGAGTGGCCATGTGACAAGTTGGTCCCAAAGGGCAGGGGTGGGCGGGGGCGGGGGTTCTGGCTGTGGGCCAAGGGAACTGGGTTCAGTGCTGCCGTATTCACCAACAGAGTGAAGAACCAACACGCGTCCCTCAGCGTTCTGCCTGAAGGATGAGGGAAGATGTTTCCCCGTGTCCGTCAAGAGACTGGGAGCTGGGGGTGTCCTTGACAGACCTGTTTCTGAGAACAATTCTTCTGTTTACCTGGGGACCCTTGAGCCACGTAAGAGAAAGCAAGAGACACAGCAAGTACAGAGCAGAGTGGACGTTGCCACACCCACGACTTCCTACATCTAGGTAGGGCATTTGGTAGCACCTCTGGGGACAAGTGTTTGAGATGTAACAAAGTGACAACTCAGAGCTTTGCTGCAGGACCTTGGAAGATTCAAGGGACCCACCAAGAGGTCATGAGAACAGTTGAGGATTCTCTGAATAAGGGAAGGAAAGTGAAAGAGGGAATGTGAAGACAAATGTTTCTGGGTCGTGGGGAGGGATGAGCCCAGAGCGGGATGTAACTGGGAGAGCGGAACTGGGTTTGGTGGGAGAACGCTGCAGGCAGCTCAGTGGCCACAGGGCTGAACGGCAATGCCTCTCGAGACTCGGTGTGTGTAGTGGAGTTCTGGAAAACCCAGGGGGCAGAACACAAAATCACATGCCTCAACACCTCACACAGCATCAAGGGATGCCATGTGGCAGTGGGTTTGCAGACCTAGAATGTCCAGAGCTGCGTATCAGATGGAGATTTCCAGAGTATTTTCTGTCAGATTCTTTAACCTATCTATGTGTGATGTTTCATTTTCTGTCAGTCTGACTAGGCTACGGGACCCAGTTGTTTATCCAAACACCCATCTAGATGTTGCTGTGAAGGTATTTTTTAGATGAGATTAACACTTCCATCAGTAGACTTTGAGTAAAGCAGATTTATCCTCGGTAATGTGGGTGGGCCTCACCCAATCAGTTGAAGGCCTTAAGAGCAAAGACTGAGGTTTCCTGAAAAAAGAAGCAATTCTACCTCAAGATTGCCACACAGAAACCCCACCAGACTTTCCTGCCTCTTGGCCTGCCCTGCCAACCCCTAACATTAACTCTTACCTGAATTTCCAGCCTGTGGAGTTTGGTCTTGTCAGCCCCCATCAGAACATGAGTCAAATTCTTAAAATCTCTCTCTCATATACGCACCTCTATCTCTCGTATATATTGTATCTTAGTCAGGGAGACAGACATCCCAAAGCGCCATAAAGAAAACAAAGCCCAGTGAGAGGAGAGCCATGACTGGCTGCCGGTGCCATCTCAAGAAAGTTGATCAGGGAAGGCCTCTTGAGGAAGTGACATGTGGCTGCGAACAAGAGGACCCAGCTGTGTGAAGACCAATGGGTAGAATGTTCCAGAAGGAAGAAGAGCAAATGCAAAGGCCCTCTGGTGGGGATGGGCTCGGAGTGTTGGCAGAACAGAAGGGAGTCAGGTGGCAATGAGCTCCCACAGTCGAATGGATCGCTCACACAGGACCTTTGAGAATGTAAGAAATCTGATGTTACCCTTGCAGTGGAATAAGGATAGTAACGCTGATTCTTTCTCCCTGCCAGGTGGGGGTCTAGCTGCTCTCTGGATGTTGTGTCTTACCCCTCCAGCAACCGTGCAGGTAGACTCCATTATCCTCATTGTGCTGACAAAGAAATTGAGTAGAGAGGGAATGACCTCATCAGGGTGAAGCAGGGCAAACCAGTGGTGGGTCCAGGATAGGAACCCGATTCTGTGGTCTTCAGAGCCCATGCTGTATCAAAATATTCTCGGTCGCCATCAACAGTCACTGGACTCCGGGCCAGCATTCCCGTGCTTCGTGGACGTGCTGAGTGAGTTCCCAGGACCGGGAGGGTCATGCCTCCTGTAGACCTTGAGCCTAGTGGTGGTGGTTCAGGACCTTGGTCGGGGAGCACATTCGCATCATGACCTGTTAGCCCATGGAAGTCATCAACTCACCCTTTGCGTCTGGCATAGAAGGAGGACCGAAGAGCGATCTTTCCTTTCCTTGAGTTGAATTTGAACTTGCATGAGGAGGACGGAGGGATATTTCGGGGCAGGGGGAGGGGAGGGGAAGAGAACTGGGAGGGGCTAGTCTGCAAGGCAAGCATGTAGGGGAAGGGCAAGAAAGAAAGGAGAAGGAGCAAAGCAGGGCAGGCAGGCTGCAGTCTCAGCCTTCAAAACCCCGTTGCTTCTCTGATTGATACTTTTCAATTATTCCTTCCCATTTCACTGACATTTGAAATGCTATTTTTTTTTCGGAGCGATAACTTCAAATGCTTAAGTTCCCACAGTCCTGGTAGCCCTGTTTAGCTGTAGTGGTAAATTGCTTCCTTGTACAACATAATGGCATTGACAGCCTTTTGCTAGGGAAATGAGTTCTCCAGTGGGACATGCCGATGATAAGACGTCCGGTTTTGAAATTGTATTTCTCTGTATCAGAATTAAATCTGGACTTTATATTTCTGGGCTGCCATGCTCAGGAGCTGGCCCTATACAGTAACCTCGAGACTGACATACTTACATAGGGACTCCTTCGCTTAAATTGGATCTGTGCTTTTATGCTCTCTCCTATTATTAGCTATTAAAATCTCTCAAACTGCAGCCCCCTCAACACCCCTTCTTTCTTCGTCTTCTTCTTCATCGTCGTCTTTCCCCACCCCCCTTTTTAAATAGTGATGGGGTTTTCCGAACCTGAAACTCAGACAACTGCAGAGTGGGGCAGAGGAAGATTTCTCATCTCTGAGGCAATAATTCCCATCCGGAGGCTGAAAGGTGTAAAATTAACGCAAACTTAGTAAAATGCGGTATTGATTTTCTGTGATTCATAGGGGGATCTGCTTTTCATTACAATAGGGGGTCAGGGCTGAGCATATAATATGGGGAGGCTGAAAGGCTTTTGTGTGAATGACTCTTTGCGGAGGGGAAAGGGGGGTCTACTCGGATGCTGTCTATAAAGCCAGCTTATCCTTTCCTTTCCTTTCTGGTTGTTACCTGCAGACCTGTCTGCTCCCCCCAAGCCCCTGCATCCCACCCCCCCTCCCAGGACAGGAACAGTTCAAGACCAAAGCAAAGTGCCCTAACCCTCCCCCCGCCCCTGCGTTTTTCATCAGTGTGGGTTCTTGACCATATCCTAGTGTGTTTGCCTGGTTAATGTCTTATTAACGTGCCATCACCCAGCTGAATAAAGGCGGTGGCCTGGAGGGTATCAGCATACGCAATTTCATTTTAACCTGAGCATTAATTTCTCTCTTAAAATAATAATAAAGAAAGCACTAAAGGGTCAGCCGTGTCCGGGTAAGGATTTTTCCCTCTGCTTGCGTTCTGTTAAGATCCAAGTTCTTTCTCTTGATCCCTGGACCCCCTATTTCGAAATCATTCAGCTTCCAGGCTGCCTCCTCTTCTCAGAAGACTTCATTATTTGGCATTTGAATGGGGGGGGTGGTCCTGAGAAATCTAAATACACTCCGTGAATCTGGTTTAATGTTGTTGAGATCCTCTCACCCAGTGGGCAGCGTGGGGTTGAATTCATGGAAATGATGGTCAAGGTTACAGCACCTGGAAAAGCGACCAAGGGAGCCGGAGCCTCGGGGCGTCAGGTGCGGCCACTCAGGGCTGACCTTGCACCCTGCTGAGGGGTGGGGGCAGCGCGTTGTCAGGGAACCCCCTTGCCCGGTCCAGGGTGTAGGTTCCTTCCGAAGCAGGCTCCTGCCCATTTGGAGGCGTGTGCGTCGCCTTCCGCAGGGTGTGGAGGAAATGCTGCAATTCGACCAGAATGTAACTTTATAGCTTGTGTGTTTCCTAAATGTCATTAATAATCAGGAACGTTGAATACAGAAGGGCAAGTTAAATCCTGTCATTGAAACAGCAAACAGCTTTAGTCAAATGTATTGGCAAAGGATTAAAAATGCATCAAGCATGTATTTGTCTTCTCTATGGGAAGCCCTTATTAATAGTCTGAGGAGTGGAAAGCTTTGCCCTTATACAATCAGCACTGTAGTCGTTTCTTTAAAAATATGTTTTAATGTGTGAAATTGCAGGATGCCAACATTGCCATTAAAACCCCTCTCCAGTTCCAATAATTTCTCCACTTATTTTCCTTCCCCTTCCCTTCCCCCCCACCCTTTTAAAAAATTCTCCTTCTTCTGAAGCATATTTCCAAGTGGTCTGAGCAGGAATGCAGGGTTGCCAGGAAGGCAAACCCACAGCTCCTGCTTGTGGTTCTGCTGGCTGCGGCCATAGAGGCGGGGGGCAGTCCTGCTGCTCCTGGGGGACCCTGTTCACTAGCCAAGGGCAAGAACGCATTCCTTCTGGGGAATTTAGACTCCAGTGTTTGTAGCAGAAAGAGCACGATCTAGTCTCAACTCTTTCTTGTCATTGCTTGCATATCAGAAAGTGTGTATGTGATGGTTCTGCTTATTTCTCACAATTCTGCTGTTGATGTGGCTCAACAGAGGTGAGGCAGCAAGCTCAGGGTCAAGCGTGAACATGGATCAGAGTCCAGCTTCGGTCGGTTTGATGTCTCAGCTGCTTTTCTTTCCTTCCCTTCTTTCTTTCCTTCCTTCCTTTTTCCCTCCCTCCTTCTCCCTCTTTCCCTCCCTCCCTCCTTCTCCCTCTTTCCCTTTTCCCTCCCTCCCTCCTTCTCCCTCTTTCCCTTCTTCCTCCTCCCTCCCTTCCTTCCTTCCTTCCTTCCTTCCTTCCTTCCTTCCTTCCTTCCTTCTTCTTACTTCCTTCTTCCATCGTTCCTGTTGTGGCTCAGGCTAGTTATTCAGTAGACATTTTCTGAGCACCTATTGTGTGCTCGGGTCCAAAATGAGTGAGATGCAATGTCTTCCTTCAGAGACCCAACTTCTTTGTCATGCCCACACCCCAGGAGACCTGTGGCTGGTTGTGGGTCTCCACTTTCCATCCTTTTAGACACACATGCTCCAACTCCATGACCTGTGGAGAAATGGGAAGTGTGTGAAAAAAATCACCCCTCACTCCTGTCTTACTTGAATGTCTACCAGTTCCCAGGTCAATGGGTGACAGCTGCAGCACTTTAGTGCTCCTCCTCCGGGCTCCTTCTGCCTTGTGTTTTAGGGTCGGTGCTCGTGTGCCATATTGTCCGCACTCCTGCTCATGGACTATTATCGTCGCACGCACACACACACTCATGGAAAAAAAAATCAATGCAATTTGAATTTCTCTTCCCCAGCCCAGTCTTTGGTAAATTGTTGTGGAGAGCTATTGATCTCTTATTGCGATGTGATTTTTAAACAGCATTAAGGTAAACATAGTCTTATTGTGTTCATTTTACTGGATAACACTTATCTAGACAAAAGGAGACACGAAGCAGCCGGGGCTACTCAGCTTACCTCCAGGAAAGATACAGTGAATCACCTCCAATAAAAACAAAGCAAAACAAAAAGCTCTCCATGCTGAACGGAACGGGAAATCGCTCTCTTGTCACTAATTTTGATTGAATTGAGTCGGCAATCTCTGGACTGGTTCACTGATACAACAATAGAAGACATTTAACTATTTCTTACACTTTTATACACAGAACGTGGGTTTTCAGAGAGGACGATGTGTGTGTTCGAGGCTCAGACCCACACAGATGACTGGTTGCCTGGGACTTGGATCCTGGGACTCAGTGACGTGAGATGCTGTCCCGGAGAGCACCCAGTGGCCACTGGAGGTGCAGACTTGGTCCTTGTCCCCTGGGGGACACTGGGGCCCAGAGTTAGTGATGTTAATGACCAGGCAGCTGACATTTTTTGAGGGCTTTCTGTCCATTATTATATGTACCATTTCATTAAATCCTCATGGCATCACCGTGATGTCTTACAGGTGGCAAAACTGAGCCGTTGCCAGACCTGCGTAAGGACCAGTCTTGGGTCAGAAGCTCTCTGGAACAGGAAGCAGGAAACTTCTATTCCAGCTGTGGCTTCACCGATGGACTTGCCTCTAATTCCCAGCTCCTACTTACCAAAATCAAAGTTAGTCAGGGTTTTCTGGAGAAGCAGAAAAATAAGATGAGCTGATGGATATAGGGGGTAGACTAGCAGGCTGCAGGCCCAGGGAAGAATTAATGTTGCAGCTCAAGTCTGAAGGCCATCTTCTGGCAGAATTCCTTCTCCCTCAGCAGAGCTCAGTCTTTTATCTCCTGAGGTCTTCAACTGATTAGACGTGGCCCACCTGCATTATGAAGGACAATTCTGCTTTATTCAAAGTCTACTGACTTAAGTACTCATCCCATCTAAAAAAGTACCTTCACAGCCACAGCTAGACTGGTATTGGGCCAAATCTCTGGGTACCATGGCCAAGTCATAAAATTAACATAAAATTAACCCATGTAATATTCTTGAATCATAAAATCCTGTTCTTTTGATTTTTTTCAACTGTTAAAAAATGTGCAAGCACTCTCGGCTCACGGGCCACACCAGAGTAGTGGGAAGCTGGATGGGGCCCATGGGCTATGGTTTGCCAAGCCCTTTACTGGACTTCCTCGACGGCAGGAACCAGGAATATTTTGCTCTGCCCAGGATCCCCAGCGCATTTCCTGTGCAGAGCAGCTATGCAACAAATCAACAAGATATTTACTGCGTAATGGAGATTATGATCCTTGATCTGTCTACCCCTCGGTGTTGTGTGTGGGTGGGGGACGCCACAAAGGCCACATCATGACACAGTGTCAGCACGGGCTGTTCACTCCTTCCAGCTTTCATCACCTCTTGGTTCTTTAAGGGGACCCGCTGACGTTCTTTGCAGAGATGATCTTGGAATGGCCAATAAAAAGGGAAGAAACCAATGTTCTAAGACCCATTTGGTTGAGTTATTCATTTACCGTTTATTAATTTATTAACAATTTCACGCCCTCTCCCAATACGTACAAAGGCAAACTTTGTTTTTCCCGGTTCCCCGGGGAGCCTTCATTTCGGGGGTGGCCTGAGGAGAGACCCGTGAGCTAGGCGGTGTAGCCCATTAAAGCACAGCTGTTCGTCAATTAGAACTCAGAAATGAGTCCCGCTGTTTTACGGTGGCGTGATGTGCCTCATGTTGTCAGCAGGCACTGCGAGACGGGACTGCAGAGCTCCTGCAGATGCTGGCCCAGAGGGCACCGGGTTCCCATGCCCTTGCCCCTCCGCTGGCCTCAGCTGGGCCTCGTCCAGCCCCAACCACAGCCAGAGGGCACTGCAGCCCCCCAGGAATTCCAAAAACTGATCCACACCCTGAGGGTTGTGGGAAGCAAAGGTCACCGTGGGTCTCCTACAGATGCAACTTGAAGAATAGAATGTCCTTGGTTTGACCCAAATGAGGCTTCCACTGGGATCCCTTATGTTGCGAGCAGCCTCCCCTCGTGCTCCTGCAAAGAGGAAATCGGTTGTGGATTCGGAAAGTCTAAGCTTTAAATACCATTTACACCCATTCCCGTTTCCTACCGCAAATTAAAGGGAACATCAGAGAGGGCATTGATGATCATGAAACAAACAGTTCTCAATCTCTTGTGCAATTCCAGCTTATTTTTACTTCTATGATATTTAGAATAATATTTTCCAAGGTCATGTGTGAGTTGGCCCCACCTACCTGTCAACATCATCAGCTCATGCCAAGATACCCCAGGGTCTTCGCACTGTCTTCTTTGCCTCTTTTGGTCTTCCTTTAAAGGACACCTCTTCTGCGAGACCTGCCCAAGTCATGCTATCTCAAGGCATTTTCCCTCTCTAATCACATTGTCCTGTTTATCTGCACAATTTGTGATTCTTTGGTTTGTCCCCTCTCTGCATCCTGTCACCCTCTGCTTTCGTGTAAACTCTGTAGAAGCTTGGCACAAAGTAGGAACTCAATAAATCCTTCTTGACCAGGTGACCGGAATATGTGGCTGGAGAAAGAGCATCCCAGTCTGGGGACTGCCTGGAAGGCAGGGACGGAGGGAGGCTCAGCTTTGTCCCTCTACCACGTGGAAGACTCTCTGTTCACTTGCCATAGTCACCGTTGAGTAGGAGGAGGGTGTGGGCCCATCTAAGCCAACACCAAAGAATTGAGAATGAAAGAATCATTGGCTGGAAGAGAGTCTCTCCTGCTTCCCCAGTGTTGTAGACTGAATTGTGTCCCCCCCACATTCATATGCTGGGGTGCTAACCTCTAGGATCTCAAGAATGGGACTGTGTTTGGAGACAGGGCCCTTAGAGGGTGATTCAGGTTAGGCGGGGTCACACGGGGCAGGCCCTAGTCTCTCTGACTGGTGTCCCTGTAGAGGAGGACAAGGTAGCCCTCTGTAAACCAAGGAGGGAGGCTTCCGGAGAAACCAGTCCTGGCTTCCCCGTTATCTCTGAGGTCCAGGCTCTAGAACTGCGAGAAGAAATTTCTGTGTGTGAGCCCCCCAGTCTATGGCACTTCGTTATGGCAGCCCTGGACAGCCCCTTTCCAGCAGCAACCCAGCTCGGGTTCTAGAAGCCTGACCTCGTTCAAGGCACCGTGAAAAGTGCGTTATAGCAAAGATCTCGTGGCATGTCCCGGCAATTGGAAAGGCAGTCCTTATCACCCCCAGCTGTAAGATGTAGGAACTGAGGCAGAGAGGAGGTCAAGTGGCCTGCCCCCGGCGCGCAGCCTGGTCAACGCCATGCCAGAGCAGCGCGGCGGGTAAGGGGCGAGGCTCCGAGAAAGACCTCTGGGTCTGCAGCTTGGCTCCGTCCTTTGCTAGCCGTGAGGTCTCGGCACGACTGCTAAGCCACAGTTGCAGGGTCTCTGTCTTTCAGTGGCGTGAGTAACAGTGGTGCCCGCTGGCTTCCAGGAGGGAGTGCCCTCCGAGGGCTTTCTTAGCACAGCAAGCAGCACAGGATGAGCTCTTAACTCGCGGGCATTGTTCATAGCTCTCGCACCAGGTGGCCCAGGCTCGAGACCTGCCCTCCTGGCCCTAGCCCCGGGGCTGGCGGCTCTGGGCTGGATGAGCCGCGGGCCCTGCAGCCTGGTGCATGGCTTGCTGAGGGGGAGCTGGCCTCCCCTGGTGGTGTGAACCCCTGTCTGAGCCCTGGGACCACAGCTGAGCCTTTCAAGGACCTTCTCCTCTCCCTCTGTCGCCGTAGAACAAATAAGAGGCTTGCTGGGGAAGCCAGTCACTTCCTTAATTAAGCAGCATAAATATCAAAAAGGTGTGAAAGCAAGACACCGTGTGCGTAATCTAGCTTAGGAATCAGGAACAGATCTTAGGTTGCAATGTGAATCCTTTTTTTTTTTTTGGCTGCCATGAAATTTTTGCGCTCCCTGAGAATTGGCAACAAGTTAAAGCAGCGACTAATGGTGATTCCTAACCACATCGGCGGGCACATGAGGGTCCACTCACCCCCTTGTCGTGTCCTCCAGTGCATGCATCACCTCCTGACTGTGCGGCTCTAGGAGAATCTCCTGAAGGTCTCGGTGTCTCAGTTTCCATGTCTGTATAATGGGATTTGGACGAGAACCTATCTCCTGGGTGGTGGGGCAGCCCGAGAGATGTAATACACAGAAAGTACTCCGCACAGCATTGGCTCAAGAACCGAGAGCTGTGGTCTGATAGTTCTTACCATTATCGTTACGTTAATTCTCCATTACACCTTCCCCCTACCCCTGCCCCCTCGGCTTGGACCATCCCAGCTCCCCAGTTTCTCCCCATCTGCACCTGGTTCTATGGCCTCCATTCTTGCACTGATCCTTGCTCCTTGTGCGATGCACTGCTCTCATCTCTGCCTGGCAGCGATGAGCAGACGGAATTGGTAGTCTGGTGGACTAGTTAGTGGTCATCCCCCAACCTCCGGCTATTGTGACGTCCTCTGTGGAGCCTCTCCCAAGTGTTTGCGGCTCCTGCAGTTTGTTTCTTATGGCTCTCCTGAAGCCTTGCAAGGGGAGTCCTCTTCCCCATTTTATGCATGGGGAAACTGAGACCCACAGAGATTGATTTGTCCAAGGCCACCGACCTTCAAGGTCACAGGCTTCAAACCTAGGGCTCTGTGGCCTCCAGGTTGCCCTGATTTACCCCATGTCCCTCCCCCCACCGGTCACATTGTATTCAAATTCTTTGTGCAATGGCCGTTGACCCAACCACGTATGGAATCCTTGGCGGTGGGCAGAAGTCCATCTACCCCTGTATCCCTGGCATCTAGCATGACACCTGGCACAGACAGATGCTTGATACATCCGTGGTGAGTGAGTGAAGGGAAGAATAAATTGTGCGTGCATGGAACAAAGGGGTTAGATGTGAAGGAAGCGTGAAGTTCTCCCATGGCTCCCAAAACTCTAAGTCGCATCATTCATGGAAATTTCTTCCTGTCAAAATCATGTTAGGAAAATACGGCGGCAAGTAATATTGTGCTATTGTGTTGATGTAATTTGCAATTGCCATAGCTTCTTACTGAGACATGAACTTAAACATCACAGTGGTTGGTCAAATATGTGTATCCAGAGAATTCTAGGTGGGTCTCAGAGTGGACCACCCTGAGTAGCATGTTGGCCCCGGGGGGAGCTATTGAAACAGAAAAGGTGGGAGGGCAGAGCAGACATGTGCCTGGTCTTCCTCAGCTGCCTGTTGGTCCCAAAACCTTCATCAAGTCACTGGGCCTTGGTTTCTGCATCCATGAAATGGGGACGATGCAAAATGGGGGTGTGTGGGGTCAGAGCGGTGGCTGCGTCATGGAGAACCCAATGTGAGTCAGTCTTCTCTTCCTCCCTTTGCAATTTATGAGTTAGAGTTCAGTTTCCTCACTCAGACAGTTCAGGCCCTGTTAGGCCATCTTTCAACCCCATGCTTCTTCTGTCACCACCTGCGGCAACATCCACAAGCATATATTGAACACCTGCCTCGTGGCATCTGCCATGCCTGGTGCCCCAGACAGCCCTGGTGAAGGCTACAGGGTTGGTACAGATGACAGGAGCTCTTGGAGCTCACGGGACAGTGCCATCCCTTCTAGCTGGGGTTTGACTTGGCTGTGAATGGTTGGGGACTCCAATGGGCAGAGAAGGAACTGGACACTAATAGGGATGGGGAAACAGATGGCATGTAGAGAGGGTCCCAAGGAGAAGATGCAGGGCACACGTGGGGGTCATAAGTAGACGGTGCACTGGACTGGGGGCTGTGCGCGCGAAGAGGAAGTGGAGGGGCGCCCCGCCGAGCCGCCTGTGGCCAAGAAAGTGTCATGAAGTCCTTCCCTCCTCCCTGTCATCCGCCCTTCCTTCCTCTGTCTTCTCTAATTCTCTCTCTTCCCCTACCAATTTCAGAAAGATAGAGTTGAAGCAAAGGCTGAACCTGGAGGATAGAAAAGAAAGATCTCAGTGGGGTTCTATGTGGGTGTGGAAAATAGAAGAGATCAAGTCAGAAAAGGATTAAAATATCAGAATAGTTTCTAAATCCTGAAACGAAGTACAAGTCTGTAAAGGACGAAAGACAGAATATTCTATCCTCCTAAACATTTTCCATCTCCGGCTTCATTTCTGTTTCTGCCTTGGGATGGCTGTGACACGAGTGTAAATCCCAGTGCTTGGCCAGCGAGCATCTGATTTCTCCCAGCCTTGGCCTAAAGGGAACAAAAATGCTCTATCGTCTATTATCTATCTATCTATCTATCTATCTATCTATCTATCTATGGATTATCTTTCCATCCTCCCATCTGTCCATCTATCCATCCATCCATTCATCTATCATCTGTCCATCTGTCCGTCCATCCAACCATCTATTCATCCATCCGTCATCTGTCCATCTGTCTGTCCATCCATCCATCCAACCATCCATCCACCAAGTATTAGTCTGGTAATAGAAAGGGAGCACACAAGAGAGGCAGGGACAAGTAGTTACTGGCGTAGTGTTATGGAGGTCGTATAGACTCGGGAATGAATTCTATCTTCTAGTTACTGTTTTCTTGGGCAAGTCACCTCATCATTCAGAGGCGGCTTTGTTGTCTGTAAACCAGGGCTGCTAGAACACGCCTTGCAAAGTTGTTACATGTCATCCCCAAGTCCCCTTCCCTGAGTGCTTCCCCTGGTGATGTGGACGGGAACTTCTCACTCAGCTGCGCAAGGCAGAGCTGCGTAACAGAAGGGTTGTGGGCGTAGCTTTACGGCAGAGAACAGGGCAGGACTGCGCTGGCCCTGCTCCTTGGGAGTCAGCGATGAGATCCTATGGAGAAGGTTCTCATTTTTCCTGAAGCCCTGGGTTTCTGGAGGGCCTCTTTCCGCCAGAAGCCACACTAAGGTTTGGGGCATAGTGCGTGCCTGGGCGGCAGGCACAGCCGCGGGGTGGGGCGGCCAGGGAGCCCTCCGGGAGGGGTGTGTGCGGGGACTATTCTCTACAGTGGTGGGGCGTTCAGAGACAGGGCCCCAGGCACATGATCTCCCAGCAGCCTCAGGGGTCCTTCACTTCGTTTTTCCAGATAAGGGCTCTTAGTGGGCTGAGAAGGGCAAATAACACGCTTGAGGTCACACCACCGGTGGGTGGACACACAGGGTGGCAGGAGGGTCAGAACTAGGAGGCCAGCCCGGCAGCTCAGCTGACCCAGCCTCACCTCTGCGATTGCAGAGGGGAAACCTCTACCTTCAACCCCAACCCACGGAATGGGTACAACCTGAACAAGAAAATGGCCGGGGCGCCTGGGTGGCACAGCGGTTAAGTGTCTGCCTTCGGCTCAGGGTGTGATCCCGGCGTTTGTGGGATCGAGCCCCACATCAGTCTTCTGCTATGAGCCTGCTTCTTCCTCTCCCACTCCCCCTGCTTGTGTTCCCTCTCTCGCTGGCTGTCTCTATCTCTGTCGCATAAATAAATAAATAAATCTTTAAAAAAAAAAAAAAAGAAAAAAAAAAGAAAATGGCCAACAAATGCTGGAGAGTCACTCTGTGGGTCTGGCCAGGGTGTGGTCGGCAACACCGAGCTGCACATCTGTGTGTCCCCAGGGATGGTCCTGGGACAGGGCAAGTGGGGCAAAGCCTCCTCAGGGCTCCCGCAGCATGAGGGACAATGAGCAGGTGGAAAAGGCCTCCTCCGGGAGGCCAAAGGTCTTCATTTTAAAGAGCCAGGCTTCATTCTGAGATAATTTATGCCTGACTTAGAATTTGGTCGGCAAAGTCCTTTATTTTATGAAAGGAGAGAGATCATAGGTGGTACTAGGGTTTTGTTTTAAAGTTTTGGCCGAAGGCTGGCAACTCTGTTGATTCTTCTATCCGTCTCTCTATCTAATGTGTGTGTCTATCTGTCAATCATCTATCTGTCTGTCTATCTATTATCCATCTATCTGTTTATCTATCTATCATCTATCTCTTTACCTATCTGTCTTTAATTTTAAAAGGTATTGTTCTGGGACACCCAGAGATCTGGACCCCACTGCTCTATACACCATCCCAAGGAAGCTCTGTGAATTGGGAGCTCTCAGTGTCTTCCAGGGGGTACTGACCAGCCACACCTGAGGCAGCCCAGGAGGCCTTGCTGTCCTGCTCTGCTCCTTTCCAGCGATGTGACAATGTGTAAGTGGCTGCCCGTCTCGGAACTTCCTGTGCGTCTGCCAACTGGAGTCCCTGAGGCCAACGTGGAAGGTCCACTGTGAGGCTGGGGGTCAGAGCGTCAGCAGGCCAGGTGGGGCCTGGATTCACAGGGTATGGGTGCTGGAGGGGTGCGGCCCAGCTGATGGGGAGGACCTTCGGGCTCCCAATGGGAGATGCTCAGGAGCCTGGGGGACAGAGTCCCCGGGAGATCAGGAATTTAAACACCAGAGACAAGGTGTATGTGAGATTTCTTGGAACAACAGACAGACGAGGGGCTTTTTTAGAGCAGAACTGATGGGGAGGTCACGCCTCTCTGAGGGTCTCAGTAACAGAAGGTCTGAATTCAGAAGGTCCCTCTCTGTGTATGGAGCTCCTTCTCAGAGTTGATTTCCTCTGATTCACACGACAGGCCCTCAAGGTGGGTACCATTACCTCCACCACACAGGAGAACCCGGGGACTTGGACAGATGAGATGTCTCGCTCAAGGCCAGCTGGCTAGTCAGTGGTGACGTGACCCCAGACTTTAGGTCTGTCTACCAGCTCTCCGACGGTGGACAGTTCCTTGCAAACACTTGGGACTCCACAGCTGCCCTTCCCATTTTCTCTCCCTGACATCGACTCGCTTTAGAAAGATCAGCCCATAACTCTACGGAGACACTGACTTCTGTCTGGGGGCTCAGCCCTGTCTGCGGCCACCGTGAAATGCGCAGCAGTCCTGTGCGTTGCAGGGGGCACCTTCCGAAAAATCATTTTAGAAGGTGCCTTGGGGAAAAATGGGACATGTTGACTCCCACAGTGTTTGAAAGGCCGGCATCTGGGGGAAATTCATTATTTATATTCTGCTGAGAGACTCTGTGGTTATGTTTTTCTCCAGTGAAAACATTTGATAAAAAGCCCAACAAATCAGAAAGAAGAAACTTAACTTTGGAAAAAAAAAAAGGAAATAACATTTAGCCTCTGAAGTCGGACATTGATGAATTTTCCCGGCTAGATCTTTCCGAGCTGGGGACGGACCACCCTCCCAGCCATCCTGTGCAGACTTACAGCTAAATGAATAGCGCCCTGTGTTAGTTTTGTTGTTCGGTGTACAGGATCTTTTTTTTTTTTTTAAGGATATAAATTCCAACCATGTTTTGTGTGAAGGGTCTCAGTGCATACTGACATTGTGAGTGTCAGCCCCAGATCACTTTAATCAGAGAGTGGATATGCATGATAAAACGGATAAGGGACTTTAATCAAAAAATCCGCTGGCCTGGAAACGTGACGCACTCCGCCAAACACACTTCATCCCACTTTTCTTGTGCCCCTGCCAAGATTCTATTTCATGAATATGCATTGGGCATATTACATTAAAATGTGACATTGGTGTATGGTGTGGAGGATTTAGAATCCCCCCCATAGATATATATGTATCTGTATACACACACACACACACACACACACACACGTGTGTGTGCATAGATTCATACGTGTGTATGTGTGTGTATATATATACACACATACAGTCTTCTGCAAAGTTTTTGTCAATTGGACATTAATGTCCCAATGTGATTTGTTCCCCCCCAAAGCTTATTTGGGAACTGAATATTGGATTTATAACCTGGATCATCCCTGTACCAAACTCATAGCGACAGTAGGCAGGGTTTTATTTATACTCTACCCAGGGACGCTCTATCCGGTTTCCAGCAAGGGTTACATCTTTCCATATAAAGGGCCCCTTTGTGAAGGAGGGCACAGGCGGGGGATTTTGTGGTTCGTTTCTATTTCCAGGCATTCATTCCGGCGTGGGGAGTGGGGGAGCTCTGCGCTTCTCCCCGCTGCAGCGGCACCATGCGCCTCTTAGACACGGGGGCAGCAGCCCCGGGTGAAAATGCGCGCATGTGGCCGCCTTCTCCCGGAGCAGCTCTAGGGCTCACTGTCTGTCCGCATTGGAGTTCTACGCGCTCTAGTGGCTCGGCCCCCCTCAGCACCCAACTCTCCTCTCTGCCTGCTGGGTTTTTTCCTCCATCTAGACGGAGGCTGCAAATTTGGAGAATTTATCGGAAATAATATGATGCCATGCAGAGCAAACGCCTTGCCCAGGAAAGGTGCCCTGTGCCGATGAGAAATGAATGTATTGTCAGATCTTGTTTGATATCTTGTGGAGTCTCTCCCGTGGAAAAATCCCGGGTGGCGCTTGGCAAGCACAGATTCACCTGAAGGAATCAGGGGCTGAATGGCTCCATAATGTTATTTGCATAGAAATGGGCTGGTGTACTGCCTCCCCACAGGGCTGGGTGTTCCTTGGCCTCTGGCGGGGTGGGGGGTGTCGTTGGTGGCAAGTAGCTAGTGCTGGGACCTAGCATACATTTTGGCTGTACAGACAATTGGCTACATGGTGGGATATTTCTGGGCCTTAGGGTCCCTGGAGTCATGAAACTGCTGTCCTTGCCCGCTGAAAATCTCTTTGACCAGGAAGGGAGATTGTGAAGTGGGTTGACTGCTGTTCCCAAATTCGTGTTTATCTGAGACCTTAGAATGTGACCTTATTTGGAAGTAGGGCCTTTGGGGATGTAATTAGTTAAGGAGCTGGAAAGGAGGTGATTCTGGATTTGGGAGAGCCTTTGGTCCAATGTCTGGTGCATACATAAGAGCAGGAGAGGACAGAGAGAGAGAGAGAGAGAGGGCAGAGATGGGAGAGATGGGACTGCCTGGGGCCCCCAGCAGCCAGAGGAGGCCAGGAAGCATTCTCCTCTAGAGCCTTCAGAGGGAAGGTAGCCCAGCTGATAGTTTGCTTTTTGGACTTCTGGCCTCCAGAGCTGTGTGGGAATGAATTTCTATTGTTTTAAGGCACCTAGTTTGTGGATCTAGTTAGGGCGGCCCCAGGGAACTAATGCAGGTCACGTAGTAAAGGGTTACTGAAGACCACCCCCCCCAACCTGCAAAGAAAAGCCTACCTGTCGATCTCCCTTCCCCACTCCACAGCAGCGTGGCTTCAACTGGGTTGGTCTCCTCTGCAAGCTGTAATAAGTTCAGTCCTGCTTTAGTGCTGGTGGGGTGAGCTCACAGGGGGAGGAAGGTCAAGGCCGCTCCGTGTGGAAACCCAGCAGGGACCCGTGTGCCCAGAGGGGTGGGAGTGGCTTCCAGCTCCCCTTCCATCACGAAGCTGTGAGGTGGTGCACCTGGCTCAAAGCCCCAAGGCTGCAGACTTAGACCCATACCCAGCGTATGCGAGTTAGTCCGGGTGAGGTTCCAGAGCGCTGGAGAGGTGTGCTCACCGAACGCAAGGGCTTTGCAGGTGCAAAGGCTGGCCATGTAATCGCAGCCCCCCATGCTGTCAGCGTTGCCCTGCTCAGAAGGCTCTCGCACTGACTGTTCGGTACCTTCCTTCTTCTTTCCAGATCAGGAACGTGGAAGGACAAAGATTGTACTTGATGAAAAATTGAAGGAATGGTGGCGTCATCCTCAGTCGAAGGTGTGGGGTCCTGAGAGTCAAGGAAGCAGAAGGGCCCTTGATAATGACCACAGGGGGGTCCACTTTGACGGCACAGGGTGGGGCGTTCATAGCAGGCCCCTTCATCTCTCTGAACCTCACTTTGATCATTTGAAAAATGGGGGTTAAAGTTGTAACTAGCACGCAGGGCTGATGGGGAGACCAAATTGAGATAATTCATATGAACAGTCTATAAACTATGAAGCTATACATAAAATTAATATTATTATCTTTGGGAGGTAATTTCTCCTCTCTCCCTCCCTCCCTACTTTCCTCCTTCCCTCCTTCCTTCGTCCTTCCTTCCTTCCTTCCTTCCTTCCTTCCTTCCTTCCTCCCTTCCTCCCCTCCTCCCTTCCTTCCTTCCTTCCTTCCTTCCTTCCTTCCTTCCTTCCTTTCTTTTTCAGGACACCCAGCTCTGCTGAAGTGGGGTCCCAGTAGCGTGCTCCCTTCCTGGACAAAGGCATGCCTAGCATCTGACTGTAGAAAAGCAACATTTGAGGCCAGGAGTCTTGGGAAAACTTCTTTGACAATTAATAGACATATATTGATTTCAGGGCACTTTGCCCGCTGCCAACATGTCCAAATTGCTTCTCTATAAAAACTAAAATCAGCGGTCTTGGACCTTCTTTGGTTACTGATGGCTTCTGGTGACAACAGAATGACTGACAGACCAGTGGAGCCTGCGTCCATGGACCCCCAAGAGCAACGCCTGTGGGTCACCTTCAAATACTGGAAGTCTCAAATTGCAGTTTGGGACCTTGCTGGGATGAGAAGCAGGCTTCTTTGTGGTTGGGACTGAAGCCTGTAGGGATTCTCTCCTATTTCCAAATCTCTTTCTGATGAGCCTCCACACCGTCCTGAAATCAAGCAAGAGAAGTAATGTGGTGTTTCAAACGCTGGACTGCCGCTCCCAAGGGCTGTAATAGGCTGATGGAGGAGGGATGGTGTCTGGACCGTCAGCACGGATGAGAGCCAACTTGGAGTGACAGCTGGGTGCCATGTCCCCAGCCCCGGGGCCTGTGTTCTAGGCTCTGATGCTCACAGGGCATGAGACCTTGCCACGCCACACCCTACCCGGGGACTCAGTCTTCCCATCCACAAGATGGGCCTAACCCCACATCATGGGAAATTTGTGAGGATCAGAAGGGACTCTTTATAAGCAAAATGCACCTTGAACAACTAGGGAGCCGTGGCAAATGCTGTTTTGTGTCCAAATAACTCAGTTGCCTATCCATTCCCTATAAAAATGGTGGTGTTTTCAGGGGAGTTCCTATGATCTTAAGTAACTCATTTTCTTGGAAA
Organism: Ailuropoda melanoleuca; assembly: GCF_002007445.2. Classification (NCBI taxonomy): domain Eukaryota; kingdom Metazoa; phylum Chordata; class Mammalia; order Carnivora; family Ursidae; genus Ailuropoda; species Ailuropoda melanoleuca. The sequence goes on from NC_048231.1 coordinate 34,641,906, forward strand.
AATTCCACGTGTTGTAATTTTAGCTCAAAAGGCACACCTGATTATGGGATGTGGGTGGTGATAGCTGGCAAACGGAGATGTCACTGTGTGCACCTGTGGTTCCTGGCAGGCAAAAATGACCCTTGTATTCAGGGTGTGACTATCTGGTTCTTAACTATGAATCATCCTGTCCATCATTCAGACGGGAAGGTGCCCAAGCTAGGTGGGGGCGGTTCTTCTCCTTTACAGTCATCATCACGACTCAGATCCAAATCTCCGAACTCCGTAACCCAGGGGTCGAGGCAGGGAGGAGAACATTCCGCGTGCATTTCTGACATGCTCGGTGATAATGAATCCTTTGCATTTGCTTATGTCATGTTGATGACTCACATTGGGTTATATCATGTCATGTTTCATTATTCTAGAATTCATAAGACACAGTAGAATCCTGGCAGGAATTTGGGAATTAGGGGGGAAAAAAAACCCCACAACCCCNAAAAAAACCCCCACAACCCCACACCTCCAGTGTATTTTTCTTATCTGTTCCCCGCTGCGGTTTCAGTGAGAAAGCTCCCTCTGCAACTTTGTGTTATTAATTAGGACGGTTGGTTATCCGCGAGAAGCAGCTATTTCTAAGATACAGGCACACAGTATGGAACGGGAGTATCTGGGGACCCACTCTCCTTGAAGAAATGGAACTATACTTGAAAGTTGCATTATGTGGTGAGGACAAATGCATCTAAAAATAACTCACTGGTCTGATTTCTTCCCGCTTCCTATACAGTGGTTATATATTTTATCTTTAGCTTTTCGATGTTTTGGGGTCCTCCGGACACAGGCATAATTTTGACTTTCTTCTAAAAAAGAAGAAAGAAGCTGGGGCTGCTGAGCCCCCTTTTTTAAAAAAATTATTTTACTGTGGTAAGAACACTTAACTCCAGGGGCACAGATATTTAAAAGCACGATACAGTGCTGCAGTCTACAGGCCCAGAGATTTCAGCTGATCTCTAGAACTCACTCATCTTGCAGAACTGCAACTTTATACTTGTTGAACAGCCCTCCCCTCCACTCCCCCACCCCACGCCCCCAGTCCCGGGCCACCACCCTTCTATTCTTGGCTTCTCTGATTGCCGCTATTTTAGATAACCCACATAAGGGGAGGTACGAGATAGGCTTCTCTCCCTCNACTTGAAAGTTGCATTATGTGGTGAGGACAAATGCATCTAAAAATAACTCACTGGTCTGATTTCTTCCCGCTTCCTATACAGTGGTTATATATTTTATCTTTAGCTTTTCGATGTTTTGGGGTCCTCCGGACACAGGCATAATTTTGACTTTCTTCTAAAAAAGAAGAAAGAAGCTGGGGCTGCTGAGCCCCCTTTTTTAAAAAAATTATTTTACTGTGGTAAGAACACTTAACTCCAGGGGCACAGATATTTAAAAGCACGATACAGTGCTGCAGTCTACAGGCCCAGAGATTTCAGCTGATCTCTAGAACTCACTCATCTTGCAGAACTGCAACTTTATACTTGTTGAACAGCCCTCCCCTCCACTCCCCCACCCCACGCCCCCAGTCCCGGGCCACCACCCTTCTATTCTTGGCTTCTCTGATTGCCGCTATTTTAGATAACCCACATAAGGGGAGGTACGAGATAGGCTTCTCTCCCTCAGCGTAGGGTCCTCAGGTTTCCTCTATGCTGTTGCGTATCGCAGGATTTCCTTCCTCCGCAAAGGCTGTATAATAGCGCCCCACGTGTCTACACCACATGTCCTGTATGCGTTCATCCATCAGCGGACACTCAGGTGGTTTCCATGTTTTCGCTGTTGTGCATGGCGCTGCCATGAGCATGAGAGCGCGGGTATCTCTTAGAGATCCTGATTTCAGTTCTTTTGGATGAACACCCACAAGAGGGACTGCGGAAAGATACGGTAAATGCACTTTTAACACTTTGAAGAACCCCCATGCTTTTTCCCGTAGCCCCTGCAACTGTTTCTTTAAAAAAACAAAACAAAAACCCACCAGATAGAGGTCTTTACCTCTGCAGTGCTTAGCAGAGAGTTTGGGTTGGATGCCAATAAGAAACAAAGAAGGTGACCCAAAATAATAAAAAAAAAATAATGGCCCTATTGTAATGTAGGAATTACCAGTCCACAGTGTAAAAGAGGGCGAGTTGCTGGTCTGGGTGGGTTTCAGGACNAGTGCTTAGCAGAGAGTTTGGGTTGGATGCCAATAAGAAACAAAGAAGGTGACCCAAAATAATAAAAAAAAATAATGGCCCTATTGTAATGTAGGAATTACCAGTCCACAGTGTAAAAGACGGCGAGTTGCTGGTCTGGGTGGGTTTCAGGATGAGAACGTAGCAGTGTTATTTCCCCCCTTCAGCACGGATTATTAATCTCGCCCATACAGTCCGACTCTCTGAAGGGATCAGGGAGCTGTGGTTGCTGTTCCCTGTCAGGCTGCTGGAGGTTATGCAGCTGGAACATCTGTGTGTTGAGGCTTCTGGACGGGGTATGCGCCTTCGCACAATGCTGGAAGGCCAGGACCCCGCAGTGCGTGCAGGCTGCCGGCTCCCACGTCCCTCGTCTGGGAGGTGGTTCGGTGGAGGAAGCCTGGAAGCCCAGGATGGGGGTTGTTGCTATCCCCGGGTTGTGGGCTGTCCGACAATGCAGGGACAGTGCAGGTGAGGTCACAATCTTTGTTCCTTACTACTGCCGGCAAGTCTGAGACGGCAGTCTCCCCAGAGGCCTGCCGGTCTCACCCACTACAATGCAGGTAAGGGGGTCGTAATGGGGTTTGGTCTGTGCCAGAGGAAAGCCTGGGGCTGCATGCCGACTTTCACGACAGAGCAACCTGACCCACCCGTGGCATTTGGACCACTGATGTCCTGTGGTCCGACTCATCGAGTCAGAGATCTCTCTTTCTTTGATGCCTGGCGGTGCTCTGCAGAGGGGACAAGAGGAGGTGGCATTAAGACAACAGAAATTTTCTCTCTGACATCGTTGGTATGGTTACCAGATTTAGCAAATTAAACTACGGAATGCCTGGTGAAATTCGAGTTGGAGACATACTTACTAGGGGCATATTTATATTAAAAAAATTATTTGTTGTTTGAAATTCAAATCCAACTGGCTGCAATAAACTGAACTGAGCTCCGTCCCCACCATTTCATAGGCTGAAGCCAGACCCCCGAATGTGATGGTATTTGGATGTAGAGCCTTTAAGAGATAATTAGGTTTAGAGGAGGTCTTGAGAGTCGGACACTCATGATGGGACTAGTGCCCCCCTCTCCCCACCATGTGAGGACGCAGAGAGAAGGTGGTCAGGAAGAGTGCCCTCCCCAGAAAATGACCATGCCAGTGTTCCGATCTTGGACTTCTAGCCTCTAAAACAGAGAAAACGAGCGTCTGTTGTATCAGCCACGCAATCTAGGGCATTTCGTTACGGCAGCCCATGCGGACCTAGACACTGGGCATCTTGTATTTGATCCGGCAGCCCTAGTTGTTGGTTTATTTTTTTCCTGCTTATGGCTAGCACTGCCAATGCTATTTGACGTGCCCGAGAGTGGTTATGGCTGGAGAAGTGGACTGTGGGCAGGAGCCGGGGTGTGAAGGGGTAAGAGATGGAGAAATTGAAAGGTACCAAGACATTTTCTATTCAAGTGTAAGCAATTCTTGGGAGCAATATGGCATAGGCTGCTTTCATTGCTTCCTAGCAGGGGGAAAAACACACTTATAGTGACCTACATTGGTGTGGTCCAACATGGCCCGAGATCACGGATGGCAAGTCCTCCCAAGTCAACCAAACATGTAGAATCGCTCTGCCGTTGCTCCTGTGGTCCAAAGTCCCCCATCAGCTCCCACAAAAGTGAAATGGATATGTCAGCAATTTCCGGGTGAAGAGTAAATGAGGGGAGCTGAAGACAGTCACAGTGTGAGCTGGCGAGATCCTTCTTTGTGCCCTAGTCTTGAGTGCTTTACCTTAGACATTTTTTCCCAGTACTGGAAGGCGCTTGGCATCTTGTCAAAATAGACGGTCCGTGAGCAGAAGACCTAGCTCCTCACTGGTGGTTTGTGGGGTATTTGGCAAGTTGCTTCTCCCTCCTGCGTCATATCCCCTTCTGTAAAATGGGGTTGCGAGGGATCACCGTGGCTCTGCAGAGATGGAATAGATGACGGAGCTCTGGTGTAGCCCGCACTCTGCAGGCCTTCAAGAACTGGCAGACATTATTTTTACTCAAATAGTTTGTGTCCCGGTCATAAATATCCCGGCCAGTGTGCATGCAGCATGAGACCATTAAGAGCACTTACAAATAAAGATGTTTCCCTCTTAAGTGGAAGGCTATTTCATGGTGAATAAATATTGTATTGATAGCATTAATAATAAAAAATACAAATGTGACTATAAAGCAGTATAATGGATGTTACTTAGCAATGCAGGGATCCAAGTGGGTTTGGGGAATCAGTTTGATTTGTGGGGTTTTATGCCTAGGCAGTCACAATAAATAATAGTTATATTAATTGGCTCCCTGATCAGAGTTATGAAAATCATGTTTTGTAAGAATTATATAAAATACACTAGGATAATTGTTTCAATAAGAGAAGCTCCCGCCCTGCGGATAAATGCCCACAGATGTTCCGGTCCCACAGTTGCTGGGCGGCCTGAGGCTTCTCAATGCAGATTCTAAGAAGTGGGTGCTGGGGTTCTGGTTCTAACAATGACCCTCTTCCCAAGTCTCTCAATCTGACTGTCTGCCTCAGTTGCATCGGTGCCAATGGGCCCCTTGAGTTCCCTCGAACCACAAAGAGCCTGGAGAGCCCCTTCGCCATCATGTTCTCCTGGAGAAATCGAGGCTCAGAGCTGGGGAGTGACTTGCTCTAGGTCACACTGAGAGTCACGTGACTCTCCAGAACTCTCCTATAATCGTTCCTCTTTGACTTTCAGAAGCGCTCGCTAATGATTTCTTTCTGTCCCCCTGGCCTTGGGAAACCCCGGACCTTGCCCCTCACTGCCATGCGTGACACACGTAACCTGAGCTAGGTCACGGTTATTTCTGGTTGGCTCCCCAACTTCTATTCCACCCCCGCCACCTGGATTAGTCAGGGTAATCACTGCTAGCTGTAGAAACAGAGAACGCTAAAATCTCAGCGACTGACAGCACATAGTCGACATCTGGCCTGGGAGGTGAGCTTTCAGGCAGGAGACTCGGGCGAGCAGATTTCTACAGCCTATGGTACTGTCCTCTGCTGGGGCTCTTACTGGGTCCTCTGAGTCTAGCTGCTCATGAGAGAGCGTGGAGGATCACACAGG
>NC_048231.1:34649263-34704019 GCF_002007445.2 Ailuropoda melanoleuca
AGCCCCGGGTGAAAATGCGCGCATGTGGCCGCCTTCTCCGGGAGCAGCTCTAGGGCTCACTGTCTGTCCGCATTGGAGTTCTACGCGCTCTAGTGGCTCGGCCCCCGTCAGCACCCAACTCTCCTCTCTGCCTGCTGGGTTTTTTCCTCCATCTAGACGGAGGCTGCAAATTTGGAGAATTTATCGGAAATAATATGATGCCATGCAGAGCAAACGCCTTGCCCAGGAAAGGTGCCCTGTGCCGATGAGAAATGAATGTATTGTCAGATCTTGTTTGATATCTTGTGGAGTCTCTCCCGTGGAAAAATCCCGGGTGGCGCTTGGCAAGCACAGATTCACCTGAAGGAATCAGGGACTGAATGGCTCCATAATGTTATTTGCATAGAAATGGGCTGGTGTACTGCCTCCCCACAGGGCTGGGTGTTCCTTGGCCTCTGGCGGGGTGGGGGGTGTCGTTGGTGGCAAGTAGCTAGTGCTGGGACCTAGCATACATTTTGGCTGTACAGACAATTGGCTACATGGTGGGATATTTCTGGGCCTTAGGGTCCCTGGAGTCATGAAACTGCTGTCCTTGCCCGCTGAAAATCTCTTTGACCAGGAAGGGAGATTGTGAAGTGGGTTGACTGCTGTTCCCAAATTCGTGTTTATCTGAGACCTTAGAATGTGACCTTATTTGGAAGTAGGGCCTTTGGGGATGTAATTAGTTAAGGAGCTGGAAAGGAGATGATTCTGGATTTGGGAGAGCCTTTGGTCCAATGTCTGGTGCATACATAAGAGCAGGAGAGGACAGAGAGAGAGAGAGAGAGAGGGCAGAGATGGGAGAGATGGGACTGCCTGGGGCCCCCAGCAGCCAGAGGAGGCCAGGAAGCATTCTCCTCTAGAGCCTTCAGAGGGAAGGTAGCCCAGCTGATAGTTTGATTTTTGGACTTCTGGCCTCCAGAGCTGTGTGGGAATGAATTTCTATTGTTTTAAGGCACCTAGTTTGTGGATCTAGTTAGGGCGGCCCCAGGGAACTAATGCAGGTCACGTAGTAAAGGGTTACTGAAGACCACCCCCCCCAACCTGCAAAGAAAAGCCTACCTGTCGATCCCCCTTCCCCACTCCACAGCAGCGTGGCTTCAACTGGGTTGGTCTCCTCTGCAAGCTGTAATAAGTTCAGTCCTGCTTTAGTGCTGGTGGGGTGAGCTCACAGGGGGAGGAAGGTCAAGGCCGCTCCGTGTGGAAACCCAGCAGGGACCCGTGTGCCCAGAGGGGTGGGAGTGGCTTCCAGCTCCCCTTCCATCACGAAGCTGTGAGGTGGTGCACCTGGCTCAAAGCCCCAAGGCTGCAGACTTAGACCCATACCCAGCGTATGCGACTTAGTCCGGGTGAGGTTCCAGAGCGCTGGAGAGGTGTGCTCGCCAAACGCAAGGGCTTTGCAGGTGCAAAGGCTGGCCATGTAATCACAGCCCCCCATGCTGTCAGCGTTGCCCTGCTCAGAAGGCTCTCGCACTGACTGTTCGGTACCTTCCTTCTTCTTTCCAGATCAGGAACGTGGAAGGACAAAGATTGTACTTGATGAAAAATTGAAGGAATGGTGGCGTCATCCTCAGTCGAAGGTGTGGGGTCCTGAGAGTCAAGGAAGCAGAAGGGCCCTTGATAATGACCACAGGGGGGTCCACTTTGACGGCACAGGGTGGGGCGTTCATAGCAGGCCCCTTCATCTCTCTGAACCTCACTTTGATCATTTGAAAAATGGGGGTTAAAGTTGTAACTAGCACGCAGGGCTGATGGGGAGACCAAATTGAGATAATTCATATGAACAGTCTATAAACTATGAAGCTATACATAAAATTAATATTATTATCTTTGGGAGGTAATTTCTCCTCTCTCCCTCCCTCCCTACTTTCCTCCTTCCCTCCTTCCTTCTTCCTTCCTTCCTTCCTTCCTTCCTTCCTTTCTTTCTTTTTCAGGACACCCAGCTCTGCTGAAGTGGGGTCCCAGTAGCGTGCTCCCTTCCTGGACAAAGGCATGCCTAGCATCTGACTGTAGAAAAGCAACATTTGAGGCCAGGAGTCTTGGGAAAACTTCTTTGACAATTAATAGACATATATTGATTTCAGGGCACTTTGCCCGCTGCCAACATGTCCAAATTGCTTCTCTATAAAAACTAAAATCAGCGATCTTGGACCTTCTTTGGTCACTGATGGCTTCTGGTGACAACAGAATGACTGACAGACCAGTGGAGCCTGCGTCCATGGACCCCCAAGAGCAACGCCTGTGGGTCACCTTCAAATACTGGAAGTCTCAAATTGCAGTTTGGGACCTTGCTGGGATGAGAAGCAGGCTTCTTTGTGGTTGGGACTGAAGCCTGTAGGGATTCTCTCCTATTTCCAAATCTCTTTCTGATGAGCCTCCACACCGTCCTGAAATCAAGCAAGAGAAGTAATGTGGTGTTTCAAACGCTGGACTGCCGCTCCCAAGGGCTGTAATAGGCTGATGGAGGAGGGATGGTGTCTGGACCGTCAGCACGGATGAGAGCCAACTTGGAGTGACAGCTGGGTGCCATGTCCCCAGCCCCGGGGCCTGTGTTCTAGGCTCTGATGCTCACAGGGCATGAGACCTTGCCACGCCACACCCTACCCGGGGACTCAGTCTTCCCATCCACAAGATGGGCCTAACCCCACATCATGGGAAATTTGTGAGGATCAGAAGGGACTCTTTATAAGCAAAATGCACCTTGAACAACTAGGGAGCCGTGGCAAATGCTGTTTTGTGTCCAAATAACTCAGTTGCCTATCCATTCCCTATAAAAATGGTGGTGTTTTCAGGGGAGTTCCTATGATCTTAAGTAACTCATTTTCTTGGAAAAATTCCACTTGTTGTAATTTTAGCTCAAAAGGCACACCTATTATGGGATGTGGGTGGTGATAGCTGGCAAACGGAGATGTCACCGTGTGCACCTGTGGTTCCTGGCAGGCAAAAATGACCCTTGTATTCAGGGTGTGACTATCTGGTTCTTAACTATGAATCATCCTGTCCATCATTCAGACGGGAAGGTGCCCAAGCTAGGTGGGGGCGGTTCTTCTCCTTTACAGTCATCATCACGACTCAGATCCAAATCTCCGAACTCCGTAACCCAGGGGTCGAGGCAGGGAGGAGAACATTCCGCGTGCATTTCTAACATGCTCGGTGATAATGAATCCTTTGCATTTGCTTATGTCATGTTGATGACTCACATTGGGTTATATCATGTCATGTTTCATTATTCTAGAATTCATAAGACACAGTAGAATCCTGGCAGGAATTTGGGAATTAGGGGGGAAAAAAAACCCCACAACCCCACACCTCCAGTGTATTTTTCTTATCTGTGCCCCGCTGCGGTTTCAGTGAGAAAGCTCCCTCTGCAACTTTGTGTTATTAATTAGGACGGTTGGTTATCCGCGAGAAGCAGCTATTTCTAAGATACAGGCACACAGTATGGAACGGGAGTATCTGGGGACCCACTCTCCTTGAAGAAATGGAACTATACTTGAAAGTTGCATTATGTGGTGAGGACAAATGCATCTAAAAATAACTCACTGGTCTGATTTCTTCCCCCTTCCTATACAGTGGTTATATATTTTATCTTTAGCTTTTCGATGTTTTGGGGTCCTCCGGACACAGGCATAATTTTGACTTTCTTCTAAAAAAGAAGAAAGAAGCTGGGGCTGCTGAGCCCCCTTTTTTAAAAAAATTATTTTACTGTGGTAAGAACACTTAACTCCAGGGGCACAGATATTTAAAAGCACGATACAGTGCTGCAGTCTACAGGCCCAGAGATTTCAGCTGATCTCTAGAACTCACTCATCTTGCAGAACTGAAACTTTATACTTGTTGAACAGCCCTCCCCTCCACTCCCCCACCCCACGCCCCCAGCCCCGGGCCACCACCCTTCTATTCTTGGCTTCTCTGATTGCCGCTATTTTAGATAACCCACATAAGGGGAGGTACGAGATAGGCTTCTCTCCCTCAGCGTAGGGTCCTCAAGTTTCCTCTACGCTGTTGCATATCGCAGGATTTCCTTCCTCCGCAAAGGCTGTATAATAGCGCCCCACGTGTCTACACCACATGTCCTGTATGCGTTCATCCATCAGCGGACACTCAGGTGGTTTCCATGTTTTCGCTGTTGTGCATGGCGCTGCCATGAGCATGAGAGCGCGGGTATCTCTTAGAGATCCTGATTTCAGTTCTTTTGGATGAACACCCACAAGAGGGACTGCGGAAAGATACGGTAAATGCACTTTTAACACTTTGAAGAACCCCCATGCTTTTTCCCGTAGCCCCTGCAACTGTTTCTTTAAAAAAACAAAACAAAAACCCACCAGATAGAGGTCTTTACCTCTGCAGTGCTTAGCAGAGAGTTTGGGTTGGATGCCAATAAGAAACAAAGAAGGTGACCCAAAATAATAAAAAAAAATAATGGCCCTATTGTAATGTAGGAATTACCAGTCCACAGTGTAAAAGACGGCGAGTTGCTGGTCTGGGTGGGTTTCAGGATGAGAACGTAGCAGTGTTATTTCCCCCCTTCAGCACGGATTATTAATCTCGCCCATACAGTCCGACTCTCTGAAGGGATCAGGGAGCTGTGGTTGCTGTTCCCTGTCAGGCTGCTGGAGGTTATGCAGCTGGAACATCTGTGTGTTGAGGCTTCTGGACGGGGTATGCGCCTTCGCACAATGCTGGAAGGCCAGGACCCCGCAGTGCGTGCAGGCTGCCGGCTCCCACGTCCCTCGTCTGGGAGGTGGTTCGGTGGAGGAAGCCTGGAAGCCCAGGATGGGGGTTGTTGCTATCCCCGGGTTGTGGGCTGTCCGACAATGCAGGGACAGTGCAGGTGAGGTCACAATCTTTGTTCCTTACTACTGCCGGCAAGTCTGAGACGGCAGTCTCCCCAGAGGCCTGCCGGTCTCACCCACTACAATGCAGGTAAGGGGGTCGTAATGGGGTTTGGTCTGTGCCAGAGGAAAGCCTGGGGCTGCATGCCGACTTTCACGACAGAGCAACCTGACCCACCCGTGGCATTTGGACCACTGATGTCCTGTGGTCCGACTCATCGAGTCAGAGATCTCTCTTTCTTTGATGCCTGGCGGTGCTCTGCAGAGGGGACAAGAGGAGGTGGCATTAAGACAACAGAAATTTTCTCTCTGACATCGTTGGTATGGTTACCAGATTTAGCAAATTAAACTACGGAATGCCTGGTGAAATTCGAGTTGGAGACATACTTACTAGGGGCATATTTATATTAAAAAAATTATTTGTTGTTTGAAATTCAAATCCAACTGGCTGCAATAAACTGAACTGAGCTCCGTCCCCACCATTTCATAGGCTGAAGCCAGACCCCCGAATGTGATGGTATTTGGATGTAGAGCCTTTAAGAGATAATTAGGTTTAGAGGAGGTCTTGAGAGTCGGACACTCATGATGGGACTAGTGCCCCCCTCTCCCCACCATGTGAGGACGCAGAGAGAAGGTGGTCAGGAAGAGTGCCCTCCCCAGAAAATGACCATGCCAGTGTTCCGATCTTGGACTTCTAGCCTCTAAAACAGAGAAAACGAGCGTCTGTTGTATCAGCCACGCAATCTAGGGCATTTCGTTACGGCAGCCCATGCGGACCTAGACACTGGGCATCTTGTATTTGATCCGGCAGCCCTAGTTGTTGGTTTATTTTTTTCCTGCTTATGGCTAGCACTGCCAATGCTATTTGACGTGCCCGAGAGTGGTTATGGCTGGAGAAGTGGACTGTGGGCAGGAGCCGGGGTGTGAAGGGGTAAGAGATGGAGAAATTGAAAGGTACCAAGACATTTTCTATTCAAGTGTAAGCAATTCTTGGGAGCAATATGGCATAGGCTGCTTTCATTGCTTCCTAGCAGGGGGAAAAACACACTTATAGTGACCTACATTGGTGTGGTCCAACATGGCCCGAGATCACGGATGGCAAGTCCTCCCAAGTCAACCAAACATGTAGAATCGCTCTGCCGTTGCTCCTGTGGTCCAAAGTCCCCCATCAGCTCCCACAAAAGTGAAATGGATATGTCAGCAATTTCCGGGTGAAGAGTAAATGAGGGGAGCTGAAGACAGTCACAGTGTGAGCTGGCGAGATCCTTCTTTGTGCCCTAGTCTTGAGTGCTTTACCTTAGACATTTTTTCCCAGTACTGGAAGGCGCTTGGCATCTTGTCAAAATAGACGGTCCGTGAGCAGAAGACCTAGCTCCTCACTGGTGGTTTGTGGGGTATTTGGCAAGTTGCTTCTCCCTCCTGCGTCATATCCCCTTCTGTAAAATGGGGTTGCGAGGGATCACCGTGGCTCTGCAGAGATGGAATAGATGACGGAGCTCTGGTGTAGCCCNACGCCTTGCCCAGGAAAGGTGCCCTGTGCCGATGAGAAATGAATGTATTGTCAGATCTTGTTTGATATCTTGTGGAGTCTCTCCCGTGGAAAAATCCCGGGTGGCGCTTGGCAAGCACAGATTCACCTGAAGGAATCAGGGACTGAATGGCTCCATAATGTTATTTGCATAGAAATGGGCTGGTGTACTGCCTCCCCACAGGGCTGGGTGTTCCTTGGCCTCTGGCGGGGTGGGGGGTGTCGTTGGTGGCAAGTAGCTAGTGCTGGGACCTAGCATACATTTTGGCTGTACAGACAATTGGCTACATGGTGGGATATTTCTGGGCCTTAGGGTCCCTGGAGTCATGAAACTGCTGTCCTTGCCCGCTGAAAATCTCTTTGACCAGGAAGGGAGATTGTGAAGTGGGTTGACTGCTGTTCCCAAATTCGTGTTTATCTGAGACCTTAGAATGTGACCTTATTTGGAAGTAGGGCCTTTGGGGATGTAATTAGTTAAGGAGCTGGAAAGGAGATGATTCTGGATTTGGGAGAGCCTTTGGTCCAATGTCTGGTGCATACATAAGAGCAGGAGAGGACAGAGAGAGAGAGAGAGAGAGGGCAGAGATGGGAGAGATGGGACTGCCTGGGGCCCCCAGCAGCCAGAGGAGGCCAGGAAGCATTCTCCTCTAGAGCCTTCAGAGGGAAGGTAGCCCAGCTGATAGTTTGATTTTTGGACTTCTGGCCTCCAGAGCTGTGTGGGAATGAATTTCTATTGTTTTAAGGCACCTAGTTTGTGGATCTAGTTAGGGCGGCCCCAGGGAACTAATGCAGGTCACGTAGTAAAGGGTTACTGAAGACCACCCCCCCCAACCTGCAAAGAAAAGCCTACCTGTCGATCCCCCTTCCCCACTCCACAGCAGCGTGGCTTCAACTGGGTTGGTCTCCTCTGCAAGCTGTAATAAGTTCAGTCCTGCTTTAGTGCTGGTGGGGTGAGCTCACAGGGGGAGGAAGGTCAAGGCCGCTCCGTGTGGAAACCCAGCAGGGACCCGTGTGCCCAGAGGGGTGGGAGTGGCTTCCAGCTCCCCTTCCATCACGAAGCTGTGAGGTGGTGCACCTGGCTCAAAGCCCCAAGGCTGCAGACTTAGACCCATACCCAGCGTATGCGACTTAGTCCGGGTGAGGTTCCAGAGCGCTGGAGAGGTGTGCTCGCCAAACGCAAGGGCTTTGCAGGTGCAAAGGCTGGCCATGTAATCACAGCCCCCCATGCTGTCAGCGTTGCCCTGCTCAGAAGGCTCTCGCACTGACTGTTCGGTACCTTCCTTCTTCTTTCCAGATCAGGAACGTGGAAGGACAAAGATTGTACTTGATGAAAAATTGAAGGAATGGTGGCGTCATCCTCAGTCGAAGGTGTGGGGTCCTGAGAGTCAAGGAAGCAGAAGGGCCCTTGATAATGACCACAGGGGGGTCCACTTTGACGGCACAGGGTGGGGCGTTCATAGCAGGCCCCTTCATCTCTCTGAACCTCACTTTGATCATTTGAAAAATGGGGGTTAAAGTTGTAACTAGCACGCAGGGCTGATGGGGAGACCAAATTGAGATAATTCATATGAACAGTCTATAAACTATGAAGCTATACATAAAATTAATATTATTATCTTTGGGAGGTAATTTCTCCTCTCTCCCTCCCTCCCTACTTTCCTCCTTCCCTCCTTCCTTCTTCCTTCCTTCCTTCCTTCCTTCCTTCCTTTCTTTCTTTTTCAGGACACCCAGCTCTGCTGAAGTGGGGTCCCAGTAGCGTGCTCCCTTCCTGGACAAAGGCATGCCTAGCATCTGACTGTAGAAAAGCAACATTTGAGGCCAGGAGTCTTGGGAAAACTTCTTTGACAATTAATAGACATATATTGATTTCAGGGCACTTTGCCCGCTGCCAACATGTCCAAATTGCTTCTCTATAAAAACTAAAATCAGCGATCTTGGACCTTCTTTGGTCACTGATGGCTTCTGGTGACAACAGAATGACTGACAGACCAGTGGAGCCTGCGTCCATGGACCCCCAAGAGCAACGCCTGTGGGTCACCTTCAAATACTGGAAGTCTCAAATTGCAGTTTGGGACCTTGCTGGGATGAGAAGCAGGCTTCTTTGTGGTTGGGACTGAAGCCTGTAGGGAATTCTCTCCTATTTCCAAATCTCTTTCTGATGAGCCTCCACACCGTCCTGAAATCAAGCAAGAGAAGTAATGTGGTGTTTCAAACGCTGGACTGCCGCTCCCAAGGGCTGTAATAGGCTGATGGAGGAGGGATGGTGTCTGGACCGTCAGCACGGATGAGAGCCAACTTGGAGTGACAGCTGGGTGCCATGTCCCCAGCCCCGGGGCCTGTGTTCTAGGCTCTGATGCTCACAGGGCATGAGACCTTGCCACGCCACACCCTACCTGGGGACTCAGTCTTCCCATCCACAAGATGGGCCTAACCCCACATCATGGGAAATTTGTGAGGATCAGAAGGGACTCTTTATAAGCAAAATGCACCTTGAACAACTAGGGAGCCGTGGCAAATGCTGTTTTGTGTCCAAATAACTCAGTTGCCTATCCATTCCCTATAAAAATGGTGGTGTTTTCAGGGGAGTTCCTATGATCTTAAGTAACTCATTTTCTTGGAAAAATTCCACTTGTTGTAATTTTAGCTCAAAAGGCACACCTATTATGGGATGTGGGTGGTGATAGCTGGCAAACGGAGATGTCACCGTGTGCACCTGTGGTTCCTGGCAGGCAAAAATGACCCTTGTATTCAGGGTGTGACTATCTGGTTCTTAACTATGAATCATCCTGACCATCATTCAGACGGGAAGGTGCCCAAGCTAGGTGGGGGCGGTTCTTCTCCTTTACAGTCATCATCACGACTCAGATCCAAATCTCCGAACTCCGTAACCCAGGGGTCGAGGCAGGGAGGAGAACATTCCGCGTGCATTTCTGACATGCTCGGTGATAATGAATCCTTTGCATTTGCTTATGTCATGTTGATGACTCACATTGGGTTATATCATGTCATGTTTCATTATTCTAGAATTCATAAGACACAGTAGAATCCTGGCAGGAATTTGGGAATTAGGGGGAAAAAAACCCCCACAACCCCACACCTCCAGTGTATTTTTCTTATCTGTTCCCCGCTGCGGTTTCAGTGAGAAAGCTCCCTCTGCAACTTTGTGTTATTAATTAGGACGGTTGGTTATCCGCGAGAAGCAGCTATTTCTAAGATACAGGCACACAGTATGGAACGGGAGTATCTGGGGACCCACTCTCCTTGAAGAAATGGAACCATACTTGAAAGTTGCATTATGTGGTGAGGACAAATGCATCTAAAAATAACTCACTGGTCTGATTTCTTCCCCCTTCCTATACAGTGGTTATATATTTTATCTTTAGCTTTTCGATGTTTTGGGGTCCTCCGGACACAGGCATAATTTTGACTTTCTTCTAAAAAAGAAGAAAGAAGCTGGGGCTGCTGAGCCCCCTTTTTTAAAAAAATTATTTTACTGTGGTAAGAACACTTAACTCCAGGGGCACAGATATTTAAAAGCACGATACAGTGCTGCAGTCTACAGGCCCAGAGATTTCAGCTGATCTCTAGAACTCACTCATCTTGCAGAACTGCAACTTTATACTTGTTGAACAGCCCTCCCCTCCACTCCCCCACCCCACGCCCCCAGTCCCGGGCCACCACCCTTCTATTCTTGGCTTCTCTGATTGCCGCTATTTTAGATAACCCACATAAGGGGAGGTACGAGATAGGCTTCTCTCCCTCAGCGTAGGGTCCTCAGGTTTCCTCTATGCTGTTGCGTATCGCAGGATTTCCTTCCTCCGCAAAGGCTGTATAATAGCGCCCCACGTGTCTACACCACATGTCCTGTATGCGTTCATCCATCAGCGGACACTCAGGTGGTTTCCATGTTTTCGCTGTTGTGCATGGCGCTGCCATGAGCATGAGAGCGCGGGTATCTCTTAGAGATCCTGATTTCAGTTCTTTTGGATGAACACCCACAAGAGGGACTGCGGAAAGATACGGTAAATGCACTTTTAACACTTTGAAGAACCCCCATGCTTTTTCCCGTAGCCCCTGCAACTGTTTCTTTAAAAAAACAAAACAAAAACCCACCAGATAGAGGTCTTTACCTCTGCAGTGCTTAGCAGAGAGTTTGGGTTGGATGCCAATAAGAAACAAAGAAGGTGACCCAAAATAATAAAAAAAAAATAATGGCCCTATTGTAATGTAGGAATTACCAGTCCACAGTGTAAAAGAGGGCGAGTTGCTGGTCTGGGTGGGTTTCAGGACGAGAACGTAGCAGTGTTATTTCCCCCCTTCAGCACGGATTATTAATCTCGCCCATACAGTCCGACTCTCTGAAGGGATCAGGGAACTGTGATTGCTGTTCCCTGTCAGGCTGCTGGACGTTATGCAGCTGGAACATCTGTGTGTTGAGGCTTCTGGACGGGGTACGCGCCTTCGCACAATGCTGGAAGGCCAGGACCCCGCAGTGCGTGCAGGCTGCCGGCTCCCACGTCCCTCGTCTGGGAGGTGGTTCGGTGGAGGAAGCCTGGAAGCCCAGGATGGGGGTTGTTGCTATCCCCGGGTTGTGGGCTGTCCGACAATGCAGGGACAGTGCAGGTGAGGTCACAATCTTTGTTCCTTACTACTGCCGGCAAGTCTGAGACGGCAGTGTCCCCAGAGGCCTGCCGGTCTCACCCACTACAATGCAGGTAAGGGGGTCGTAATGGGGTTTGGTCTGTGCCAGAGGAAAGCCTGGGGCTGCATGCCGACTTTCACGACAGAGCAACCTGACCCACCCGTGGCATTTGGACCACTGATGTCCTGTGGTCCGACTCATCGAGTCAGAGATCTCTCTTTCTTTGATGCCTGGCGGTGCTCTGCAGAGGGGACAAGAGGAGGTGGCATTAAGACAACAGAAATTTTCTCTCTGACATCGTTGGTATGGTTACCAGATTTAGCAAATTAAACTACGGAATGCCTGGTGAAATTCGAGTTGGAGACATACTTACTAGGGGCATATTTATATTAAAAAAATTATTTGTTGTTTGAAATTCAAATCCAACTGGCTGCAATAAACTGAACTGAGCTCCGTCCCCACCATTTCATAGGCTGAAGCCAGACCCCCGAATGTGATGGTATTTGGATGTAGAGCCTTTAAGAGATAATTAGGTTTAGAGGAGGTCTTGAGAGTCGGACACTCATGATGGGACTAGTGCCCCCCTCTCCCCACCATGTGAGGACGCAGAGAGAAGGTGGTCAGGAAGAGTGCCCTCCCCAGAAAATGACCATGCCAGTGTTCCGATCTTGGACTTCTAGCCTCTAAAACAGAGAAAACGAGCGTCTGTTGTATCAGCCACGCAATCTAGGGCATTTCGTTACGGCAGCCCATGCGGACCTAGACACTGGGCATCTTGTATTTGATCCGGCAGCCCTAGTTGTTGGTTTATTTTTTTCCTGCTTATGGCTAGCACTGCCAATGCTATTTGACGTGCCCGAGAGTGGTTATGGCTGGAGAAGTGGACTGTGGGCAGGAGCCGGGGTGTGAAGGGGTAAGAGATGGAGAAATTGAAAGGTACCAAGACATTTTCTATTCAAGTGTAAGCAATTCTTGGGAGCAATATGGCATAGGCTGCTTTCATTGCTTCCTAGCAGGGGGAAAAACACACTTATAGTGACCTACATTGGTGTGGTCCAACATGGCCCGAGATCACGGATGGCAAGTCCTCCCAAGTCAACCAAACATGTAGAATCGCTCTGCCGTTGCTCCTGTGGTCCAAAGTCCCCCATCAGCTCCCACAAAAGTGAAATGGATATGTCGGCAATTTCCGGGTGAAGAGTAAATGAGGGGAGCTGAAGACAGTCACAGTGTGAGCTGGTGAGATCCTTCTTTGTGCCCTAGTCTTGAGTGCTTTACCTTAGACATTTTTTCCCAGTACTGGAAGGCGCTTGGCATCTTGTCAAAATAGACGGTCCGTGAGCAGAAGACCTAGCTCCTCACTGGTGGTTTGTGGGGTATTTGGCAAGTTGCTTCTCCCTCCTGCGTCATATCCCCTTCTGTAAAATGGGGTTGCGAGGGATCACCGTGGCTCTGCAGAGATGGAATAGATGACGGAGCTCTGGTGTAGCCCGCACTCTGCAGGCCTTCAAGAACTGGCAGACATTATTTTTACTCAAATAGTTTGTGTCCCGGTCATAAATATCCCGGCCAGTGTGCATGCAGCATGAGACCATTAAGAGCACTTACAAATAAAGATGTTTCCCTCTTAAGTGGAAGGCTATTTCATGGTGAATAAATATTGTATTGATAGCATTAATAATAAAAAATACAAATGTGACTATAAAGCAGTATAATGGATGTTACTTAGCAATGCAGGGATCCAAGTGGGTTTGGGGAATCAGTTTGATTTGTGGGGTTTTATGCCTAGGCAGTCACAATAAATAATAGTTATATTAATTGGCTCCCTGATCAGAGTTATGAAAATCATGTTTTGTAAGAATTATATAAAATACACTAGGATAATTGTTTCAATAAGAGAAGCTCCCGCCCTGCGGATAAATGCCCACAGATGTTCCGGTCCCACAGTTGCTGGGCGGCCTGAGGCTTCTCAATGCAGATTCTAAGAAGTGGGTGCTGGGGTTCTGGTTCTAACAATGACCCTCTTCCCAAGTCTCTCAATCTGACTGTCTGCCTCAGTTGCATCGGTGCCAATGGGCCCCTTGAGTTCCCTCGAACCACAAAGAGCCTGGAGAGCCCCTTCGCCATCATGTTCTCCTGGAGAAATCGAGGCTCAGAGCTGGGGAGTGACTTGCTCTAGGTCACACTGAGAGTCACGTGACTCTCCAGAACTCTCCTATAATCATTCCTCTTTGACTTTCAGAAGCGCTCGCTAATGATTTCTTTCTGTCCCCCTGGCCTCGGGAAACCCCGGACCTTGCCCCTCACTGCCATGCGTGACACACGTAACCTGAGCTAGGTCACGGTTATTTCTGGTTGGCTCCCCAACTTCTATTCCACCCCTGCCACCTGGATTAGTCAGGGTAATCACTGCTAGCTGTAGAAACAGAGAACGCTAAAATCTCAGCGACTGACAGCACATAGTCGACATCTGGCCTGGGAGGTGAGCTTTCAGGCAGGAGACTCGGGCGAGCAGATTTCTACAGCCTATGGTACTGTCCTCTGCTGGGGCTTTTACTGGGTCCTCTGAGTCTAGCTGCTCATGAGAGAGCGTGGAGGATCACACAGGTTCTTGAATGCAAGGGCCTGGAAGGGGAATCACTTTCTCACCTACTTTTGGAAGGAGCCAGTCACACAGCCCGATCCGAACTGGAGGAGACCCGGGGGAATGCCGTCTTCCTGAGCTTGCTGGGGAACAAAGTGGATTTGGAGGGATCTATCAGGTTTCTCCTACAACGTCTATGTGCACCCCCTTCTCCTTGTTGGTTGGTGGCTGAAGAATGGGTATGGGACACAGTGCATGCATCTATAACCCACTCGCAGCCCATGAGTCTGGAGGCGATGACAGCTGCTGGGTCTTTTAGGAAAGCTTCTCTTGCACTTAAAGAGTTGGACCCATTTCTTCCTTTGGAGAAATCCCCAGAACAGCGGCATCCTGGTTCCTGCCCGACTCAGGAAGAGACACACCCATGGAAAAGGGCCAAGCAGAGGGAATCTTGGAGTAGCAAAACAGATCCCCCAACATATGGTGCCTGGAACCTTCCCTGCCTCTGGACCTCTATTGCTGGCGGGGGGTGGGTGGGTAATCCATCATCTCGTTGTTGAAGCTCGTTTAAATTTGGCCTTGCTGTTGCTCATGGCTGAGATAATCCCAACCCACGGCAGCTACGGTGAAAATCCGTGGTTGCTGTGTCCAAAAGCGAGCGAAGGGTGTCCTCGCTATTTAATAAGCCCGATCATGACAGACAGCCAGGGCCAGCCAGGCAGGTTGGACACAAATGCCCAGAGGCAAGTTGGAGAAGGAGGTGAACATGAACTCCAGATTCAGAAAGAGCTGGATTCAAAATCCTAGCTTGATTACTCACCCACTATGTGACCCCAGGCAAGTTACCTGCCCTTAGGAGCCTCTCTCTTTCCATAGGCTTCCAATGTCTACTCTGCCAAGTTGTTGAAATTGTGTATGTGAAACGCTGGTCCATAGATGACATTTAATGGTTGGAAGCTACTTTTCAGCTTAATTGACTTGCTCAGGGAAGAAAGCACCCATTTCTTCAACGTGTCAAGTCTTTGGGCCCCAATTAACCAGTCCATCTCCTCCCCTCACCTGTACAGGCAGCTTGCAGATGTGGTTTTGTATCTAAGATCCAACTTTAACATAGCGGCTGGGTCGGACTCTCCATTATTCATATTCTGCAGTAATGGGCTCATTACGCATTTCCGTGCCACTCTGTGGATCCTGGAATGAAACCAAAGACCACTTCTCCAGTGGTAATTTTCTTCCTCGAGATGCTTACACTTTTTGGAGGGAATGCCAAGACATCGAGTGAGGCACTCAGATCCTTCTTGGAGGGAGACAAGATATAAATTATTAGTAAGTAAATAAATAAATAACCATTTGATTCTGTCAATTTAGGAGGAAAAAAAATCAGTCACCCTAGAGTTTGCTGTCGTGTAGACCACTTGACTGACTGAATTATGAACATTTTAGGGGAGGGGAGAGAGGGGAAGGAACATTAGCATTGTGCTGCTCCCTGACAAGGAGTTTTGGAAACAAAACTTAGGAAACAAGGAGAAGAAAGTTAGTCTAAGTGGTGGCCTCATTTCCACCTGTGCAATTAAATGAGGTCCAGGCATAAAGCACTGTATGGCCAGAGTGAGTGGCGATGGAATGTTTGGACCTCTCTCTCTTTCCCTTATAAAAAATTAAAATCTGACATCATTTTGGTGTTTTTTTTTTGTCTCAACACAAATTATTGTTTTTCTACAACTTTTGTTCTAATGTTAAAAATGAAAGGCCATCATGTTCAAAGGCTCACTCCATTCCCTTTTATGAAGGGGAGGTTCCTCTGTTAACCAAGTGATTTTGCATCTTCCTATGGATCTTTTTTAAAAGATTTTATGTATTTGTTACAGAGAGAGAGGAAGAGAAAGACAGCATAAGCTGGGGGAGGGGCAGAGGGAGACACAGACGCCCTGCAGAGCAGGGAGCCCGATGCGGGGCTCGATCCCAGGACCCAGAGATCATGACCTGAGCTGAAGGCAGATGCTAAACTGACTGAGCCACACAGGCGCCCCTTCCTCTGGATTTTTAAAACATTAATAGTGACTTCGTCCTCCCCCCTTCCTTTAACATGAATGTCTAATTACATATGTAGAATTCATCCTTTTGGGGTATAGTTCGGTGAGTTTTGGCCAATATAGACAGTGGTGTCAACACCACCCAAAGACGTGGAACTCAGTTTCTACGACGTGAAAAATTTTCCTGTGTCCCTTTGTTGCCCACCCTTCCCTCCCTCCTTAGCCCCTGGTGACCTCTGATCTGTTACCATCCTTATCGTTTTACCTCTGTAACAATACACAGAATCATTCAGAACTTTGCCTTTGAGTCTGGCTTATTTCACTTGGTGTAATGACTTTGGGATTCGCTGAGGTCGTTGTATGTACGAGTAGCTAGTTTGCTCCTTTTTTATTGATGGATAGTGTCCGTTGTATGAATGTGCTACTTGGTTTATTCGTTCCCCACTTGAGAGACATTTGGATTAGTTCCAAGTTTTGGTTCTTATGAGTAAAGCTGCTATAAACATTCTCCTACAGGCTTTTTATGTGAACATAGGTTTTCATTTTGTTCAGATAAATACTTGGAAATCAGATCACTGGGTTGTATGTATGGTAAGTGTAAGTTTAACTTCGGAAGAAGCTGTCAAGGTGTTTTCCACCATGTTGCTGCCCTACCAGCAACCTTGGAGGGTTCCAGGTGATCCACATCCTTGCGGGCCCTTGGGATCATGTTCCCCCTTTCACCTTCATCATTCAGATGGGCGTGTAGTGACATCTCACCTTGGTTTTGCTGTGTGTTTTCCTAGTGGTGAACAATTTTTTTTTTAAAGATTTTATTTATTTATTCGACAGAGAGAGAGACAGCCAGCGAGAGAGGGAACACAAGCAGGGAGTGGGAGAGGAAGAAGCAGCCTCATAGTGGAGGAGCCTGATGTGGGGCTCTATCCCACAAAGCCAGGATCAGGCCCTGAGCCGAAGGCATNAGAGGGAACACAAGCAGGGGGAGTGGGAGAGGAAGAAGCAGCCTCATAGTGGAGGAGCCTGATGTGGGGCTCTATCCCACAAAGCCAGGATCAGGCCCTGAGCCGAAGGCAGACNCCTCCAGTTTTAGCTCAGCCATTTGACTTATTTCATCCAATATAATGAGCTAGATATGACAGTGTGTCACTTCGGAGCCCAAGTCTCAATAGGCCCTGGTTGTGTCTACTTGCCNCCACCCAGGCGCCCCTAGTGGTGAACAATGTTGAGCATCTTTTCTTGCATTTGTTTGTCATCTTTATATTTTCTTTGGTGAGATGTCTGTTCACATCTTCTGCCCATTTTTTTTTTTAAAGTTGGATCGTTGATTTTCTTAGTATTAAATTTTGAGAGTTCTCCATCTACTTTGAATGCAAGCCTTTTATCAGATACGTGCTTTGCAAATATTTTCTTCTGCTCTGTGTCTTGTCTTTTCATTCTCAAAACACTGTCTTTTGAAGAACAGAGGGCTTAGTTTTGATGAAGTCACTGTCTCAAGTTTTTTCTTTCACGGATCATGCTTTCAGGGGTCATATCTGGGAAGCTTCTGCCCTGACCCAAGGTTACGAAGAGGCTCTCCTATATTTTCTTCTGAGTTTTATTGTTTTAAGTTTTACATTTAGATCTATGATCGCTTTTGACTTAATTTCGTGGAGGGGGCAAGGGCCACGGATGTTTGATACCCTCTTGCGCCAATCACCTGGTCACTGCGGAAAGCCCAGAGCATGTTGGCAAGCCCCATCCCAGGCCAGCATGTCCCCACAGTCATTGCTCAAATTCACCTCTATGCCTCATGTCTGTAGTTTTGGTTCCTCCAAAGCAGTGGTATGTCGACAGGAAGAAAGCCATAGAGAGGCAAAGAGACAGGCACTTGCTTGGTGTCAGGATCCTGGATTTGAGTCCCTCCCTTGCCACTTACAAACAAGGGGGCCAGCATTTTCCTTCTCTGAGCCTCAGTTTACTCATCTACGAAGGAGAGAGAATTTTTTCATGAAAATCTTACTAAGTGGCTTTTGGCTCCAATGTCATAATGTATATAAAAGAGCTTTGTGTATCTATCACACAGTGAAGATGTTATTTCAAGGGTCATGTTTCCCCTTGGCATGTTGATGGCATGCCTAGATGCTCTCCAGGGCTCCCCGCCTCCAGCCATCCCACACGTACTCACCAAGGACCCACCAGACCTAATTGTTTCAGGGGAGGCATTATTGTTCCTAGGTCTTTCCACCCCTCAGTACACTTGCCTTTCATATGTCCTTTGAGGTACCCCTGACAAAAGCAGAGAAGATCCCCCCTCCAGTTTTAGCTCAGCCATTTGACTTATTTCATCCAATATAATGAGCTAGATATGACAGTGTGTCACTTCGGAGCCCAAGTCTCAATAGGCCCTGGTTGTGTCTACTTGCCCATTGTAGTTCTGCCATTTTCTTGGGAGGAATATGGCCTCTTGTCTCGGGAGAAGGATGAAAGACATATGGAGCAGTGCTTCCCCAGTCAAGACCATCCAAGATCAGCTGCTGGCAGGTGTGTGGGCAATAATAAATGATTGTTGTTTGTTACACAGCAGTAGTTGACTGATACACCCATCGCCTTTGCATTGCAGTGCAAAGAAACTTCTACTTTTTGCATGGACAAAGGGGTCAAAGAATAATCTAACCCATTCTTTAAATCTCCGCTCAAGGCTGCCTCTTCCCAGAAGCCTTCCCTGATGATTGTGGTACAAATGGATCTCTCTCCTCTCATTTCCATAGCTCTCTATACTTCCAATCGGGAATTTACTTGGGTTCTGTTTTACAAGCTTGTTAGGGCTTTCACACTTCTGTTCCCCTGTCTAGAACACTCTTACCCTGGGTCTTTGCATAATGGACTCATTACTGTTAAGTCTCAGCTTGAAAATCACATCCTCAGAGAGGCCTTTTCGGACCACCCACCTGCAGTCATTCTCCCCCAAATCTCTTTGCTTTATTGACTGTGGCACTTTCTGAAATGACCTTATGTATTTTTACATGGTGTATTGGTTAACCCCACTGGTTGTGAATTTCACAAGGGCCTGGACTTCCCTGCGTTGGGTCCCGCTACATTCCCAGCACTCAGAGCAGCTGGGGACATCAGTAGGCTCACTCAAATATTGACTGAATGGCAGTCAAAGCTTTTGAGACTGTCTGCTGCCCTCCCATTTTTAGGTATTTAAAGGACTGACACATGGTGTTTGATGCCACGAATGTGACCACGTATCTCTGTGTTCATCCTCCTGGCATGCCGCTTCCTGGTCTCCTCATTTTACACAAGATTTGGTTTCTGGCTCCACATCTTCTCTTCCTCTTCCTCCTCTCCCTTTATTGAGAAATAATTCACACATCAAAAAATTCCCCCATAGTTGTGGTATAATGGAATATTACTCAGCCATAAAAAAGAATGAAATCTCGCCATTTGCGATGACTTGGAAGAAGCTAGAGCGTATTATGGTAAGCAAAATAAATCAGTCAGAGAAAGACAAATACCATATGATCTCACTCATATGTGGAATTTGAGAAAGAAAACAGAAAGGAGGAAAAGAAAAAAGGAGAGAGGGAAAAAGTCATAAGAGATTCTTTTTTTTATTTTAATGTTTTTTTATTATATTTATTATATTATGTTAGTCACCATACAGTACATCCCTGGTTTCTGATGTAAAGTTCGATGATTCATTAGTTGCGTATAACACCCAGTGCACCATGCAATACGTGCCCTCCTTACTACTCATCACCGGTCTATCCCATTCCCCCACCCCCTCCCCTCTGAAGCCCTCAGTTTATTTCTCATAAGAGATTCTTTTTTTTTTTTTTAAAGATTTTATTTATTTATTTGACAGAGACAGCCAGCGAGAGAGGGAACAAAGCAGGGGGAGTGGGAGAGGAAGAAGCAGGCTCCCAGCGGAGGAGCCTGATGTGGGGCTCCATCTCATAACGCCGGGATCACGCCCTGAGCCGAAGGCAGACGCTTAACGACTGCGCTACCCAGGCACCCCAAGAGATTCTTAATGATAGAGAACAAGCTGACGGTTGATGGAAGGAAGTGGTGGGGGATGGGCTAGATGGGTGATGGGCATTAAGGAGGGCACTTGTTGGGATGAACACTGGGTGTTGCATGGAAGTGATGAATCATTACATTCTACTCCAGAAACCAATATTGCCCTGTACCTTAACTACCTAAAATTTAAGTTAAAAAAAGCACGCAATTCAATGGTTTTAGTATATTGACAGACTTGTGCAACTATCATCACAATGGAAGTTAAGAACATTTTCATTACCTGAAAAATAAGCCCCCACCCATGAACAATCACCGACTCTCAGGCCTAGGCAACCACCCATCTACTTTCTGTCTCTAGAGATGGGCCTCTTCTGGACATTTTATATAAATGGAATCCTACCACACGTGGTCTTGTGTGACTGGCTGCTTCCCCTCAGCATCGTATTTCCGGGATTCCTCCACATTGTAATGTGTATCAGTGCCTCGTTGTTTTTTATTACTGTATGGTTTCCACGGTGTGGCTGTGGCACGTTCTGTGTCCCCACTCATCAGCTGGTGGCCATTTGGTTGCTTCCAGATTGTGGCTCTTAGGAGTAATGCTGCTGTGAGCGGTCCTGGGCAAGGTTCCCTGTAGCTGTGTGTTTGCATGTCTTTGGGCGTGGAGTGAGAAGGGGCTCCACTTCTTGACTTTCGTCTTCTCCTTTCTTTTATCATTTACTAATCAGTCTGGAATAATGATGATAGTCATTACAGCGATGATAATGAGAATGAGATTAATTAATTATTTCTGAGCACTTACTGCATGCCAGATGCTGTTCAAAGCACTTTACATGTATTGATTGGTTCATTGGTGCGCATAGTAGGGTTGCTGTCCCCATTTTACAGATGAGGAAACTGAGCCTAAGTGAGGTCCCTCGCACTTTGGCAGACTCTGGCTCAGCGCCAGAACTCACCCCCCCGCCGAGGCTATGCCCCTTATCTGATCTGGCCTCCAGACCTTGACCTATTCTGCACCTGTCCCTATGGACAGCCATGCATTCTGTCTCAGCTTCATGTGACATCTCCCTGCAGGGATAGGGTCTCTTTAATTTCTGCCTTCTTCCTACATTTTTCTCTTCCTTCCTTTTCTTTTCTTTTCTTTTCTTTTCTTTTCTTTTCTTTTCTTTTCTTTTTTTCTTTTCTTTTCTTTTTTCTTTTCTTTTCTTTTTTTCCTTTCTTTTCTTTCTTTCTTTCTTTCAAGATTTATTTATTTGAGAGAGAGAGGGTGCAAGCAAGGGGAGGGGCAGAGGGAGAGGAAGAGAGAGAAGCAGGCTCCCCGCTAGGCACGGAGTCCGATGCGGAGCTCGATCTCAGGACCCTGAGATCATGCCCTGAGCTGACACCAACAGTCTGACACTTAATGGACTGAGCCACTCGGGCACCGCACTGCTACATTTTTCACCCTACCTGGCACACAGCAGAGATTCAAAGAATACTCATTTAATTCAGCTAAATGCATAGACCGTTCTCTCCCCAGCACCGGCCATGTATTTGCTGACTCAGGAGAGACAGGTATAAATGACAGGGATGAGATATTTCCAGCTGGGGGAAGAGGGATCCTTGGCATGGATTCTGCAGGCTGCTAGGGATGGAAATTGTTTCCTCTTCTTTTTCTGTGGTTTTCAACAACTCTGAGTGCTGCTAGATTTACTTCCAATAAACGCCAAATATCAGTCACACACAAAAATAAAATATCTGATTTCACATACAAATGAATGCATGGGTGGCTGAGGTAAGCCTCTGTTGGTTGTGCACGTGGCAAGAACACTTGGAGAAAGGAGGATTCAGATCCTTTGTTAGTGACATAGGCGAATTCCAGTTTCATCTCCAAGTTCGATCATTCTCTACCCCCCCAAATCTGTCCAGAAGGTAATAATGTCGGATAATAACTTACATTGTGCAGAGGTCTATAGCCCCAGAGTTTACAAAATCCTCTTATTGAAATAATCATCCCGTGGACCTTCTAAAGCTCACCTTTATCACCTTCCTATTCCCGCAGGGCTGATCGGCTCACAGGATCCTGAACACGCTTCCTTCTCTCTGGTCCCCAGATTGCTGTACACATGGCTACCTCCAGCGCCATAACCCTGTTCCCCTTTGTGTCTACTCATCCTTCACATTTTGATTTGGGCATCACTTCCTCCAGGAAGCCTTCCTTGACTCCTGCATCTGGGTACCATGTCCTTCTGTGCTTGCTGGGCTTCCTGTAGCCTCTGTCTTGCCCTCAACACTGTTCTTTGTCCATCTTCTCCAACAGACCATGTGCTTCTAGACCCAGAGACTGTCTTGCACATGACACAGAGCAGGTGTCCCCAAAGGGGGCATCCAGTGAATGACCGAATGGCAAAACCCCATGAGGGGAGGATGATACACCCCACTGGGTAGGAGAGAAAATCGAGGTTCAGAAAGGGCAGGGAGTTCGGAGCTGCTTTGCACAGGCTGCTTCTTGGGTGGCTTTAGATGGGGAATTGGGAAGCTCTCCTCTGCTGTCCCTTTGGGCCACTGGGCTGACCCCTAAAGCCACCGCTCTCTCCCAGGAGGCTCATTTCAGATGCTGCCAAGAGGGGGTTTTCCCAAAGCATCGCTGATGCCTTTAAGCTTCTGCAGGCAGGGAGAGCGTGTGACAAATTGAAACGCGCATTAAAAGAATTTTGTGGGTTGAGCAGATCACGGGAACAACTACTGTACAAATACTGTCAAACGGGGCATGTATTTAAAAGGTTAGACAAAATATCTCCTTGCCTTTTTCCTTCAGTTCTCTTTTTATAGTCCACTGCAAAACAACAATGGATAAAAGGGTGCAGAGAATGCATGTATATTTTCTTTTTCTGTTTTTTTTTTTTTTACCTTTCCCTAAGGAGCTTCTGTGCTACCCACACTAATTGTAGGTTTTTCTGAAAATGCAGCATGAATCATTTATAAATAAAGAGACTTTAAAATCCCTAAAAGACTCCCCGAGGTATTCAGTATTTCAGCATAAAATAACTGTTAAATGGAGTTATTCTGAATTAGCTTTTACTGGAAAGTGGTGAAAATAAAGTTTTCTTTTCACTGTGACTGTTGTGGTAATTCTTTTACACAGCCACCCGGGGTCATTGACAACCTATTTCCATAATTCAGGTTTTAGCAGAGCCATCCCCTGAAAGGACAAATGCCTGGGAAGCCGGGTTCTTGGAGAGAGACATCTCGCACTAGCCAGGAGGGCAGCCAGCCCAGGGTCCCTGGTGGAGACTCGAGATGACCATCAGAGTTCAAGTCCAGACGCAGACAGGGGCGCACGGGGGAGGGGAGATGCAGCGGCTCAGGGTCGGGCACAGCCGGAGCTCTAACCCAGCTCTGCCTCTTTCCAGCTGGGAGACCCTGGGGGGTGTCGCCTAACCTTGCTGACACTCAAGGGTAATAATAATCCTCACTCTGTGGAGTTGTTATGAAAAGTCGAAACAAGATTTATAAATACCCAGGATGAAGGGGAAAGTCGAAATGGAACTCTAATGAATTAATAATAATGATGCTGCCACTTCCCATCCAGGGCCTAGAATGCAGGTCCTCAGAGGACGTCCCCGGGGCCGTGCCTCTCCAGGGCCCCACTGGCCATTTGAACACCCTCACTCCTCACTCATCCTTCCATTCTCCCATCCGTGGGTCGACTGGCTCCTTTAGTCTCCAAATATTTTCAGAGTGTATGCCATGTGCTCTGGGCAAGGAACTGGGGTCTGAAGCTGAACGAGACTGTAGGATTCAGTCTACTAGGGACACAGATGTGACAGGGACAGTTCTTTACTGGACACAGTGAAGGTGGGAAGGAAGTGGTGGCTGGGGTTCCACCTGGCGGTAAGTGGACTTGAGTCCAGCCTTGGGAGGTGAGGGTTTCCCGTGTGAGCAGGAGACGGAGGAGGGGCGGCCGTCGTTCCAGAGGATGGCTGTTCTCCGAGGTCAGGGGCTGTGTCTGTCTCTCCATGCTTGCCACAGGGCCTGATTCACAGCAGGCTGTCCACACAAGTTTTGCTGAAGGACTGAATGAGCTCCAGGTGGCAGGCACAGAGGAAGCCGAGATTTGGAGGAGGAGGACTAGCAAGGTGGCCCGTGTGTCCAGGTCCAGCCAGTAGCCAGTCGGGCTGGGGAGAGGCACAGGACCGGAGGAGGCAGGGAGATGGGGCAGGTCCAGACGGGAAAGGACCTTTGCAGGGTGCTGGCAGGGAAAGATTTTACAGAGTGAGGCCATGGGAACGCTTCTGCCTTTCGGCAAAGCCTCTTGAACGGGTTCAGAGGGTACGGGAAGGAGGCGGGCCTGGGAGCTAGGAATAGGTGTGGATGTGACAGGTGCTGTCAGACTCACCCCCTTCGCTGTCCCGGCTTGGCGTACAGCCAGAGGTCACTTTCGATTCTGGGTGTAAAATTATGCAGAAGAGGTTCCCCTTCTACTTTGCGGTTGATTGACAAATTGTCCTGTCACTCAAATGCTTTTTCAACTTATCATAAAGAGTAAAAGAAAATTATCTGTTCAGTGCATATGGGAAAGAGAGAGCGTTCGTTAACCTCTTGACTGCTGAGCTCTGAAATTTGGGAAGTTTCAAGGAATGCACGAGGAGAAAGCCCCGGGAGTAGGTGCGTGCACGCTGGCGTGTACATCTCACTGTCTTTGTTCACACACGCGTGCAGCACACACATCTGGTCTCTACAATCCATTTCAGAAACCCACAGACCCAAACACACCCAGACACACACCCACACTCACAGGAACGTATATATCTTGCAAACCGTGTAGCGATTGCATAAGTTTGCGCCTTGATAGAGACAGATGCTTGCGTACCAGTGTTTTACAATGGGAACCGGCTGCCAGCTGTTGGAACTTGGGACCCATCTGAAAACGTTGCGCTTTTTGGAGAGCTTTTTAAAGTACCCATCTATTTTCCGATTCCTCTGGAACACGGCTCTGACTTCCCCTAAGAGGAGGTGTCGGTCAGGAAGGAAAACTCAAGATGGCAAATGTCCTCTATGATGGACAGACAGATGTCCTCCTGTGTCACTTTCCCATCTCTTCGTCAGGGCTCTCCAGAGAAACAGAGCCAATAGGATATGTATATACCTCTCTCCAGAAAGAAATTTATTATACAGTATTGGCTCGTGTGAGTATGAAGCGAAGTCCCCCCATCTGCCATCTGCAAGCTGGAGACCCAGGGAAGCCAGTGGTGGGTAGTCTGAAGGCCCGAGAGCCAGGGAGCCAGGGGTGTAGACTGCAGTCCAGGTCACAGGCCTGGGAACCAAGTGCAGAGCCAAGAGACGGGTGTTCTAGCTCAGACCATCAGGCAGAGAGCGAACGCGACCTTCCCCCACCTCTTCGTTCTACGTAGGCCCTCATTGCATTGGATGCCGCCCACTCGCATTGGGGAGGGCCATTTACTTTATTCCATCCGCCCATCCAAATGCTGACCTCTTCTGGAAAGGCCCTCGTGGACACCCGGAAATAACTGTTGAACCAGCTATCTGGGGAACCCACAGTCCGGTCAAGCTGAAGGATCAGATGAAACTCCACAGCTATGAAATCACATCACCGTGTCTTAGTTCTTAACCATGCCCCGTGTGCCGGGCACCGCGCTGGGCCTTGCACGTGCATCCTTTTGAGCCTTCACTGTGACCCCATGAAATAGGTGTTGTCCCACTTTACGGCTGGGAAACTGAGGCTCAGAAAGGCAATTCTATGACTTGGCCAAGGCCACAGATGGAGAATGTAGCTGGAGTCCAACACAGGCCTCTTCCACCCTAAAATCTACTTACAGTGCCATTTTTTCTTCTTTTTTTCTGTGTACAACTCTTTTTTGCTTTGCTAAGTACTTACACAGCTATTACTGCATTCCATCCTCAGATAAGTAATGGCGAGGCGGGCCTTATGTATTCTTTCATCCAAATACGTCCTGAGCCAGGCATTGTGTTACATTTTGGGGAAACAGCCAGTGAACGGAGCAGACTACACACTGGCCTCCTTCCATTAGGAGGGGGCAGAGCCTGAACCGGTTAACTGAAGATACTACCGGTGCAAGTGTGTGGAATGGGGGAGATTAAAGATCAGCAACAGGGAAGCAAGTGTCAGGGGCATATTTCTTCTGAACAGGGTGGTCAGAGAGGGCCTCACAACAAAGTGGTGAGAAGCAGCAGGAACCCAGAGGAAGAGAAGGTCAGGTGAGAAAAGGAATGTTCGCGAGGGCGATGATCACACCAAAGCCCTACCTCCCTGTACCGCCTCCTCCTCCTAGAAGCGTCCAGGTGAGGGAACTCTCTGGCTGCTCTGTGCTGCTGGGGCAGCGGGAAGGCTGTCTTCCCTAGGACGGGCCATATGCCCTCAGTCGCTGACGACGGGCCCAGGGCTTTTTTTGGTGTGACGCACCCTCCTCTCTTCTCCCCACCCCATCTTGGTCAGCTGCCTCTCACCTCCTGCTGTAAAAAGCAGGGAAGTCCAGGCCGCCCTTCGGGCCCCCACAATGGGTCCCGCCACTGTCACTTCCACATTCCCAAAGCCCAGTTTCTGCTCCACCATTTGAAACGTGTCTTTCTGCCAGTGGCTGAGAAAGCTGAAGTCTTTGAAACACTGAGTGTTCTATAAAATCCAAATAATTCCCTGCAAATCAAAGTACTTGGCATGCTGGCTGCAAAGCCTGAAGCTGTTTTTTTTTCCTAAGGTAATCTCTAGAAAGTAGTTTGTACTCGTGTTTCCACAGTGATTAAATATGCAAAGTAATTTCCATGATTTTCACCGCGTTCTGAACCAAATCAGATTCTGTTCTGCTCCTCTTTGTACAAAGCCACTTATTGGATCAGATTCCAAAACAAATCCCCCGAATTTGGCGGATCATCATTTTAAAAGGGGGCTTGTTAAGGTAATCATTAAATTAAACCACCCCTTTAAGAATATTTAGATCTGGTCCGCCAAGCGGAACGGTCTAATGGTTTTTAAATTAGAAGCTGCGGAATGCTGGTGAATTTTCTTTTGTGGGTCAAGTGGGTATTAACAAATGCTAAGACTGTTCTCTCTTTTGTCATCACCTTGAAATCTGCAAAGAAAAGCAAAGAGTAGGAAGGACCGAAGGAGAGAGGCTGGGTGAGGACGGAACATCCACTCACTCGCTCACTCACTCGCTCGGTGCCTGCGTTGGCGGGTGGCAGATGGAGGCAGGGCGGAAGCAAGCAGGAGATGCTGCCGTCTCTTGAGACCTGGTCTTGCGAGGGACCAGAGTGTGACTCTGCTGGGAAGGGCAGGAGCCCAGGCAGTGCCCTGACTCCTGCAGGCTTAAGCCACTCATGGGCTCAGGTCTTCCAATCACAGAGCCTGCACGGCTACCTGCGGCCAGGATACTTTTTCTTAAACCTTCTCTGTGCTGGTTCTTTTAGGCAGGTTGGCAGTGAGTCCCAAAGAAAGCCAGAAGCAGGAGCCCTTTGTCAGCCCCTCAGTAAGATACTTAGAGACCCGCGACTGTCGTGCAGAGCATTTCGTCTCCTCCTCCCAGATCTCCCAGGATCTTGGCAGCCCCTTGGATCCCAAGCTAAGGCGGCCCAGGCATGGGTCCCGGCAGAACTAAGCTGGGCTTGTCTGTGAGTAATAGAAGTGCTCTTTGAGCCGAGCCTCAGGGTCACCTGGAGAGATTTTCATGTGCCGTGGCCGTGCACACCTCGGAAAGAGCTGGATTGAGTCCATCTGGGCAGGGGGGGCCCGCACTGGCTTTCTTTTTTTTTTCTTTTTTTCCTTTTTTTTTTTTTTTTGACTTTCCGGGTAATTATAATGTGCAGCCAGGGTTGAAAACTATTAGATTTAGAAAGAAGCCTCTCTCACAGAGAATTTTAAAAGGATGAGGGTCCTGTGTGGATGGGGCCTTCAGTTAAATCGGAGGGTTGGCAAACGAAAGCCTGTGGGCCAAATACGCCCCGTGCTTGCCGCTAGTCTTATCTGATCGTGAGCTAAGAATAGTTTCTACATTTTTAAAGGATTGGAAAGAGATTCAAAAGAAGAATAATATTTCATGATACGTGAAAGTTATACGAAATTCAAATTTCAGCGTCCATAAATAAAGTTTTATTGGCACACTGCCATGTTCATTTATCTGCATATTGTGTGTGGCTGCTTTGGTGCTATAATGGCAGAGGTGGGTACTTGCAACACAGACCATATGGCCTCGGGTCATATTTGCTCTCTGGTCCTTACAGAAAAAGCCCGTGGACCTTTATGTTAAATCATAGGACAAAAGAGCCATGGCAGAGAAGCTTCTTTTCACGCTAAGATGTGAAATGAGAACTGCTTAAAACCCACAAGCTCAAAGAAGCAAAGATTTTTAAAGAAGAGGTGAACATTGAACACTGCATCAAAAACTAATGATGTACTCTATGTTGGATAATTGAACATAGTAATAAAACATAAAAAATAAAAAACTTAAATAAAAGCAATTCCCAAAACAAGGCTAAAAAAAAAGGAAAAAAAAGAAAAAAGAAAAGGTGAAATTCAACCTTGCCATGAGTGTAGGGAAGAAAGCTTTCATACATAGCCCAGAGGAGTACTGGTACATTTCTTCCAGAAGGACTTTTGTTGGCACATATCAAGGACCTTATCAATGTTCCTATGCTTTGCCCAGTCCAGTCTATTTCTAGAAATGGATCCTATGGAAACTCTCGATTGTATGTGCAGTTTTATCCTCCAGGATTTTATTGTGAAGTTATAATACAAACAACCCCCACTCCCACCCCCTAAATGTAAGGGTGCAATGGTAGGAGGTGTTTTCATAAATCGTGCTATAAAATGATGTGCTTGAAGAAAAGGTAATGACGCAGGAAAATGTCTGCGGTCCGTAAAGTGAAAAACAAACCATCAAGCAAAACTTCTTATTATGAACAGAAAAATTTCAATTTATCACATATTATATTAGAATACAGTGGAAAGATGCATTCAAAATGATGGTAGTGTCTAATTTTGGATGATTACATTATGGGTCATTTAAATTTTTTTCTTTCTGCTTTTCTCTATTTTTCAATTTTTTCCCCCTACTGAACGTGAATTAATACAGTAGCATTCTTTAGAGGAAGCCCCCTAGGGACAGTGCAGTACAGGGCGGCCTTAGCTTCCAGAAACCCCTCCTCATGCCCCCTTGCTGAATGAGCTTGAGGACGCCAGACAAAAGCTCCGATACTCTCTTGCCCAAGTTGCACAGGCCGTTGTAGAAAGCAACGCCTTCCAAGCCATAGAACCTTGTTAGATTCTTGTCCCTGTCACCTACGTGCTCAGTCATTTGAACCGTTTTGAGGGTTATTCTGAGCCTCTGAAAGCCAGCTCCTACCGTGCCTGCATAGATGCTTCTTGGCCCCTCCTCCCCCGCACGGCGCGGCCAGTGGCTATCAATTCCTGAGGATGCTCTCCAGGGCACGGTGTGCTCTGTCCTTCCATGGGTCTTGTATGGGGGTCCTGGAGTGATAGGCGCTAAGTGTTCCTTGGCTTCATATGAGTCACGATAAACCCCCAGGAATGACAGTCAGAGCTGGGCGCACGTCTTATTGCACGGCCCACTCTGGGCGCACATGGTGGGGGGCACCTGGCAGCGCCTCCATACCCCCAGAAGCCTATGTGTTTACACCTTATGCATTACACAACATAAGCACCTTCTATGGACCATTGCTTTTGGAGGCAGAATAAGGACCCCTATTAAAGTCCATGTCCTAATCCCCTGAACCTGTGGATTTGTTACCTTATGTTGCAAAGGGGGAGTTGAGGTTGCTAGTCAGCTGGTCTTAAAATAGGGAGAGTGGGGCGCCTGGGTGGCACAGCGGTTAAGCATCTGCCTTCACGCTCAGGGTGTGATCCCAGCGTTCTGGGATCGAGCCCCACATCAGGCTCCTCTGCTGTGAGCCTGCTTCTTCCTCTCCCACTACCCCTGCTTGTGTTCCCTCTCTCGCTGGCTGTCTCTATCTCTGTCAAATAAATAAATAAAATCTTTAAAAAATAAATAAATAAATAAAATAGGGAGAGTATGCTGAGTTATCTGGTGGGCTCAATGGAATCACGAGGGTCCTTAAGTGTGGGCAGGGAGGTCGAACGATAGAGTCAGAGGGAGATAAGACAAGGGAATCACGTCCAGGTGGATGCATGCAACATTGCTGCCTTTGAAGATGGAGGAAGGGACCGTATGTGGGGGAATGTGGTGCCTTCTAGAAGCTGGAAAAGGCAAGAAAACAGATTCTCCTTCAGAGCTTCCACAAGATGTTCTAGCAACATCTAGACCACCGAACATCGTCCAAATGTGTCTGAACGTCTAACGCACAGAACATCCAAGAATGTGGGATAATAGATTTAGTTGTTTAAAGCCACTGAGTTTATGGTAGTAGTGAGAAATGAAAGTTCTCACAACCCTGTTCAGTGGGTAGTATTATTCCCATTTTACAAAAACAGAAACAGGTTAAGAGACGGTCAGTATCATGCCCACAGACACACAGCTAATAAGTGGCAGGGCTAGGGTCCATGTCCATAGCTCTCTTCTTCTAAGACCTATGTTCTCTGCTCTATGGAAGAACTAGGCCTTAGTGTAAACATTTCTGGAACAACACCTGTGACGTGTGCAATCCAGACTTTCAGGCTGGTCAGGGACTCAGATGGCTACTCAGGCTCTGACTGGTGCTTGAACTCTAGAATAATGTCTCATGGCGGGTGGATATCCAGCCTCTGCTTGAATGTCTCCTATGATGGGGAACTCACTACCAGGTCTCGGACAGCTCCACCTATTGAAGAGATCTTTCTGATTCAGCACATTGAGCATGATCTGCTGACTCAGCACCTCTCCTTTTTTTTGCCCTACTCTTTCTTTGGAGCCCCTCGGAATGTTTGCCCGCATTTGGTGAGTCATTGGATTTTATCTTTCCTTTCTTCTGTGGTGTGAATGTGTCTGCAGGCGGCATGAGAAGCTCACCTGAGACACTGGTTGAGATCGGCACATTTGTAAGTGGCATATGGATCATGTATTCTTGGATGCAGACCCCTTCTGGAAATCTACTCACTGACACTTTAGTGGTTCACGGAACTTACTCTAATGATAATTGTAGCTATTATTTCTGGGTGTTTCCCAGGTGACAGAAATTGTGCCAAAAAAGGGTTTCACAAGCATTTGTCTTTTCCTTCTTAGCAATTGAGCAAATGAAGAATCAGAGAGGTTAGGACACTTGCTCAAGGTCACACAGCCACTTAGTGGCAGTACCTGCAGCTCCTGATTCCTATCAGCAGAAGCTCCTTCAGGATGTGCAGAGGGGTGGAGATTTGGAGTCAGATAGACCTGGGCGTATGTTCTCTGTCACCACCCATTCTCGCTGTCCTCTTGGACAACTCACTTCACCCCTCTGAGCCTCAGTTTGCTGTCTATACAACGATAATAATTTGTGTTATTTCATGGAATCGCAGTGGTCGATAAATTATTGTTCTTCCATAACATTTATAAAATATAATTTGTATTTCCTATCTTTTTGGTTGGTTTTGTCTGTTTTCCCCTTTAGAATGGGAAGTCCCCAACACAGAGTCTATGTCATTCTGTTAATTGCTGAACTGGCAGAATACAGCCCAAATCCAGCACAGAGTTGACCGGTGATCAGTATTTGCTAAGTGGCTGAATAAATGATACCACGATTGCAAACAAAACTTGGCACCTGGGGCGCCTGGGTAGTCCTTAAACGTCTGCCTTCACCTCAGGGCGTGATCCCGGCGTTCAGGGATCGAGTCCCACATCGGGCTCCTCCGCTGGGAGCCTGCTTCTTCCTCTCCCACTCCCCTGCTGTGTTCCCTCTCTCGCTGGCTGTCTCTCTGACACATAAATACAAAAAAATCTTAAAAAAAAACTTGGCACCTGCCGAGCGTTCTCTCCCCTTCCTCCTCTGGACCTGGATCCCAAGGGCCGCGTGGGACTGTAGGAGTCTTGCAAAATGAGATAAAGGGGAGGAACGCGATGAGCAATGCAGTATGTGCCCTGTTTTCAGGGTCTCATTAGTTCTCAAAATCAGTACCTAGAGAGAGGAAGACAGAGTTAGATAATGTTCACTAGGTATTGGGTTTTGCATTCCTGCCTACAAACCCCCAAAATATATGGCATGGTTTCTCCATGTGACACTTGCAAACTAACTTTTAGATCTCATCCGATTGGAGGAAGGTTACCGATGGGACTGGAAAATCCACTGAGTAATAGTAACATGACTATAGCAAGAGATTCCATTTATCGAGTAGGTGAAAATACATACTTTGTAGGATTGATTTAATTATTAGAAAATGCTAAGAGGAAAGTATAATTGTCCATCTCTTCCATAAGTAAACTGAGGCTCCCCTTCCCCCCAAAATAGGACTCATAAATATGGGGGGTCCCTCTGGTCTGCACCCAGGGTTCTCTGCTTTTCTTCCATAGCGCTGCCCCATGCTTCTTCCCTGTGGGGTAGGCTTCTGCCCTCCCAGGTCTGCAAACCACTCTCACCGACCCAAGGTAAAAAAGTCTTTCCAGAGCTGAAAAAGCAACCGTAAAGGTGGGCTGTGAAGCTCGTGCACTTTTCCTCACTGCTGACGTTTTTCTGGTTTTCACTTAGAGCCTTCTGTTTTAAGCCCGTGAACTGTGTCT
Organism: Ailuropoda melanoleuca; assembly: GCF_002007445.2. Classification (NCBI taxonomy): domain Eukaryota; kingdom Metazoa; phylum Chordata; class Mammalia; order Carnivora; family Ursidae; genus Ailuropoda; species Ailuropoda melanoleuca. The sequence continues at coordinate 34,681,562 of NC_048231.1, forward strand.
CCCCACCGCCCCCCCAGCCCCTGCCCAAAGATTTGTTCAAGTCCTAACCTCCCGTTCTTCAGAATGGGATCTATTTGGGATTATGGTCCTTGCAGAAGTAATGAGCTATTCTAAGATGAGGTCATACTGAATTAGAGGGGGACCCCTCATCCAACCAGTGGTGTCCCCCTAAGAAGAGGAGAGGACACAGACATAGGGAAGAAAGCCACCCGATTGGGGGGGGCACAGATTGTAGTGATGCGGCTCTAAGCCAAGGAGCACCCAGGACTGCCCAGAGCCACTGAAGCTAGGAAGGGGCAAAGGAGGTTTATTTTCTAGAGACTTCTTCGCAGGCAGCATGGCCTTGCCAGCACCTGACCTTCTTGAACTGTAGGAGAATACATTTCTATTGTTCAAAACCACCAAGATTTTGGTAACTGGCTACGGCAGCCCCAGGAGAACACACCCCGGTTCTAGAAATCCGGCCTCTCTGGTGTCCCAGCCCAGATTAGTGAGAGCAGCAGCACGGGGAGGGGCTTCCATACTGCTGGAGGCAGGCGGCCGAGCCTCAAGGACGCAGGCCAGCGGCCGCTTCAAGGGCAAGGCTGTTTAGAGACACCTGCGTAAGGCGCGGGCCTGGGAAGGGGAAGCACAGCTGCCTGGAGGCTCTCCACAAACCCGAGAGCTCCTGGGGGCACGAGATGCGGGACCGCAACATTGCTTTCAAGTTGACACATCGCTTTGCGGATCCGAAGACTCGTCTAATCCGTGGATATTGGTATTATTTTTATTCCCCAAGAAACTGAAGATTAAAAAGCTTAGGAGATTTACCCAGGCAGGTAAATCAGAGGAACAAGCATATAAGCCCTGAACGGTGATGCCCTGACACCGATTCGTGAAGTCCCACCTGCAGGCGTTGAGAGCCGTCTGCGAACCAGGGTATCAAGGCACGGAAGACACAGCCAGGCCCTTCCCTCCAGAGGACTATGATTTCGTGTTACAGACGGATACAAAGACAGATCGGCTCCATGCAGGGTCGGCGCTGGGTGGAGGGAAGGTATGGGTTGTGTGTCAGTGGGCACCTGCCCCAGCCGGCAGTTCCTCCAGGGAAGGTGCATGCTGGCCTTGAGAGAGGATCAACACTTAGCAAGGAGAGAGGGAACCATGCCTGCGTGGTCTAGGCCAGTGATTCTAACTTTTTGGTCCCAGGACCCCTTTATACACGTATAAATTATTCTAGACCCCAAAGAGCTTTTGTCATGTGGGTTATAGCTACCAATATTGACTCTCCAAAAACGTGAAACAGAAACTATAATAATACTTGCTAATTTGGGGGTGCCCGGCTGGCAGTCGGTTAAGCGTCCAGCTCTTGGTTTCGGCTCCGGTCATGATCTCAGGGTCCTGGGATCAAGCCCCGCATCAGGCTCAGCCCTCAGCAGGGAGTCTGCTTGAGATTCTCTCCCTTTGCTGCTCCCCCTGCTCTTGTTCGTTTTCTCAAATAAAATAAATAAATAAAATCTTTAAAAAATATTTCCTAATTTGTGGAGAGTAACAGTAATAAACCCATTACATGTGAACACAACCACACATTTTTTTAATGAAAAATTATTCCAAAAAAGAAAAATGAGGGCCACAGAAAAGTGGCCTTGTTTCACATTTCTGGGGATGTCTTTAATGCCTCGCTTGGTAGGAGATAGCCGGACCTTCCCATCTGGCTCTACATTCAGTCTGTTGAGATATGTTGCTTTGGCTGATGTCTGCGAGAGAGAATCTGACCTCCTACTCATAGGAAGCTGGAAAAGGGAGGACCTCAGGGACCCCCGAAAGGCTCTTCTTGATCCCTAATGATCCTCAGCTCACATACTGAGACCTGCCCCCCCCCCCCGAGGCAGAGGGAGGCAGGCCACAGCACAGAATGTTGGAGGAATGAATTACACACAGCTCAGCAGCACCAGAGCATGCTGGGAAAGACTGAGAATGGCAGGAAGGGCTCCTGCAGTGATGGGGGGAGGATCCTGATGCCTGGTGGTCCATGGTTCAACCAGCAGGTGTTAGTCAGTCATGGCGGGGCCGGGGGGCAGCAGGGGATGGGAAGGAGCACTCCAGCTGCGGGGGGAAAGTGCTTGGGGGGAGGATGGGCTGGAGGGATCCAAACCAGAGCAGCTGCACTGGTCCAGGCCATGGATGACCTGCCTCTGGAAGATTCTGGAATGCTCTATCACTGGGTTACATCACAGTACAAAGCCACCATTCCTACTGATGGCCCTGAGCCAGCGAGACAAGGTTAATCACACTGAAGAGGCTGTTATAAGAACAGAGGAAATGTTTCCATTAAAATAATTAAAATCTTAAAACGTTTTGGGGCTCAAAGGTATATGTTTCAGTTACCTGGAAAATCTACTTGCTGAAACAGTTCATTTTCTCATGATCTCAGAGAAGGAAGATTTTACCGTATTTTCTCTATACAGTGGGACCTGAGGGGAAGAGGACCGCGTAGACAAACAGATGGGGTTCTGATCGTCTAGAGCCTCTCACACTCAGTAGCTGTGCGACCTCGACCTTGGGTGCAGGAGCGGGGGACGCCTGTGCCTCAGTTTCTCCCTCGCTAATAAGAGAACAATTCCTACTGCACGGCACCCTGGGAAAGTGGTGGTTCTAGCAGGGGTCTGACTGATAGCATTCAGAGCTACATTCCCAGGCCAGTTAGGAAATCTTTTGTTCTGCATACCTGGTCTTTCGCTTTAGAATATCCTTTTCTGTGATCAATCTCACAGGGCATACTGCTAGGGATTTCAAGTTTTGGAAACCTTTGTATCAAAAGGGAGTGGACATCAACTGGGCTCATATATATTTGGGAGCCCCTCCCCTCTCATGGCTTTCCTGCCTGAGGGTCAAGAGTCCAGGGGAGAGCCAGCACAGACCTGCATGGAAGACCTACTCCGTGGTTTCCAGCAGTGGCAACCACTGGTCCCCTACATCAGGATGTCATGGAAGTGGCTCAGGGGCCACCTGGGGCATGGAGGATGGTGGGGGGCTCTGTGGAGTGCTGGTTGGCAGGCTCCAGAGTCCAGGCTTCCCCATCCCACTTTTGCCATAGTAATTGTGCCTAATGTGCTTCTCTAATGGGATTCCACAGGGGAGTTTGATTGACAGCATGGCTCCTGCGCGCGCACACACACACACACACACACATTTGCAAGGCTGATTAGGGGGTGGGGACGGATAAATCCCACCAGCGTCCCCCTTGAGGATACCTGCAATGAGCAGGAGGGGGTGGTTTCCCATCTGGGAGCTCAAAAGTCCTCTGGCCCCTTCTTTGTCACGTGCTCTGCTCCCAGATCCCCCTTGGCTGGGGAAACGCTCCCAGCTCCAGGGGCTCGTCCTAACCAACGCCCCTGGAGTGCCTCCTGGACCAACCCCAGTCTCGGGGGGAGAAGCAGCTGTAGGCAAGAGAGTGGGAAAAGGGTTCACATCCCCGCTGTGTCGCTGTTTGTTGTGGGACTCGGGGTGGCCCCTCCGGTTCCCCAGACTTCTATTTCTGTATCAGGAGAATAGCACTCAGATGTTGGGGGCATAAGATTGTTGGGATCGCACATGAGGTCCAGGAAGCAAGAGCACCTAGCCGGGTATAGGTGTTAAATAAAAGTCAGTGCAATGCTTTTTTTTTTTTTAAGATTTTATTTATTTATTTGACAGAGACAGAGACAGCCAGCGAGAGATGGAACACAAGCAGGGGGAGTGGGAGAGGAAGGCAGGCTCATAGCGGAGGAGCCTGATGTGGGGCTCGATCCCACAACGCCGGGATCACGCCCTGAGCCGAAGGCAGACGCTTAACCGCTGTGCCACCCAGGCGCCCCAGTGCAATGCTTTTGAGATCCCTAAGGTATAGAGAATAAAATGTGTGTGTGTGTGTGTGTGTGTGTGTGCGTGCGTGTGTTGGGGTGCTACAAAGTGAGGGGTCGGGGAGCGGAATACATACTCTCTCTCCCTTCAGGGGGTGGGATTCTCTCTGGGGGCCTGAACAGGATGGACAGAAAGCTTCGGACAGATGGCCCAGCTCAGCCCTATGAGCCTCCCCTTTTTGTCCCTTCTGAACTGGAGTGTAAGTGGTTATTAAAATGAAAAATCCTCTCGTCCTCACTCCCCAGCAGCTGTTTCATTAAGTTTTGCATTTCTCTCCGTCGAAATGTTAGCTCTTGTCCCCGGCAGTAACTTTCATAATTCCTTCAGTGCGTACGTCCGTATTGACATTCTGATTGATGATAGCGGGCTTCCGCGGAGGAGGGGAGCGGCCTTCCAGGGCCAGGCTGACCTATTGGGAAAAGAGCGGGGATTAAATAACCAATTATAAATGGATATTTACCTGATAGATTAGGATGACGACTTCAGAGCGGTCTTGCTCTATTAGGTAAGTGATCTATGCTCCGCAAAGGTTTATAAATATGTATTTCACTAAAAGACTCAAGTCCTGGCAATAATTAACATGCATCTCATAGCATTCCATTAAAAACTAAGCCCTCCTCTCGATTTTTCAAAAGAAAATGAGCTTAAAATAATGTTGCGGTAGACCCGTAACTGGTCTTCGGAGTGAGGCTGGAAAGCGCCACTGTCAGATCAACCCGTCCCAACCTACCATGCCTCGCTTTGCCTCTCCTCCTGGGCCCCTTCTATCCCCCACCTCGCTGCGGCATCCTCCCAGGGACCAAGTTAGAACCACACATCATCTCTGGCTCCTCCTTCCTTTTTTTTTTTTTTTAAGATTTTATTTATTAATGTGACAGATAAACAGCCAGCAAGAGAGGGAACACAAGCAGGGGAGTGGGAGAGGAAGAAGCAGGCTCCCAGCCGAGGAGCCTGATGTGGGACTTGATCCCGGAACGCCGAGATCACACCCTGAGCCGAAGGCAGACGCTTAAGGACTGCGCTACCCAGGCAGTCTGGCTCCTCCTTCCTTATGTGAACCTGGTCCCAAGTCTTTCCCTTCCCCCTTATCCTCACTCCACATTTTCTTGCTGCCCGCATTAGGCTTCCATCCTAAAAATCTCCATGTATTATTGCTCTACTCAAGACCATCCCCCATGAATCACTACATCAGACAACACCTGCAACTACTGTAATGTTATATGTCAATTATACCTTGGGAAAAAAACAACCACAAAAACAAGCACTCTACGAGTCACGCTGCTTTATAATGTAAGTTCTTTGGAAAACCATTTCTGTGAGATAACTCTCTTAAAATGGAAAAGAGATGTTATGATTAAAATAGGTGAGAGACAGTGTATCATTTGTATTCCCTCTTGGAAGTGCCGATGTGTATGCAAACACTAAAGGCTCTGAGAAGTCCTGTAGTGTCTACCATGAGGTTCTGCAAACTTAGCTTTGTAATACCTGTTGGCCTCTTGGAACCATTGGAAACTGTTGTTTCATGGAGCGTACTTTGGTAGATCCTGGCTCGTGCATGGGAGAAAGTCCAAATCCTTTAGCCTGGCCAATGAAACCTTTGCAACTTATCTGCAGACGACTCTTCCAGACCCATTTCCAGCTGCTGCTTCTTTGTCGCATCCCCATGCAGACCACTCTTCGTTCTCCGTATGCAACATCCACTCTCTTCATGGAAAGTCCTCCCTCACTTCCCCTTCTTCTTCATTTTGTAAACTTTTCTTTAAGCTTCAAAAACCAACTCAAATATCAACTCTGCCGGCCTGCCAATTCCATATTCCCCCATCTTCATCACCTCTTTTAATGAACCTCTTCTATCATATCTTTTTCTATATTAAAACTACTTGTTTATCTCTTGTTTCCCCAGAAAGACTGCGGGAGAGAAGCTGTATCTTCGTTCTCTCTCTAGCTCCGCCGGGCTCGACCGCTCCCAGCACATTGTTTACGCACCTTCAGTATTTGCTGAAGGAGCATCGAGACGAAATGACCAAAAGTAAGTCCTTATTTTTCCTTTTTTTGTGTGTTTTGAGCTTCTTTGCATGACCATATGAATTATTTAAGCAACAGGACCTGAGAGAAAATGGGGCTGTCTGGTTTTGTCCACCCTCACCACCGCCAAGAGCACGTTGAAGAAGGAACGATGCAGCCTTCTCTTGCTCCCCTCCCTCCCTGACCATTGATGAATGAAGCTAGTTGACTCATGGCTCCAGGAGCACCCATTTGATATACTTGTTTGAAAGAGCCATTGGATATTATTTTAACGGCGATATTAACATTATGCTCTCATCGTAGATTTCCTGAATCCTTACGTCTGAGAGAGTGCTTTTAGCCTTGGCTCCATGGCAATGATATTGGGATGAATGCATTTCCAACAGTACCTGGACCCCCATGAATATAAGATGCTTTATCTCTGGAGACCATCTGGGCAAGCCATGCTTTAAATAAATAAAATGAATGCTCTCGTCATACAGGATGCCTACGAGCCAAGCCTTTTCAGTGTTGTAATGTGGAGATGAAGCATGATTATGGATAGAGGGGAGAGGGAGGGTAATATAATAGAAGCAGGAGGCCATAGCTCTGCCTCAAAGTAACAGAGCTTTTTAATGGGAACCTGGGCAGGGTGATGACTTGACTCTGTAATCCCATCACTTTTATTGTCCAAACGCCATTTGTACATTTATGGAGGATGGAAATACTGGATGGAAAAACTGGATGGAAATACTAATTGTAACGTTCGGAATATCCACTAGGCAGGCATCGAGCCCGATTCTTTTTTGTGTAAGTGCATGAGTGTGTGTGAAAGTGAGAGTGTGTGTACAGTCAGGAAGCCCTGGTCCCCAACCGATGGAAGTGATTGATTGCCGCTCGGAGGGGTGGATGTCACCGACCTCTTATTATTCTCAACTAGGAACAGGGGCATCTTCAGTGTGTCCCCTTTGGTTAAAATATGTCCGTTTTCATCAGCTTCGTCTACCGCCTGGAAGAGTTCCCAGAGGGCTCGACGTGGCCCCAGACAAGGACCCGCTGGAGATGGGCCGTTGTCCCCTGATAGCAACCCTAGCATTGGCCCCGGGCCTTCTAGCACTCAGAGTGTCCAGCCCAGTCTTATTTTGGCCTTGTCCTAGTCTTACTGTGGATCAGGGGTCAGCCAACCAGAGCCGATGGGCTGCTCCCTTCTTCTGGGATTGGGGCATTTTACCGGAACATAGCCAGACCCACTGCCCTGTCGTGGTCACTCCCCCCTGCACAATGACAACGCCAAGAAGCTGTGACAAAGACGGTGTAAACTGCCAGCCCAGGAGATTTGCTTCTCGTTCAGTACAGAGAACGTTGCGGGTCGAGATGAGGAACCCCAGCTGGGACGGGCCTCGGGAGTGCCTTGCTGGCTCCCGCGCTGGTGCTGGGGCCCCTACCTGGGGCTCTTCTGCAGCCGAGCGGGCAGCGCCCGTGATGGGTGGCCATGTGGATGGTCACCCAGGGCACAAAGGAACTCTCTGTGCTTTCCTTCAGACCTCTGTCTTCTCCTGTCTTTCAAGCCCCCCTGCCCCAAGGCTCAGAAGATTCCTTAGAGCTGGTGTGGCCCTGGCTTCTCCTTTCCTTGAGATGCCCGCTGGTGAGGTGGAAAGTGCATAGCGGCAGAGCCTGGAGATCTAGGTTGAAAGGGTCACTCCATCACCCAACAGTGATTCACTGATCACCTGCCCAATCCGGGGACCTTCTCAGCCACATGAATTTTCCAAACAGTATCTGCCCTGTTCCAAAACCTATGGAGGAGATAGATAAGTAAGGGGCAGGGAGAACTCTAAGATAACAGTGTGGAAGGTGCCTGTGGGTGAGGATTCTGACCCAGTCGAGGGGGGCCCCGGGAGGCTTCCTGGAGGAGGCGCCTGAGATCCGAAGAAGTGGCGGTGGGGGGTGAGGGGTGGAAAGAGAGGCTGTGGGGGGCATTCGGGGCAAAAAATTGCCAGCAGGCTGAGGTTCCTTCCAACCCTGACCTTCCCACTGCTCTTTTCTGCCCAAGGGTCCTACTAAGTAGCCTTTTTGCAGGAAGACTGTAATGTACATATAATAAAAGCTCTGGCTATTTTGAGAAATATTTGGTGAGACAGGGATCAGTGTGGAGCTGGGCCAGAAAGAGCCATGGACCACAGTGAGTTAGAAAACATGCTCAAGGCTCTTGGAGAGAGGCAGGGGATGTCTTTGGACACGGTGCTCCAAAGGCCACCGGATGTGCCCTGTCCGAGGGGTGAAGGGGACGTCAGAAGTGACGGTCCCCTGGCAGAGGGGAGGGCAGACTGAGGAATTCTCAGAGAAAGGACACACAAAGGAAAGTAAATAACATTGCTCTGCCAGGTGCAAGCAGGCCATGGGGCGGGGGTGGGCGATGGTAAGAGTCACCTGGGGCGGCCCAAGGGCACTGTTTGCCATCAGGTTTGGGGGGAGCCTATCCTACGATTTGATGCACTGTTTTTAACGTTTCACTTCGTTCTTTTGCAAAGCGAAAATTAAACTCTGTCAGTGTCCCTGGAGTAAACCCTGCATGTGTTGGTTTCCCGGGGCTGCCGTAACCAAGTATCACTAGCTGGGTGGCTTACAATCCATTTTGCACAGTTCTGGACCCTGGAAGTCTGAAGGGAAGGAGTCGGCAGGGCTGCGCTCCCTCCCGGGGCTCTAGGAGAGGACCCTTCCCAGCCTCGGCCAGCTTCTGGTGCCCCTGGCCACACCACTTCTGTCTTTGCCTCCTTCTTCCCGTGCTGATTTACCACGTGTCCTCCCAGGACACCCTCCTCTCCCTGTGGGTCTGTCTCCAACCTCCCTCTGCCTGGGACACCTGTCATGTTGGAGCAGGGCCCTCCTGGATGACCTCCTTGAACTCCATCCCATCTACGCAGACCCTGTTTCCGACAGTTCAACCCACAACACCACACGTTACAACTTCCCATTCACCTGTTCTAGACAAAGTTTTATGTAGGTGTTCTACTTAAAATAGCCCCAGAACTTTCTGCATACCCTTAAGTTACTTTTCACGTACCTTCAAGATATAAAATAGGGATTTTCCTAAGTAGGCTATGTTTAAAAAGCTTGGGGGGAAATACTGTGTTTTTTTGACAGCAAAAACTTTGGTCATACTGAACTTTCCAAATAATGAGGGCAAGAATTCTTCTCATATTCTAGCATAGATCCATTGATGAGAATATTTTCTATTAGCAATTACTACTGATGTGTCTAAAGTATTATGTGTGAATTTAATAATACATCCATATTNCTGGTGCTGGGGCCCCTACCTGGGGCTCTTCTGCAGCCGAGCGGGCAGTGCCCGTGATGGGTGGCCATGTGGATGGTCACCCAGGGCACAAAGGAACTCTCTGTGCTTTCCTTCAGACCTCTGTCTTCTCCTGTCTTTCAAGCCCCCCTGCCCCAAGGCTCAGAAGATTCCTTAGAGCTGGTGTGGCCCTGGCTTCTCCTTTCCTTGAGATGCCCGCTGGTGAGGTGGAAAGTGCATAGCGGCAGAGCCTGGAGATCTAGGTTGAAAGGGTCACTCCATCACCCAACAGTGATTCACTGATCACCTGCCCAATCCGGGGACCTTCTCAGCCACATGAATTTTCCAAACAGTATCTGCCCTGTTCCAAAACCTATGGAGGAGATAGATAAGTAAGGGGCAGGGAGAACTCTAAGATAACAGTGTGGAAGGTGCCTGTGGGTGAGGATTCTGACCCAGTCGAGGGGGGCCCCGGGAGGCTTCCTGGAGGAGGCGCCTGAGATCCGAAGAAGTGGCGGTGGGGGGTGAGGGGTGGAAAGAGAGGCTGTGGGGGGCATTCGGGGCAAAAAATTGCCAGCAGGCTGAGGTTCCTTCCAACCCTGACCTTCCCACTGCTCTTTTCTGCCCAAGGGTCCTACTAAGCAGCCTTTTTGCAGGAAGACTGTAATGTACATATAATAAAAGCTCTGGCTATTTTGAGAAATATTTGGTGAGACAGGGATCAGTGTGGAGCTGGGCCAGAAAGAGCCATGGACCACAGTGAGTTAGAAAACATGCTCAAGGCTCTTGGAGAGAGGCAGGGGATGTCTTTGGACACGGTGCTCCAAAGGCCACCGGATGTGCCCTGTCCGAGGGGTGAAGGGGACGTCAGAAGTGACGGTCCCCTGGCAGAGGGGAGGGCAGACTGAGGAATTCTCAGAGAAAGGACACACAAAGGAAAGTAAATAACATTGCTCTGCCAGGTGCAAGCAGGCCATGGGGCGGGGGTGGGCGATGGTAAGAGTCACCTGGGGCGGCCCAAGGGCACTGTTTGCCATCAGGTTTGGGGGGAGCCTATCCTACGATTTGATGCACTGTTTTTAACGTTTCACTTCGTTCTTTTGCAAAGCGAAAATTAAACTCTGTCAGTGTCCCTGGAGTAAACCCTGCATGTGTTGGTTTCCCGGGGCTGCCTTAACCAAGTATCACTAGCTGGGTGGCTTACAATCCATTTTGCACAGTTCTGGACCCTGGAAGTCTGAAGGGAAGGAGTCGGCAGGGCTGCGCTCCCTCCCGGGGCTCTAGGAGAGGACCCTTCCCAGCCTCGGCCAGCTTCTGGTGCCCCTGGCCACACCACTTCTGTCTTTGCCTCCTTCTTCCCGTGCTGATTTACCACGTGTCCTCCCAGGACACCCTCCTCTCCCTGTGGGTCTGTCTCCAACCTCCCTCTGCCTGGGACACCTGTCATGTTGGAGCAGGGCCCTCCTGGATGACCTCCTTGAACTCCATCCCATCTACGCAGACCCTGTTTCCGACAGTTCAACCCACAACACCACACGTTACAACTTCCCATTCACCTGTTCTAGACAAAGTTTTATGTAGGTGTTCTACTTAAAATAGCCCCAGAACTTTCTGCATACCCTTAAGTTACTTTTCACGTACCTTCAAGATATAAAATAGGGATTTTCCTAAGTAGGCTATGTTTAAAAAGCTTGGGGGGAAATACTGTGTTTTTTTGACAGCAAAAACTTTGGTCATACTGAACTTTCCAAATAATGAGGGCAAGAATTCTTCTCATATTCTAGCATAGATCCATTGATGAGAATATTTTCTATTAGCAATTACTACTGATGTGTCTAAAGTATTATGTGTGAATTTAATAATACATCCATATTGTTAGGGGAAGAAAGGGATAAAGAAAGGGGGGGTAATCAGAAGGGGGAATGAAACATGAGAGACTATGGACTATGAGAAAGAAACTGGGGGCCTCAGAGGGGAGAGGGGTGGGGGAATGGGATAGACCGGTGATGGGTAGTAAGGAGGGCACGTATTGCCTGGTGCACTGGGTGTTATACGCAACTAATGAATCATCGAACTTTACATCGGAAGCTGGGGATGTACTGAAAGGTGACTAACATAATATAATAAAAAATCATTAAAAAATAATACATCCATATTGTTATACATTGTTAAGTATGAGAATGTACTTCATGTATTAAAAATGTATTTATTGTGTACTTACTTTGGATTAAATACAAGAAAATGCCCTTTCAAGAAAGCCTATGTTTTTTAAGTCACTGACTTTCTTCTTCCATTATAATTCTAAAATTCTGTAATTATTTTCGTCTCATAATTCCACATAATTCAAAATTCTGTGATTATGTTTGTCTTGCAAGCACAGAAGTAACATATATGCCTATAATTAAACTATTATAAATAATTCAGCTTGGTCCTCGTCGTGGGGAAAATGATATTGAGTTTTAGATACAAAAAAACTGGCGGAGACAAGAAAATTGACTTCTCGAAAAATGATCCATTTGCACAAGTATTACTCTTCATTCTGATTTTTGCTTCATGTTGTTAAAATAGAAATTATCCATAATCAAATTGTGAAATGCCAAATTAAAGAATGATATGATCTTTGGAGAAAAGGCTTTCAATATTGTATTTAAAAAGTAATGTCTTTCTCCGTCTGTGTTTGGAAAGAGCCGAAGACCCGGGTCAGGGTTTTCAGAGAATTTACTCTATGTGGATCACCTGGGTGTGTATGTGTGTCTGGGGCGGAGGGGGGTTGTTTAAAAATGCAGATTACTGGGTGTAACTGAGGCTATTGAATTAGTGATTATGAGGAATGGGGTCCCGGTCTGGATTCTTTTTTTTTTTTTAATTTTATTTATTTATTCGACAGAGATAGAGACAGCCAGCGAGAGAGGGAACACAAGCAGGGGGAGTGGGAGAGGAAGAAGCAGGCTCCCAGCGGAGGAGCCTGATGTGGGACTCGATCCCAGAACGCTGGGATCACGCCCTGAGCTGAAGGTAGACGCTTAATGACTGCGCCACCCAGGTCCCCCCCGGGCTGGATTCTTAGCAAGGCTTCCCAGGGATGGTTATGTACACACAAGCTATAACCTTCCACCTGGGCCCTTTGCGAGCAATGTTACTCACCTGATGGCAGATGCCTGAGAACCAAAGGGGAGTACCAGGGCTTGGCCTCTTAGAGCTACCTTCAGTTCCAACCAGTACCCATCATTTGACTCCAAACAGGGAACCCCAAGGACCGTCTGCTCTTCTTCTGAATCTTGACATTGAGGTATTCTCTGGAGGGTTCTGCCTTAGGACTGCAGACTACAGTCTTGGAAATAGGTCCTGTGCTCATCCCACCTGGTCATATTAATAGACCCCTCCTGCCTGAGACCCTGGCCAGTCCGAGTCTTCTGGGACCCAGCTATGGGGACCTTGGGAACAAATCCAGGCAAGATAAGATGAGGGCTGGCATACAGCTTGTCTTCTGCCTAAGGCTGTCAAATGAAATACAGAACACCCGGTGAAATTCGAGTTTCTCTTAGCGTAAGTATGTCCCATACAATTTTCGAATTTCACCAGGCATCTTGTATTTTTATTTGCTGAATCTGGTAACCCTGCATCCTGACACTTCTCGGGGTATAGAGGACGCTGCAAAAGTCCCTGATTTATGTCTTCTCTGTCACAACTCTGGAGAAACAAAAACATTCCAGACTTTGGCTGCAAAGTAATTTGCCAAGGCCAAGGTCATGTATACTTGGAAGCTGAGTCCCATTTTCATGGTTTGCACACATCTGGTTTCTAATTCTAGAAATAATGTACGAGATGACAGTCACCCCTAGTCTACGGCTTGTAGGGCTTTTGAACGATTTTGACAGAAACCATTTTATAGCCTTTCCCTGACTTCTTCTGATGACATTCTCACCCCTTACAAATGTGAGGCTGATTTGTGACTGCCATGTTACCCCTTGGGGGTGATGTGGCATCTCGAGGGCTGGCGTGGGTCAGCAATGTTTTGAGGCTTAGCGAACCCTGCAAGTAGAGGGTGGAGGGAGTGAGCTGGTACCCGGGCGCGCATGTTTTCTCTCTCTCTCTCGAATCATATTCTTACCATTTGGTTATTTATCTCCTTTCTCAAGAACAGGACATTCGGCATTGCTGAAAAGAGCCTGCTTGCACTTCTCTATAATATCGCTCTGTCCAGATCCATCTCGATCTGCAACCTGTCCAGGCTACTCCGTGAAGTCCCTTGCGGTTCTATGTCCCTCGCAGGGCTCAGAGGACACGTGAGCAATGAGGACAGGATGAGCCGGGCAGTCTCCGCCACACGACAGACTGGGGAGGCCACTAACGTGTTATCACCCAAACAATGCTTATGGGTAGTTTTCCCCTCGGAACCTGAAGACAAAAAACTTTATTACTATTTAAAGTTCGCTATTGCACCGATTAAATTTCAGCTTCGGAATCAGGGCTGCTGGTCTATGTCCCATTTAAAAATGCAGCCTTTCTTCTGTTCCCTAAGGAATGATAGGAATACCGTTTCATTCTTCCAAATCGCTTTCATTTTTAGCAATTAAGGAGGGAGAGGGGATCTTAACTACAGATGCCAACTCATGTGTTCTTGGTGTGATGACGAACACGTCTTAAACAGCACTATTTTCTTCCAGAAATTAAGAACGACAGCGAAATCGGAGGCGTTATTATTTTTTTTTTTTCTGGTCGCATTTAACTTTTCTACCTCGGAGCCCAGATAGCTTTTTTTAATCAAAGCAGGTAATGGAAGAACAGTCTGTACCCTCAAATGCAATCATATTTAATATCCTTATTTCTCAGCTGATCAAACTTTAAAATTTTGAATGCTTTGGTTTGATTTAGAACTCTGCAGACGTCAAACTAATAAGGGAGCGCATTCCTTTGTTGTTGCTTCCAGAGAGGAGTGGGCCTTCGAGAGCCTCGGGCTGGGGGGCTGGGCTCCCGGGAGCAGATGGGGCTCTGCCGGTGACCAGCTCTGTGCCTCCGTGCCTCTGTTTTCTCATCTGTCGAAGGGGCGGGCTAGGGTAGGTGCTCACTTAGGCTTCGTCATCCTCTGCATTAAGGGACACCAGCGTGTTGCTGTCGATGCCAGAGGGCAGGGTACACACTAGACACACCCTTGGATTCTCTGTGCCCTGCACGGTGCTTGTATACAGCAGGCACTCCGCACGCAGCCATTGAGCACAATGTATCCTGTTGAGAAGCAGACGGTGATTGATAGCATGTTGAGCAGAAAATTGGCTGCAGAAATATCTGCGATGCCATTGTTCCAGGGAGTTTAAATACTTCTCTTCTCGACAGTAAGGTGTGCCTGGGTCTGTGCTTGGTGGACGAGGTGCTCAGTGAATGCACGTGGCCCCCGCCTTCTAGCAGCCCCCCCCAAGAAGGCAGGGGTGGCAGCAGTGTGTGCCAGAAACTGGGGGAGCCCCTGGAGGGCCCCGAAAGCGGTGGATGAGGGCAGGACAGGTCGCTGTGGGGAAGACCTTCTGTGCGGGCTGCAGAAGGACAGAGTTTCATCAAGCAGGAAAGGAAAATTGGGCAGGTGGAGGGACCGGGATGTGGAGAAGGGTAAAGGAGGCAGGGAGGGATGAAGATGGCTTTTGTGAGGGGAGAGATGAGGGGTGAGAGGGGAATTTCTAATTTTTTAATACGTTTTAAGATAGATTTGCAACTAGAAATGTCTGTCTGACGTTTCCTAAGAAAAGGCAGTGGGCTAGGGAGAGAGTGGGAAGTTCTGTCCTGGTAGCTGGGGAAAATTTCATGGGAAATTGAAGTCCCTGGGTGTGTCCCCACTATCCCCCTCGACTGGCCCCCTCTCCTGGCTGCTCCGCTCCTGCCCCTCCCAGCACCGAGATTCTCATGTCTTCTCCTGCAGTTTCTGTCTCTTCTCCTGCCACCTGCCACCTCTCAGAAGCCCCCGTGAGAGGGGCTGTAAGAGAGAGATTCCTCCTTGCCCCCTTCAGGGCCTTGAAAGCCCATTCCATTTGCATGACATGAACTCCGCATACCATCACGGCTTTCTAGAATGCAAGGTGCCTGGGTTCTAGCTGTGGTGTTACGGGGTGAAGTGCACATTGGATACGGCACTGGGCCATTTGCTGTGCGATGGAGGGGGCGTTTCCCCTAAAGCTGATTATAGACGTCACATCAGAGCAGGGGACATCCTAGAAGCAGCGTTGAGTCCTGTGAGCCCACACTGCCACCGTGAAGGAGCATGCCACGGGCCTTTAGCGTGGACGCACGATTGACCTCAAGGGACCTGGGTCCTGGACCCCCTCCAGGATGGGGCTGCCGGAGCTCCAACAGCAAGTCAGAGACAAGGACCCCATGCTGCTCTTGGGGGCATGGAAACAGAGTCCCAGATCCTTTGGAAACTAGATATTTAAAAAAATGAGATTTTCTTTAATTAAAATAGCAATACATGTGCATGATAGAAAACGTTGAGATTACAGATTCATATGGGTGTGGATGTACAAATGCACACACGTAAATACACACACACCCAAGAAGGTGTGTATAAAAAATTTTGCATCTTGCTTTTTTCCCCTGCTCTTTCATGGCATGGCCATTTTCTGAGGCAATTCAGTTATTTTTGAAACTATGATTTAAAAAAAAAAAACACGGCTTTCGAGGATTCCGTTTTGTGGACGTGTGGTGATTCATCGACCCTTTCCCTGCAGTCGGACGTTCAGCCAGCGCTCTGGGATCGCTGAGGCAGCGACAGTGAACGGCGGGTGCCTCTGTAAGACCCCCGACTCCCACCACGTGCCAGCCCCAGCCTGTCTTGAACCCAAGAGCAGAGCTTCCTTCTCGGCTTCTCTGGTTGAACTCTCCTGGCTGTGACTCAACATGGTCCAGACGGGACCGAAATCGGAGTTGGGGCCAGGGTTGCCTCTGGTCCCGTCAGCACCACTGTGTGAATGAGGAAAAGATGCTCCTTCCCCCAAAACCCTTGACTTCATCTGTTAGGAGATCGTCTTAGGAGACATTGTCTGGAATGGGAACAGCGCCCCCTTAGCGCCGTCCCCCACCTTGTGCAGTGCACACCCTGAACAATCCTAGGTCCAGGATTGGTCCCTACCATCTAGGTGCCGGCTGTGTTTCTGCCCTGCCCGTCACTGTGCTTCTCCTGCCTGTTGCTATCTGTTCCCTGGCCCAGCCAGCAGTGACCTGTCCCTTTCCTGATCAATTATAGCCATTTGTTTTCCTGCCTGTAGCTTCACACCCATCCCCTTAATGTTATTATTATTTATCTGCTTTCTCTTTAAAATTGTTTTACTCTTCCCTCGTGAGGAAGCCCAGTAGAACGGGTTTTGGACCCAGACAGTCCTTGATTCAAACAGAAGCCCCATCACTTACTAGTTTTACGACCTTGGACAGCCGACTTTGCCTGTCTAATCCTTTTTTCTCATGTGCGAAATAGAATGAGATTACCCAACATAGGAAGCACTTGTGAGGATTAAATAATAATAATAATAAAAAAGCAGGCTCACTATCCATTAGTCTCTTTCCTTCTGCCTACGTTCCTTGAAGTCAGAGAGTGTGTAGCCCCCGTTATCCTCAGGGCCAGTACAATTCTGGGGTGGGTCAGGGTCTCGTCAAGTTTGGTTGAATAAGTAAATGGAAGCCAGGAAGGAGAAAGAGGGGACTCGTGTCTACATTGAGCCATTCTGTAATCGTATTTACTGAGCACTGCTGTATGCTAGTGACCAGGGGTGTCAGGGAGACACACACAGCTCCTCTCTACAAAGGACTTACTACCATGTGTGTTCATCACACACTTCAGAGGAAGGGGAGGAAATCGAAGGCCTGACAACAACGGCTCTGCACATTCAACACCATAACTTCCTCTGTGTTGAAACCCAGGAACCCAGAATTAGTCTGTCCTGGTCGTTCCTTTCAAGGCTTCCCAGAGCGTGTGTCTCCAAAGTGTTGAAGGATGCATAGGAGTTCACCATAGGAGTTCAATCAGCAAAGACCTTTGAGCGCACCTGCGATTTGCTGAGTCCTACTTGCTGGGTGATGACATCCAAAGGCATGAGCTCTGGCTCCTGTCCTCAGGGAACTTCCTGGGGGAGATGACAAAGGAGCCGCTTGTACAAGACAACGTCAGCAAGAGGGGCTAGAAGGCACAGCCTGCATGGATGGTGCTGGCTGGAATAGACAGGGAGGGTTTTCCAGAGGAGGTGATGGGAGCAAAGGGGCCTAGGACAAGTGTGTCTTCCGGCTTGCTTGGGTGAAGTGGGGACCAGGGGCACTCGGAGCATGTCAACATCCATACTTCCCTGACGTGCATCCTCTCAGTAGGTGCAGAGGGCGACTGCACATCATGCTGTCCCATCCACCTGGGAGAACCCAAGGCTAGTTTGCAGGTGTGGTCTCAGCTGGCATTCCTAGGACGATGTTAGGGATGTCAGAAGTGGGTGATGAGTAAACGTGAACCTGGAGTTGGAGCTGAGATCCCAGCCGTGCAACAACATGCCCTTGGGCACGTCATCAATCTCTCTGGACCTCAGTTTCCCCATCCATACAATGGGAGCAATGTAACAGAGCAGCAGTTTGTTGTGATATATTGTTGTTGCACCAATGTAGGAATGAGTGAGTATGCAAATAATCCCGGTGGGAGCTAAAATGAACCGTCTGCCTCCTTCAAGTCAGAATCTGAAAAATACCCATCTTCTTCTTTAATTCTCAGAAGTCTCCTCTGAGGTGTGGGCTATTGTTGTCCCCTTTGCCTTCCTCGTGTCAGGCGCCCCAGGAAAGATGGGAGTGGCTGTTGTCTTACCCGCTTCCCAGGCTGCTCCCCTGTCCCCAGAACAGAAGCACCTGTGGGGCTGACTGTTCTCTTTCTTGGTGGCTTCTGGGGCTGGTGCACACCAGGTGCTCTGTGCAGATGTCCAGTGAGCGAATCAGATGCCGGATNCCCCCTCCAGGATGGGGCTGCCGGAGCTCCAACAGCAAGTCAGAGACAAGGACCCCATGCTGCTCTTGGGGGCATGGAAACAGAGTCCCAGATCCTTTGGAAACTAGATATTTAAAAAAATGAGATTTTCTTTAATTAAAATAGCAATACATGTGCATGATAGAAAACGTTGAGATTACAGATTCATATGGGTGTGGATGTACAAATGCACACACGTAAATACACACACACCCAAGAAGGTGTGTATAAAAAATTTTGCATCTTGCTTTTTTCCCCTGCTCTTTCATGGCATGGCCATTTTCTGAGGCAATTCAGTTATTTTTGAAACTATGATTTAAAAAAAAAAAACACGGCTTTCGAGGATTCCGTTTTGTGGACGTGTGGTGATTCATCGACCCTTTCCCTGCAGTCGGACGTTCAGCCAGCGCTCTGGGATCGCTGAGGCAGCGACAGTGAACGGCGGGTGCCTCTGTAAGACCCCCGACTCCCACCACGTGCCAGCCCCAGCCTGTCTTGAACCCAAGAGCAGAGCTTCCTTCTCGGCTTCTCTGGTTGAACTCTCCTGGCTGTGACTCAACATGGTCCAGACGGGACCGAAATCGGAGTTGGGGCCAGGGTTGCCTCTGGTCCCGTCAGCACCACTGTGTGAATGAGGAAAAGATGCTCCTTCCCCCAAAACCCTTGACTTCATCTGTTAGGAGATCGTCTTAGGAGACATTGTCTGGAATGGGAACAGCGCCCCCTTAGCGCCGTCCCCCACCTTGTGCAGTGCACACCCTGAACAATCCTAGGTCCAGGATTGGTCCCTACCATCTAGGTGCCGGCTGTGTTTCTGCCCTGCCCGTCACTGTGCTTCTCCTGCCTGTTGCTATCTGTTCCCTGGCCCAGCCAGCAGCGACCTGTCCCTTTCCTGATCAATTATAGCCATTTGTTTTCCTGCCTGTAGCTTCACACCCATCCCCTTAATGTTATTATTATTTATCTGCTTTCTCTTTAAAATTGTTTTACTCTTCCCTTGTGAGGAAGCCCAGTAGAACGGGTTTTGGACCCAGACAGTCCTTGATTCAAACAGAAGCCCCATCACTTACTAGTTTTACGACCTTGGACAGCCGACTTTGCCTGTCTAATCCTTTTTTCTCATGTGCGAAATAGAATGAGATTACCCAACATAGGAAGCACTTGTGAGGATTAAATAATAATAATAATAAAAAAGCAGGCTCACTATCCATTAGTCTCTTTCCTTCTGCCTACGTTCCTTGAAGTCAGAGAGTGTGTAGCCCCCGTTATCCTCAGGGCCAGTACAATTCTGGGGTGGGTCAGGGTCTCGTCAAGTTTGGTTGAATAAGTAAATGGAAGCCAGGAAGGAGAAAGAGGGGACTCGTGTCTACATTGAGCCATTCTGTAATCGTATTTACTGAGCACTGCTGTATGCTAGTGACCAGGGGTGTCAGGGAGACACACACAGCTCCTCTCTACAAAGGACTTACTACCATGTTTGTTCATCACACACTTCAGAGGAAGGGGAGGAAATCGAAGGCCTGACAACAATGGCTCTGCACATTCAACACCATAACTTCCTCTGTGTTGAAACCCAGGAACCCAGAATTAGTCTGTCCTGGTCGTTCCTTTCAAGGCTTCCCAGAGCGTGTGTCTCCAAAGTGTTGAAGGATGCATAGGAGTTCACCATAGGAGTTCAATCAGCAAAGACCTTTGAGCGCACCTGCGATTTGCTGAGTCCTACTTGCTGGGTGATGACATCCAAAGGCATGAGCTCTGGCTCCTGTCCTCAGGGAACTTCCTGGGGGAGATGACAAAGGAGCCGCTTGTACAAGACAACGTCAGCAAGAGGGGCTAGAAGGCACAGCCTGCATGGATGGTGCTGGCTGGAATAGACAGGGAGGGTTTTCCAGAGGAGGTGATGGGAGCAAAGGGGCCTAGGACAAGTGTGTCTTCCGGCTTGCTTGGGTGAAGTGGGGACCAGGGGCACTCGGAGCATGTCAACATCCATACTTCCCTGACGTGCATCCTCTCAGTAGGTGCAGAGGGCGACTGCACATCATGCTGTCCCATCCACCTGGGAGAACCCAAGGCTAGTTTGCAGGTGTGGTCTCAGCTGGCATTCCTAGGACGATGTTAGGGATGTCAGAAGTGGGTGATGAGTAAACGTGAACCTGGAGTTGGAGCTGAGATCCCAGCCGTGCAACAACATGCCCTTGGGCACGTCATCAATCTCTCTGGACCTCAGTTTCCCCATCCATACAATGGGAGCAATGTAACAGAGCAGCAGTTTGTTGTGATATATTGTTGTTGCACCAATGTAGGAATGAGTGAGTATGCAAATAATCCCGGTGGGAGCTAAAATGAACCGTCTGCCTCCTTCAAGTCAGAATCTGAAAAATACCCATCTTCTTCTTTAATTCTCAGAAGTCTCCTCTGAGGTGTGGGCTATTGTTGTCCCCTTTGCCTTCCTCGTGTCAGGCGCCCCAGGAAAGATGGGAGTGGCTATTGTCTTACCCGCTTCCCAGGCTGCTCCCCTGTCCCCAGAACAGAAGCACCTGTGGGGCTGACTGTTCTCTTTCTTGGTGGCTTCTGGGGCTGGTGCACACCAGGTGCTCTGTGCAGATGTCCAGTGAGCGAATCAGATGCCAGATATGGGGGCTGGCTCTCAGGAACAGGGAGGAGAGGCTTGGCAGAGAGGAATGGAGGTGTGCTATTCTCCTGCTGTGGAGAGGAAAGGGCCAGAAGGCATTTTTCCTGGACTCCCCTGAGCCGGGCAGCATCAGTTTGTCAGAGGCGATCCTTGGAGTGCGTGTCCTCAGAGCCATCGTGCTGAGTTCTGATCATGCCACTCACCAGCCCTGTCCCTTTGGCAAGTCACGAATCTTACTGAGCTTGGGTTTCCTTCCAGGTGGACTGTGGACAAGGGCTTGGGTGGTCAGGAGCACAAGGAAGGCAGTGAGGAGGCCACACAGGGAAGGAAAGTGGGTGGTGGCCACCAGCTCCCCCATATGCTGGAGCCTTGGGATGATCCCACCTCTGGGAGACTGGAGTTGGGGCGCGGTCCCAGTCGCTGGTCCAAGCTCTCTGACCTGGATGGTGCATCCTCGAGGATCAGCGGTCCCCATGCGGAGACTGGCCAGGCTGGCGCGGGAAGGCTGCTCTGAATCCCACCCTAAAGCCGAAGGGCTGAGGGATGAGCACCTGCTAAGCGACCGCCCCTGCTCATCATGTGACCCACCTAGTCTCACTCTCCTCTTCTTTCAGATGGGCTGCGGGCCTTGTCCGGCTGCCTTCACCGTGTGCAAACTTGCTCTGAGCGCCCACTGAGGCCCCGACGGACTCGGCACTGCAGAAGCACGGCCAACCTCAGGGAGACCTAGTAGGGATCGCACGCGCAGACCGGATGGAACGGCAGCAGGGAGAGGGGACACAGGAGAACTAGGTGCAGGGCATTTTGGAGAAGGGACCCACACCTGTGCTTTTCCTCAAGGGTTGCAGTTGATGGACCCTTTGGATTGACTGGGGGACCTGAGACAAGAGGGTGCTGATGCCCCCTCTCCAGCCGGCGGCCTGAGAGGTGGCCCTGGCCGGGGCTTGTGCTCAGAGCCCTGCAGCGAAGGTGGGCTCTCGTCCCGCATCTCTTCCGCTGCCCACATGGCTTTCCTGGCGAGTGGTGTTTTTGTGACTTGCCCCCGGATGGCAGAAAAGCCTTCCTTAAGCCCATTCTCTGGGTTTTCTGTGGCCCAGACAGAACAGGAGGGAGGTGCTCCCACCCCAGGGAGGGACATGGCATCTCCCAGCATCCCTTGCAGCTAGGTAGGGTCATGTGGCCAGGTGTATTGGCTTCCTGTGACTGCTGGAACAAACTATACAGACTTAGCAGCTTAAAACCAGTTTCATTTTTATACTGTCCTAGAGGNGGTCAAGCGCGGTACACTTCTTCTCGTCCTCAAACGCAGCCGCGCGCCCTCTACGTTGCTGTCACCCTCCAAAACCTGCAGTGTCGGAACCCAGGCTGAGACTGGGGGGGGGGCACCCGACCTTGATCCAGAGATGGAAACCACACTTTGAGGGTAACCGTGACACCCCACCAGCGTGGGCTTCCCACGAGGAGACCCAGAGCGACCACACCTGCTCTGGACTGTCGTGTGAGCGAGAAATAAATGTCCCTCTTATTTAAGACAGTATTTGGGGATTCCGTCCACGCGCTGAGTTTGTGCTTGCCTATACTGATATAGACCCAACTAGAGATTCAGGCGAGCTCTGGAAATACAAAGAAGTGGGCCATGTCTTGCTCCCTTGAATACACGCAGAGGAACAG
>NC_048231.1:34704227-34743804 GCF_002007445.2 Ailuropoda melanoleuca
AGAGGGTCAGAATTCTGATACAGGTTTCACTGGGCTGAGATCAAGGTGGCAGCTGGTTATGTTTTTTCTGGGAGCCCCAGGGGAGAATCTGGTCTCTTGTCCCTTCCAGCTTCCAGGGGCACCTCACGTTCCCTTCTGCCACCTCAGAGTCAGCGTCCCTGACCCTTTCTCTGCAGGGACGTTTCTCTGACAGCCATGAAAGCTTCTCTACTTTTAAGGATTCACACGATTACTATGTGCCCTCCTGGATAATCTCGAATACTCCTCTGCTCAGTGCCCCTAACCTAAGTCACATCCACAGCGTCCCTTCTGCTGTGAGAGGTAGCACAGCACAGGTTTTGGGGTGAAGCCGCGGACTTCCACGGAGGATCACCCTCTCGCCCTGCGCCCGAGGACAGCGGGTCCGAGGTCAAGCGCGGTACACTTCTTCTCGTCCTCAAACGCAGCCGCGCGCCCTCTACGTTGCTGTCACCCTCCAAAACCTGCAGTGTCGGAACCCAGGCTGAGACTGGGGGGGGCACCCGACCTTGATCCAGAGATGGAAACCACACTTTGAGGGTAACCGTGACACCCCACCAGCGTGGGCTTCCCACGAGGAGACCCAGAGCGACCACACCTGCTCTGGACTGTCGTGTGAGCGAGAAATAAATGGCCCTCTTATTTAAGACAGTATTTGGGGATTCCGTCCACGCGCTGAGTTTGTGCTTACCTATACTGATATAGACCCAACTAGAGATTCAGGCGAGCTCTGGAAATACAAAGAAGTGGGCCATGTCTTGCTCCCTTGAATACACGCAGAGGAACAGCGTCTGCTCTATAGACAGTGAGTAGCCAGGGAGTAAGTGCTCTAACAGGGAGACCCAGCCCGGCTTGGCCGTGCCAGCGGAGGACAGAGGCTTCCCAGGGGACGATGTTTCCTGGAAAAGTTAGCCAGCCAGACGGGGATGAAGAGCGGGGAGAGCCCAGATCCTCTGCGCTGGAGTTGGCCCATGCCTCAAGCCAGAGCTACAAAGACTCCAGCTCTCTTTCTCCTGAGTGCCTTTTACTTTGCCTTCAGGCCTATTTTCCTTGTGCCACAGGCAGAGCTGATCTGGCACAGAGATTGGACTCTCCTCAGGCCGGCAGGCACAGGTTAATTTCCAGGACTGCAGTAAAATGAATATCCAGGGGAGAACTTTGGAAGGGGTCCCAGGCTAGGCACCGAGCCTCCTTGGGTCTCAAGGTGGGGTAAGCCCTCTAATGCGTGGACCTGTGGGGCCCTCTTCCTGGGACTCCCTAGCATCACATATTTGGTTAGTGACCCTCTGGTATTTGCTTGCGCACCGCCAGTGACGGGGAGCTTTGTCTTCCACTCACGGATCTATTTCATGCAGCTCTAATGCCCTAACAAAGGGGAGCAGGTGGGTGCTGAGAAGCCTGCCACATCTGTCCCAGACATGACTGTCCCTTGTATTGGGGCTCGCACAGAATAAAAAAGCAATAAACACACAGCTCTTCTGTGTGTATTTGCACAATGCTTTAAAGAAATTCTTTCATGGGCCTCATTCATTCATTCATACTCATTCATTGGCTCTCTCATATCGTTTCCACTGTAAAACTGTCAAGCAGATTCCCACTGCCCTAGGAGTACAATGCAAGCCCTCCCCAAGGCCCGAGGCACTCAACATCGCCTGCACCTGTCTGTGACCTTCCTCCCCTTCCCTCTGTGTCCCAGTGCTCCACTGTCCTAGCTTTCTGCCTCGCTCACCTGCTCAGCCCGCCTGGACCACGGGCACCTGCTCTTCCCTCTACCTAGAGTGCTGGTCCCCCCGTCCTGTGCCTGGTGGATTCCTCTCGCCCTTCTGGTTTATGCTCAGCGGGGCTGACCCTGCTCAACCAGCCCTCTCTGCTGGGCTTTCCGATTTGGTTTTCTTCGTGGATTGCATGCTCTCTGACCATGTCTGGCTCCATTGTCCACTGGATGCCTGATGGCCTGGGTCGTCCCAGTAACCTGAGCTCTACTCTCTGGAGCCCCTTGAGCTCATGAGCTGGCTGACTTTGTGATACCAGTCTCAGCAGAGCCCGGCACTCCTCATCTGGTGTGTTGGCCTAAGTTTATACCAGAGGAAAGGGAAGCTCAGAGAGGTCAAGCTACATATCCAAGACCACACAGACGATAAGCAGTGGAACTGGGAGGGAGCTACAATGTCTCTACAGCTTGCCCCTGAGTATATGTGACGCGGCACCCTCCCGCCCCAGGACCCTGCACCCACGGACAAGCTTTACATCAGAAAAAGTGACTTACGTTAGGAAAACTGAAGTTTTAAGAGGCTAATGCTCTCCCATCCCCCCCCCCAAAGACATTAATTCGAGAAAATCTGCCTGGACCTCGTGTGACCTGCTGGAGATGGGTAATGTGACAGCAGAGGTTCCCTTGTCAAAGGAAGAGGTGAAGGGGTTTCATCTGCTTGCAGTTATGGGCGTCCTGAGTGGGCTGGAGGATCCGTCTCAGCCCAGGAAGGGTGGGTGCTGGTGGAGTCACAAGCCAGCTGCACCTTTTAAAATGAAATATTTAAACACAGAGAACCTCATGTGGGAGATGTATTAAGCTCTCCTGGGACGTAAATCACACGATTTCCGAGCGTCCTTTAACAAAGTCAATGACGTTACATGAACTTATCAGAGCCCAGGGTCCCTTCTTGGAGTTACCCGTTTCTCCCCCATACTTTTGCCAAGACAAAGACCTCTCTACAGAAGCAGGTTATTCAAAACCCCTTGATGTGGTTCTATAAATTAGATGAAATAAAAAAGAACCGCAAATGTAAACGCACGCCTTATTGGTGGGGTAGCACTCTGGCGAGTACGTGGCAGGAAGCATCCTCTGTATTCCTGAAATCACCTCTATTAGATTATGTAGATATGATCTATGAAAATACTTTCAAACTTAATCTGTCGAGACTTCCGAGAGTGTATAGCAAATGCTTAGATTTGCATTAGATTCTTGACTTTGAAATCCATTACCGTAAGTTACTTGCTGACTTTGAGGGGCAACCTTTACGACTGGGGGAGGTGGGAGGGGCCACGCTCGTGTCTGGAGGCTGGCGGCCCTGCTGGATGGTGTCTGCAGCCCATTTAAATCTCTCCTGAAGGTCAATCCCACCTCTCTCATTAGAGAATTAGTTCTGGCCCAGTGATGTGAGCCTGCGTCCTAACTGGCTTTAGCCCAATGGCTGTCTGGGATCATTTCGGCAGTTTTTAGAATTTTTAAAATGATTATTCCGTTTTTGTTTTGCTTGGTTTGCTAAAAAAAAAAAAATTGACATTTGTTAGCATTTGCTTTTTTTTTTTTTTTTAACCGTTCCCTCCCTCTGAACTGTTCTATCTACAATCTCTGGCCTGTGTATATTTTTCAAAAGTCAAGCATTGAGTAAATAATCAAGAAAAAGGATGTTTGATGGATTTTTAATGACACAAGACACTCTTTCTTCTTTCTTTCTATGATCTATCCGTTCATTGTGAGGTGTTGCACAAACTTTTTTACTTTGCTTTATTCAATTATTATACACTTTAAGCCAGAGGAATTTTCTATATGGGGGGTCAGCACACTCTTTGTGTAAAAGGCCGGATACTAAATATTTTAGGCTCTGCAGGCCATTTGGTCTTTGTAGCAACTATTTAACTCTGCTGTGTAGTGTGCAAGCGGCGGTAGACAGGATGTGAATGAAGGGGAGGGACTGTGTTCCAATCAGTCTTTATTTACAATACAGAAATGTGAATTTCATATCATTTTCAGTGTCATGAGGTTTTCTTTTTTCCTTGTTTTTTCCCACCACTTAAAGATGTAAATGTCATTCTTAGCTCTCAGCCATCCAGAGACAGGCTGGGGGGTCACGGGGCTGGGTCTGACCCTTGGGCCGTGGTGCCGATCCGTGCTCTGCATAGTAGCTGAAGATAGTGCCTTTCTTTAAAAACGTGAGGTTCATAGGGAGCTGTCCAGTAATTCTGTTTTAAAATGAAAATAGAGGAGAATTTTTGCAAGCGAAGACTGGAAGTTAGTAAACGGTTCTGACTCATCTACGAAGCGACGAGCCATCTCATACTTCTGAGCACCTGCTCCGTGGCTGGTGCTGTGCTCGGGGAGGACCCTGGTGCCACGGAATCACCTGGGACCCTCATAAGTCTCAAAGGCGGGGAGTGGGGCCTGCAGAATGATTTTTGTCAATCTGAGGCCCTTTTGTAACTGATGTTAAAGTGATATAAAAGGGGTTTTTTGTTTGTTTTTTTTTGTTAATTTAACCCTCTGTCACTTTCCATAGCCTGGCCACTAGAAGAGAAGTGGAAACTGCTCTTGAGAAGTTGAAAGATCTGTACGTTTTAGACCAGGGCATAGACTTGGCCATTCTCAGTTCACCCCGGCCTATGGTTACCTCGAAGGTCTTCGAACTCGCTCCTAACCATGACCTGGCTGACATGGCAATGTAAGTTCATTTAGGTGGACGTCAGTCAGTGACCCGCTATAAAGAAAGTACTAGTCATACCAGTAATTGCCATTACTCAAAAGAGGCTATGCCTGGAACTGAACTCTAGACTAAAACCCCACAGAGATCCCGTGACATCAAATTTCAAAGACTTCAAGTCCTGAAAAGTCACCCATTTGGGCTGCTTACCTGTGATTTTCAGGCAATTCAGCACGCACGTCCTGAAAAGTCTGTGAGACGTTCCTATCTTTTGTGATTAGACTCCCAGGTATGTTTTCCACCTAGAGAACTATAGTCAAAACTTATATATAACTACATTTAATCCAATAGTACTTCTCACATGAAATTTGTGCAAGGTACATAAATTTTTAATAATTGCCAAATATGGCAAATTATGATATAATCATATTTTGTGGCCCATTAACATTTTTTTAAATAGAAAGACTTTTCCGCAAAAGACCTTATTGAGTTGTTCCAACAATAGAGATGTGTAAAAGACAGAGGAAATCCTCGGCAACATTAGCAGTGACTTCCTCTGACAGGTGAGACCAGAGACTACGTATAGAGTGGCAGCCCTTTGGAAAAATGAAATGGCAGAACAAAGCCTTCCACCGTGTCTGTGCTTTCCTCTGGTGAAGTGGTTCCTGGTGAGCCAAACACGGTGCCTGGCTGGAACACAGAAGACACTCAGCGTAAGCCAGTGGATAAGCGAGTGAATCCTTGAATCGAGTCTAGTTCAATGGGCCTTGGAGAACGCCATCTTGGCAGCATAGTGGCTGGACCGTCCAACCCTGCAGTTGACTTCTCGTTACCCGGTGTCTGAGGAAACTGAAGGGACTTCCTTAAGTTTTAATGTTTAAGCACACGCATAAATGAGGGTGGTTTTTAATTCATAAGTGGGTTACTACCTGTCTCCCAGGTGTGTGAGGAGGAAAGGGGCTGATGCAGCTGACGAAACTGGGCCCACGTCCACCCTTGGTGAGCTCCCAAGAAATGTTGCCTTTAATCAGTATATTATTAGGAGAGACTTCTGCCCACTTAAAAATTAGAAAATGCAGCTAAGCAAAACAACTTCTTCATGACCATGCCGTTTAATTGTTCATATTCTGCACTTTAGTGTTTCAACGGTTACGGGGTCTTTGGTGTCTCCATTTAAATGATGATATTTATTTTACTTACGTTTTTGCTTTTTTTACATTTTTATTTAAATTCCAGTTAGGTGACATATAGTGTAATATCGGTTGCAGAAGTAGAATTTTTTTAATTATGATTTTTAAAATTAATAGTGTCTCCATGGCTTCTGCTTACTTTTGAAAATGCTATGATATAAATTGGTCTTTATTTGGTCTCTTTCTGTGCTTTAAATGATGTGTGTGTGTGAGAGAGAGAGAGAGAAAGAGAGAGAGAGAGAGATGTTTTCTTTAAGGTCTAAGACTTTCTTTTATGTCTAACCTGGGTCAGTTTGTGAGGCAGGAAAATGGTATTTAAAATCCTATTAGTGGAAGAGTTGGATGCTTTCGGATACTTCAGCAGCGTATGTGGCAATTGCTGCATCTGTTACATATTTTATCATTAATTTCTGGCGACTCATCAACACCGAGGCCCTCCTCAGACACCTTCCAGCGGAGCGCCCGGCGTGGATGGCATGGATGCTGTGGACGCCACCAGATCCTGGCCGTCCCCACCGACCAGCCCCAGCCAGTTCAGTAATGGGTGGGCTTAAGTCATTTGGGGCCAACGCAACCAGAAGACCATGCCAAGGTTTTTTGGGAAATAAACTTCCTTGTTTTTAAGAGAGAGCAAGGGAGAACTAGTTCCTCTTTTCCCACTGACCGTGAATGAGCAAGCATGGCGTCCCCATGGTGGCCGGCTGCTATCTGTGCTGAGACACAAGGAGGAAGACAGAGCCCATGGGACAGATGAGAAGAAGTGCTGGGAGCCACTGACCAACAACATTCCTTCCTGGTTAAGCAGTTACAGACCTGTTTCTGTTCCTTGCAGCCCAAAGAACCCTCACTGATTCACTCAGCCTTGGCAAACCACCTGGAAAAATGGGCCCATTGTACCCACATCACAGGCTCTGGGGTGCAAGGCCTGGTGTGGACAGGGGAGCTTGGGTCCCTCCTCCCACCCAACATTCTCCTTGGCCCCTTCACACTTGAGGGAAAAACTGTGCTTGGTTTTCAATAGATGGACTAATTCCTTATAAAATGGTCTGCAGAAGGGTATCTGGGCTCGTGGTAAGCATTCCTACATCCTGGATGGCATGTTGCTATTTTTATTCATGCAGATGAAACATGATCGGTTGTCTCGTTATGCAATTATGGTTACAGTTTTATTCTGATTCCCTTGATTGCCGCTGAACTAGACTTAAATTCAATGGAAACCCTACCAAATATTCAAATCTGATTAAATTGTTTTAAAATATGATGTTAAAATGTCACAGGTATTTATTCCTGGTCCTGAGGATATGTATATTTGAAAAATATTTTTTTTTTCATGGAGAGAGAGAGACAGAGACAAAGAGACAGAAGGAGGAGGCAAGGTGGGGGGAGAGAGAGGACCAGTAGCCAAGGGTATCCCGCGAAAAGCAAGTCTTCCTCCAGCCTCTGGCTGTAAGTCTCTCAGATTCAGATCTATTTGAACATCTCAATGATCTCCCATGTAATGAGTTAGGAAGTTCTCTACAGAGAAGCAACCTTTGAAAGCATCAGAAGGTCACTTACCTTGAATCCTCAAGTCTGACTTCTAAAGATTTCTGATGTCCTGTAGGTTGGAAGCAGACTTTTATCAGACGGTTTCTGTTTTGAGAGAGTCAGGACGAGAGACCGAACTGCAGCACAATGTGGCATGTCTGACATTCAACTTTGAATGTTTCCTGAGCCTGTCCTTTGTAGGTAGAGTCCTTGTGGGAATGTGCATCTCAAAGCCCTTGTCTTGGTGCTCAAGGCCCTACCGTCCTGAACGTGACTTGTCTTTCCAGTTTTATCCCACCTCCACTCTCTGGGAACCCTGCCCCCATCAGGATGGTCATGCCCCGTCCCTGTCCTGTCTCCCCAGCCCAGGTCAAGCTTAGTTCTCCTGACTGCCCAAACCTCACCTGTCAAAAAGGTTCTCACCGACTGACAAGGTGCCACAGGGGACGTATAGCCCTCTGTATGAAAGGGTCTCTTGTGGGTCTCTCTTTAGTCCACTGGGATGTTATCCTTTTACTCCCCTTGGTATTGGTACAAAACATGGTGGTCAGAGAGGGCAGGTAGCTAGTCCAAGGCCAACAAACAGAGGTCTCAGAAGGAACAGACTTGAGGTTGGATTCTAGCGTGGCCACATCTGTCTGGTGTGACCCTGGGTGGGTCACTGTCCTACACTTCTGCTGGTATGTCCTGAGTGAAACCATCCTCCCTCTTCTGGGGCATGGTCCCCGACTCCAACAATGTGGTTACCCATCTCTGTCCTGTGGGCGGCCCTAATGCACGAGCTACCTCCCACCCCTGCCCTCAGACAGAACCTATTTGATTCTGAATCCACATGAAAAGAATCACGATCGAAGATATTAGCAATCTGAGCAACTGAAGTAATGAAAATGACTCTAATCTTGAGCTCGCGTTGCTTGGAAAACATGGAAAATGATCCAATTCCATCCTCCCAGTGGCTCTCATGGTCCATGTTCTCTCTATCCCAGGTCCCCCAGCCCCATGCTTCTGCAGATCCTGTGTTTTGTCAAGCCAGCTCTTCGAGAGAAGACACAGACATTCCGCTCCCAGCCTAGGAGGCTTACTTTGGCCGTTCCTGCCCTCTCTCCCTCCTCTCCCTTCATTCATCCTTTCCTCGATGGGTTCTTCCTTGTAAAGCACTCTCCTGAGGTCATCCCCTGGGTTTCTCCGTGTCTCTGGGGCTTTCTCCCTCCCTGATTCTTCACTACCCAACCCAGAGCCCATCCTCCAGGAGCAGACCCTGCCTTGCACTCCCTGCACTCTTGCGAACTGCGCCATGGCCATCAGTCTCATCTCACACGTGGCAGACGTGGCAGGCAAAGTCCTGAGCTACTGTGGGCTGTGGATGTTCAGGGGCCATTCCGGTCTGTGATGTGAAGAGGCCCCAGCAGGTATGAAGGGCGGAGCTGGTTGAACCAGCCTCCATGCCTGAAGGATGGTGAAGAAGGAGGGACCACCATCTTCGTGGGCGGAGCCCTGAGCCCACGTGCAGACTCCTTTTACCTGTGCGCGCTCCCACACCACGATTAATCCTTACTGTTTCATGTGTTAAAAGTGGTAAGGGAGGGGGCGCCTGGGTGGCACAATGGTTAAGCGTCTGCCTTCGGCTCAGGGTGTGATCCCGGCGTTATGGGATCGAGCCCCACATCAGGCTCTTCTGCTATGAGCCTGCTTCTTCCTCTCCCACTCCCCCTGCTTGTGTTCCCTCTCTCGCTGGCTGTCTCTATCTCTGTCAAATAAATAAATAAAAATCTTTAAAAAAAAAAGTGGTAAGGGAGGAAACCGATGGTTTCTGAAACATCACTTACTGAGCACCAACCTCACAGCCTTTCACACGTCTGCCCAGCACCTGGTTCAAAGAACACACTTCCAAAATATCCCTTGAATACCTGGATGGATGCTTAATTCATCTCCAGAAAGATATACATCACCTTCATGGCCATAATCGTAAGACAGGATCCCCACATCAGATAAACCAAAGGGGAAAGCCAGTTTATCTGCCAGCCTTCGCTCCGTCTGGAAGTAACCAAGCTGGTCCACTTTCCCCTCCTTTAGATATGACAGCAGTAATCCATTCCCTGTCGGACCAGATCACTAAGAAACGCCATTCATAATCGTCCCCTCTATTGATTCTGGTCAGTGGGTATTGGCAGCTTAAAAAGATTATGTTTTAATTGGGGACCAGATAGATGGCGTTTTAAGGTTTTGAGTATCACTCTGTGCCGTGCGATGGATTATTTGAGAGGTTGCTCAACGCCAGGAGGACAAAGATTAATGTGTTGTCCTTTTCTTTGGGTGACCCTGGGTGCAAACGTAACTCAGGCCAAAGTGACTGAAAATCTTTTGCTATCACAGGGCTGAAAAGGTTGACTGTGAATTCATTAGTGTTATCTTTGTTTAGGGTGTAAAATCCACACATTAAATGATTTAAGTGGAGCACACAATTTTTTTTTTCCAGGCTATGCCAAGCTTCAAGCACTTTGAGAAAAATTGGGGATCTCCAGCCTGGGTTGGGGTGCCCCCTTTTTAGGTGGCATCAGCCTGGCCTGTCCATGTTTTGCAGCGGGAGGAAAATGATAATAGAAGCAAGCTGGGGACAAGATGGTAGGGAGGTTTAAGGAGGGTCTCTGCCCAGGGTTTCCTAAAGCAGGAGCTTGAGAATGCAAATGTCACAGCTACTGGCTGTGGAGTGCTGACGAGGGGCCCAGCCCTGGCCTGGACACTTGTGTACATTATTTCGCATAATTGTTGTAGCAAGCGGCAACCCTCTGAGCTGTTATGTCGTCTCTGTGCTAGAAATGAGAGAATTGAGGCCGGAGAGACTAAGCCACTTGTTCAAGGTGACGCAGACGGTGGTGGCATTACCACCAAGGCTGGTCTTTCCCTGAAGCCTTGGGTCTGTCCTTATCTGCTCTGAAGCTCTGGGAGTGCCACCATCATGGTCTACACTGGCGTTGGCGGTGGTGTAGGCATTGTCATCGGCACCGTTGACTTAGTTTCCAGGACTGCAGTGGCTGAGTGCCACAAATTGGGTGTCTTAGCCAGCAGACACTTACTGTATCATAGTTATAGAGATTAGAAATCTGAGATCAAAGGGAGCAGTGCTGGTTCCCTCCAAGGGCCGTGTGGAAGAATGCGGGTCACCTCTTGCCTGGCTTCCAGTGGCACGCTGGCCATCATGACAGTGCCCGGCCTGTAGCTGCACCATTCTGATCTCTGCCTTCGTCTTCACATGGCATTCTCTTGGGGCATGCGTATCTTTGCTCTATTTTTCCCTTTTTGTAAGGACACCAGCCACACTGGATTAGGGCCTGCCCTAATGATCGCATGTTAACTTGATGATTCGCAAAGACCCTATTTCCAAAGAAGGCCACTCTCTGAGATACTGGGTGTTGGGACTTCAACATGACTTTTTGTGAGGGACTCATTTCAACCCATAATAATCATTATCATCGCTGTTTAGTTGATAAAAAGTAAATCTGGTAAATCGTTGCATCTGT
This sequence comes from Ailuropoda melanoleuca, assembly GCF_002007445.2. Lineage (NCBI taxonomy): Eukaryota > Metazoa > Chordata > Mammalia > Carnivora > Ursidae > Ailuropoda > Ailuropoda melanoleuca. The sequence continues at coordinate 34,714,899 of NC_048231.1, forward strand.
CTTAGTCTGCTCGGTCTGCTATAACAGAATACCACAGACTTGGGGGCTCCAACAACAGACGTTTAATTTTCACAGTTCTGGAGGCTGGAAGTCCGAGATCTAGGCTCTGGTGGATTCAGTTCATGACAAGGGCCCCCTTCCTGGCTTGTAAATGTCGCTCTCTTGCTGTACCCTTAAATGTAGAGCTCACTCTTCCTCTTCTTATAAGGACACTAATCCTATCATGAGGGTCTCACCCTCAGGACCTCATATAAACATAATTACCTCCAAAAAGTCCCACTTTCAAATATCACATTAGGAGTTAAGGCTTCAACACATAAATTTTGGGGGGATACAAACATTTAGTCCATAGTAATCTCTTCCAAAGATTTACCTTTACCTTCCTAGAGAACCAGTCATGTCAATGGGATAAGATCAATTATTTGGCATGGAGTGTCCAAAAAACCAGGTGAATTTTCACCTAAGTTGATCAGCTTTTAACCAATAAGCCTGACACAGAGCCACAGTGAGGGACTGTCCCCTCTTTGGCTGGCACTTTGTCTCGCCCAACCCCTGTGGACATCTTTGACGAATGGAGCCACCACTTTCCCACAATGTCATATGATGCTAAATAAAAAGGTAAGGGCTCTAGGACCCTCTCTAAGGTCCAACACCCAGTGTGCACACTGAGAATTTGTGGGTGACCTCAGCTCGCAAAGCGTTCTCCTGACTCACAACCACTGCCATTCTGTTTATTTCCCCAAAGCGTCTTGCACGACCTAGAGATGTACCTGCCTGGTTCAGCTTCCTTGGTTACCTGGGCTTTCTTGGCATCTACTGAATCCTGCAAGATCAGGGAGGGTTTTCTCTGAATTCTCTCTTCAGCCAGCACAGGTGCCTATGTCCTCCCACAGCCTCTGACTGCTCCAACTTCCTGCTTACCACGGGACCTCATGGAGCTCAAGGCTATCCTTGAGGCATGCAAGGTCACCAGGACCTCTCTGATGGCACCCAAGGAAGCCCATCTTAATTATTTCTTGCAAATGGTTGCCATCTTGTTTTGCTCTCCTGCCTCTCTCCACTGTACCCTCAGGGTCCTCTAAGATTCCTCTAAGACCCCTGTCTATTCACCCCTTGGGACAATCCGGGTACAGTGGCATGCTACTCAGATACATCCATGGGAAATCAGAAGACCTGGTACCTTTGCATCTTCTGAAACACTCCATTGCAATGACTGCCGCTGTGCCGCTGTTAGGTGTCTGTGGTGGATAAGACCCACATAAAAATCAACAGAGAAGAAGGGGTGACAGAAGTCATTTTCCATAATGCAAACCTTGTGCTTCACAACACAGCTAAGCATAACAAGTTATTTATTCATGATTATCTGTAGTCATGGTTTGTTTCTACCCTCTCAGAGTTTATATGACATTTATATAATGTGCATAATATAATTATATATTTACATGAATTTCTCTTGTTTGTATTCATATATTTATGGTGAGCGTGGCAATATGCATCCGATTAATTTAAAAATAACATTCATGGAAATCCTTTTGCAACAGGAGACTTTGTTAGACATTCAACGTTGGATGATTCTTACCCTTTTTCATGACTTCTAAGGGGCCGATAAGCTCCATCCACTTGGAGACTTGGAGCCAAAAGGTTGCTTAGAGGCTCCCCAGTGAAGACTTCCATGCTACAGACAGAGAAAGAACAAAAGTGGGTAGTTGGCTCATCGTCTGTCTGGAATCAGGCTTCATGGCCCCCGTTCAGGCTTGATACACACGCGTGCACCTCCACGCCCAGCATTCGTGGCCAACTGCATGTACTAACAGCAATCCTGATCTTTCCTATGGAGAACTTTCCCATCTAATCCATTGCTGGACAGTCCAACTAGATCATCCTCATAGAAAGAAATTCATTAAGGGACTAGTGGCATTAACTGAGATCTGAATTCTTCAATATCAGGAAGCTTCGTGCCCCTGACTAGAGCTCTTCTGTCAATCTCATTCAGATCTATTGGTGTTTTTGGAAGTTTCAACTGCTAGATATTCCTCTAGCATCTTTTTTTATTGTTGCTGTTCATCAAGAATTTGGAAAAAGCGATATGAAACTATTAAATACATTTACAAGTGGCGACATGGCTATAATCCTGCTTCCCGCCATGCTGTGGCCTTCCCTTTGGCTTCTGCCTTTCCAGATGCATGGTGTGTTCAATGCCTACGCCATCTTGAATTCTGTTATTTGCACTTAACCTTCTGCGTTTTTCCATTTCTACATGTTTGTGTTTAATTACGGTAAAAAACACACTACGTGCAATTTATCATCTTTACAATTTTAAGTGTGTGGTTCGGTGGCACTGAGTTCATCCATCTGGGTTGTGCAGCCACCAGCGTCGTCCACCTCCAGAGCTCTTTCCAGCTTGTAAAACCAAAACTCTGTACCCATTAAACGGCAGCTCCCCCTTCCCCCAACTCCCCACACTCCTCGACAACCACCATGCTTCTTCCCGCGTCTGTGAATTTGACGACACTCAGTGCCTCATATACTTGAAATCGTACAATACTTGTCTTTTTGTGTCTGTTTGATTTCACTTAGCATCAGGTCCTCAGGGTTCCTCGTGGTGGAGCAGGTGTCAGAGTTTTCTTCCTGTCTGAGGCTGGATCATATTGCATCGTAAGGATGGATCACATTTTATCAGCTCATCTGTCGATGGGTCCATCATTATTTCTAGTGAGCACGTGATTTTGCGTCATGCTATTGTAGCGTAACGTGCTAAGGCTGTGCCATTTATTTTTTCCCACTTAAAGCTAAGTTATTCGCCTCATTTTCATTCCTCCAAACTTGGAATCAAGCTCAGTTTGGCCCTTCACTCATTCTTTGAGCATCTACTATGTGCCAGTATCTACCAGGACTGGGAGAATAGAATTGAATGAGATGTGGTTCTCGCCCTTGAGTAGCCCACAGCCTAGAGGGGAAATGAATAAATTCACCAGCCAGTATAATTCAGTTCCTGGAACACAGCAGGAAGTGTCCCCCCTCCCTCCTATTGTGATTTGTTTTAAAGATCTTATTTATTCATTTGAGAGACACAGAGAGAGAGAGAGAGAGAGAGAGAGAGAACACAAGCAGGGGGAGAGGCAGAGGGAGGAGAAGCAGATTCCCCACTGAGCTGGCAGCCTGACGCGGGACTCGATCCCAGGACCTGGAGATCATGACCTGAGCGAAGGCAGACACTTAACGCCACCCAGGCGCCCCTATTGTCATTTTTAAACTTTCTTTTAGACTTCCAGTGGTGATTCCATCAAAGGTACAAACGTAAAGCTTGCCCGTAGCCAAGGGCATCAGCCAACCTCACCTGATACTGCAGCCCCAGAGCTGGCAGGATGTCAGGAGGCTGGTGTGGACAGTGCAAAGCTGTGACCCCCGGCACATTTTTACAAGACAGCGTGACCAAATTTAGACCCAGACTGAACTTGTCCTTCACACAGGATCGTTTCCTGTTGTTGTTATGGTCTGGGGCAGTGCGGTGACATGTGCCAGCACAGTGAGCCCCACGTGATGGCACTAATGCACCCCTTTCCACAGACAAACCAAACCTACCCCATGCCCCAGGCACTGAACCAGGCATCATTTTCCATGGGGAATAGTCTTATGCTAGTCGGGACCTGCAGACTCTTGCAGGGGCTTGTTGCATGATGGGCCTTCCTTGGAAGGAAGAGAGAATGGCATTCTGCTCAGATGCTGGGGTCATGCTCTCGCACTCTTGAGATGAGCTGCCGATGTTTCGGGGGGCTCTGTGTCAGTTCCAAGCACGAAGACTCTATCTAGCAAATGTCTGCAGGAGGCTGGGTCGGATTATGCTCTTTCTTTCTTCTAGAGGGAGTTCGAGGTTTGTTCCTTCACTCTGATGTCAAGGGCAGGACAAAGACCTTGAAAACGCCCCACAAGGCCACTCAAGCGGCAGTGGAACTTTCAATGGCAAAAGCAAAGAGCACAGGTAGTGTCCACCTTTGGGTCAATGTGGCTGGAGAACGACAGTCTTGTCGGGGAGATGCCCTGTTCCTCAGCAGGTCAAACGGGGCAAGGCTGTGTGGCAAAGACGCAGACAGGTGATTTGGTTCCTTCTCTTTCTTCTCTCCCAGTGGAGGTTGCAAGGTCTAAAAGGCCTGCTAGGGAACTCCGATACAGGATTTTTGGGCCTCTTTCTAGCGTTTTATGTTCAGTGGCTGAGAAAGTTCCTTTAGGAGTGCATGGGGTCCAGGACGTTCTCTACGTGAGCATTTGAAGCTTGGAGACGTTGCCGGCAACAAAGAGTGTCCTGTATCTTGTGCGTCTCTGTACAAGGGATTCAAATTGCCACTGTGTGTAATGGAAACAAGCCTGATTAAGGTAGGGCCGTCTGCAGCCTTTAGCACCCCCGACCTACTTCATAAGACTCATGTCCTCCTGCTTGATCTTAAGCGTCCTATAGACCGGGCAGTAGAATGAGTGAAGAACAGCAGAGCTGGAAGGCTCCTAACAGGCCAGGAAGGTCACTTTATTCAGGAGTGGAGTGGATTGCTGGAAGGAAGAAAGGTAGAGCCAGGAAGTCTGTGGAAGGCAGGAGAAAGATCATGTGCTGTGAGGTCTTAAGTAGAAATGGGAGGAGGAGAAAGCCATGTAGGGCAGCTGTGGGATTGGCTGAAGCCTGAGAGCAGGGTGAGGACGAAATGATACTTTTAAGGTGATTTGCCACAGAGCGTGACCTGAATTTCCTTCGGTGTTCTTTAAGAGATTTTGGAAAAGAAACCTCCATACTCTTTTCCAGAGTGACTGCACCATTTTGCATTCCCACCAACCGTGTAAGAGGGTTCCTATTTCCAGCCAACACCGCTGTTTCCTGAATTGTTAATTTCAGCCATTCTGACCTGTGTGAGGTGGTTTCTCATTGTGGTTGTGATTCTATTTCCCTGATGCCCAGGGATGTTGGGAGCTACCCTACGGCCCAGCAATGGCACTTCTAGGTATTTGTCCCAAAGGATACAAGCATGGTGATCTGAAGGGGCACCTGCACCCCAATGTTTCTAGCAGCCATGTCCACAATAGCCAAACCATGGGAAAAGCCCAGATGTCCATCGACAGATGAATGGATAAAGACGATGTGGTCTATATATACAATGAAGTATTACTCAGCCACCAGAAAAATGAAATCTTGCCATTTGCCACGGTGTGGATGGAACCAGAGGGTATTAGGCTAAGCCAAATAAGTCAGTCAGAGAAAGACAAATACCATATGACTTCACTCATAGGTGGAATTTAAGAAACAAAGCAGATGAACATAAGGGAAGGGAGGGAAAAATAAAATAAGATGAAAACAGAGAGGGAAGCAAACCATAAGAGACTCTTAACTGTCGGGAACAAAGTGAGGGTTGCAGGAGGGGAGGTGGGTGGGGGGCTGGGGTAACTGGGTGACGGGCATTAAGGAGGGCACGTGATGTAATGAGCATTGGGTGTTCTATGGTATTGATGAATCACTAAATTCTAACCTCTGAACCTAGTAATACAGTATATGTTAATTAAATTGAATTTAAATAAAAAGTTTTTAGAAAGAGAGATTTTGGAAAAGAGTTAAGTTTATCTATTTTCGGCTGTCAATCGTTGTTTATTCAAAGGCTGCTCTGTGCAGAGCCTGGACCTCTGGCTCCATTGTATTTGGGTTTCAAGTTCTTCAAGAGGCCACCATAGCCTGAAGTACAATGATATCAACAGCTTTCCTGTCCTGGTAGTGGACCAGGAGCTGATTTGTACTTCAGTGTCCAAACAGCCCCTTTGAGATGGGTATTATTTATACCCAATTTATAGATGGAGAAAACAGTCTCAGAGAGGTTAAGTGACTAACCCAAGGTCACACAGCTTGGTCTTTGGTGTGAGAGCTGAACTGTTACAGAGCATCACTGCATTTGGTAGTTGGATGGGGTGGGGTCTGCCAGGAAGAGATTTGAGGTCCTTCTCTAGGAACCAGAGCCCAGAAGAATGTGGTTGAGAAAGTGCACGAGTGGCATGAAAACCAGGGCTCACGGATCTCAGGTCTCTTGGTTTGATTGGTCTGCACACATGGGTTAGGCTCCACCATCATGGACTGACCAGTACATCACAACCCCCCCAGCCCGGCTCCACCGTTCCACGCCGCAGGCCTTCGAGGGAGTGCAGAGGAGGAGTGAGCGGGATGCAGGCAGAGGCTGGCTCTCTGAAGCTCACCAGCTGGAATTTATAAATTAATTTTTTTAGCCTGTGAAGTCTTTGAGACGTGGATGTCCGTGGGAAGGTTTACACATGTGTATTCGTGACCGCTAGTCTAACGGCCCCTCTCAGGGGCCTTCTGCTGCAGTCCTGAGGCTCTGATTCATGAAGCCTTATTCACGAAAAATAGCAACCACAACAGTTAAAGGTGTTTCGAGTGCTGGTCTAACCCTCTCAATTCAGGGGCAGGGGACATCTTGGGGGCAGGAATCCGGGGGACCTTATCCTGTTAAAGCCTCCCTTTGCATCCTAGCAAATGGCCTGGCAAACCGTTCACCCCTGAGGTCAGCAGTTAAGAAGCCTGAGGTTCAGAGAGGTAACATGGGTGACCAAGGCCACACTGCGTGTTACGGTGGAGGGGACAGCAGCATCTGGACCGCAAAGTGCCCACATAGACCGGGCCAGGGCAGTGCCGTGTCTATAGGACATAAACCACACCCACTTTTCCTTCTCTTTTTTGCATTTCAAACTTAACTCTTATTTGGCTACTGAAAAATTGAATGGGTGCTTTCTGGTGTCAAAACTAGGTTATCCACTCTCGGGGGCAGAGCCATGATTTCCATCTCATGTTCCAGCACAGGGAGGTCAAGAACGTTCGTAGTAGGAACTCTATACCCACCTGCAGATTACCTTGACTCAGACCCTGGTTCCACTGGATGTGGGTCCCATGAACAAGCTTACCCTCTTTAAATAAACCTCCACTTGGTCGTCTGGAGAACAGCCTCTCCTTTGTAGAGTTTTGTAGGGAATTCGTGACACATCCAAGACATCGTCACCTAGTAAACGTGCAATAAAAATTAGCTACTATTATTTTTGCTGGTAATCTTAATCTTATGATCTTCCCAGATGATTTCCCACTTTAAAATGGGAAAATGTCTGAGAATTGTATTCTGTGTGCTGTTCTTTCTTTTATTTAAAGAGAATTTGTTGTCCATATCCCTTCATCTAACTAAACTTGCAATTTGGATGTGGTCAATTATCAAAGATCTGTTATCAATGTCTTCTTCGTCCACCTTTAGCTTAGGCGTACCCCAGATGAATTCGTTCAGGTACCTTCTTTAGCGGCTTCCAATTAGTTCACAGGTAAGGTCCCACTGTGTGCCAGGTGCTGGGCTGGGCCTCGGCTCTCAGAGATGGAGGAGAGCTGATCTGTCCACACCCGCCCCAACGATGGCAGTGGTGAGGCACCCCGAGCTTGGATCTCTAGGGTGGAGGAGCCTCTTCTCTCTTAGTCCAAAGTCCTTTTTGTTTTTTATGATTACATAGTCCCGTTTTACTCAAGCCCCCAGCAACAGACCTAATGCTATAGAAACTGTTTCAGAACATGGATAAAGGTGGCGATTTGCCACACCTCTCCTCCCCACCCCAGAAAGAATCGACGGTCATCACTGTGTACGTTTAAGGCGTACCACGGGACAGCTCGATTCGTGTGTATTGTGAAATTGTTACCACATATTCCTTTTTATGAGGTCAAGTTCTGGTGTGTTTAAAATCATGATTTGCCATTGTGAAGCACTTTCTCTCTTACCTATGCTCTTTCTACACTCTTTCTAGCCCCAGAGGGAAAGGAGTGAGTCAAGATATAAGTAACAGAAATGGAGGTGGAGGCCGTGGTGTGTGTGCGGGGTTCTTCCTTCTCAAACCGGGGCCACTGTCTCCTCCCACAGGCCCTGGACGGGCAGGCAACCGCAGAGAGCCTGGGAGCACACAGGGAAAAGCAAGCCTCCCTAGGGCTCTGCAAAACTTTCTCGCTTTGCTCTAAGAGCTGGAGGAGGAGGGGGGATAAGATGTATGCTGATATTTTTCATGATATGTGGAACAAAAATCAGAATGAGCAGCATTGTTTGGCTCCCACTTGGAGCCACTGTATTCTGAGCCCTTTACACTTTATCCCAGTTATTTCTTACCGCAGTCCTCTACACTTGGTCCTGTCATCGTGCCCATCTCACAGATGAGGGAATGAGGCTCCGAGAGCTTAAGTGATTTAAGCTTGGGAGCTGTAGACCCAGGATTTGCACCCTAGCACTCTGGCTCCGGAGCCGGCAGGCTGCACCTGTCCCAGGACCCCCAGCTGGGTTTTTTCTGGCTGGGGTCCAGGCTCAGTGGGCCAGCCCACCATTGGGACACGTGTCACAGAGCAGTCTGCATAAGATGAGAGTGGCTCTCCACGCCCATTTACTGAGAGGGAAGAACGTCGGTATGGCTCCTCATTCGCCTTATGTGTGGACTACAAAGAATTCTGATTTCGTCTCCTTTTGAGTATTGCCTTTGCTGAGGGAAGGAGTGAGAGCCCCGCCCACTATCCATGGTGGGAGAAGGGGTGTAGCGGGGAGAGTCTAGATCATTGGTTTGGAGATCTCCCTGCTTTCCCCAGGGAGACTGGGAAGGCTTCACAGGGATGGCATTTGAATTCCCAACCCTTTTCCACAACGACGGTGAACTGTAGAAGGCTCAGTCCCTGCCTTTGTGGCAGCGGGTGACAGATTTTTAGATGGGACTTTTCACACATGGCAGATCGAATACAGACTGCAGTTATAAACATAGGTCAGAGGTCAGAGGTCACAGACCAAGAGTTAAGTGACTGCATCAGATGGGAAGCACTCAGTTGTTTCTAGAGATGAAAAAGGGCCGTGTGGTCAGGTGGTATCCCACAGAAGCAGGGGTTAGGGTTTGAAGGGACGAATAGGAGTTTGCCGAGCAGAGAGTGGCGCCGGAGGGATGCCCCCTGGGTTGGCAGGATGGCCCGAGCTGATGGTGCGTGTGCTCTCGAATGCACGAAGATTCTCCATCATTATATTCGTCTTTCCTTTCTTTTTAATCAAAACTTTTATAAAACATCGTATGCAAGTTAAGACGAGTTCACTGAAATCCAAAATATTTCTTTCCTTGAGTTCCCTGTGTGGTCCTTGAAACAGAGTCTCTTTTTAGAAACACCAAGAAGCCAATTCTAATCGAGTTAGAAATTTTCAGCTGCAGATGGGGAATGGAGACTGCAAAGCAGAAATTGAAATTTAAACAAATCGGGCGTCTTCAGCACCTCCTCTTCCCCAGATTGAAGCCCCATCCCATGTGACTCTTCAAACCTTCATATGAAGCACGTTGGGTGCCAAAGGCAGAGGCGTGTGGCTGCTGGGTGGGTGAGGTGACCCGAAGCCCTACGGCTTTGGTGAGAGTTTCAGAGGATTTAGATTCTTGGTCCTGCCTTATTGGATTCCCCGGGGTGTGTTGGGAAGGGAGGGTTGTGAAGGACAATGGCCTATAAGCTTAGTAACAGGTTCGCCCACAGCACTTTCCAGAACATTCCCTAGGCCTGAGGGGGGAGAAGCCCCACTTTCACCATCGGCATCTGTGAGTGGCATTTCCCGTCACTACTACTCAGCCTACAGAACATTCTGAATCCAGTTTCTGGGCTAGATTCTACCAGCCAGGCCTGGCCTGGCCTGCACCTATGCCTTCTGTGTCTGTCCTTCCCCAGCACGGAGTGGAAGGCACCAGAAGGCCTGTGGAGAGAGCTTTATAGACGCCTGCCCAGGTGATGAGGGAAGGGGCTACCGGTAGGAAGGAGGAGCCCCCCACGTGGATTTCCACTTTTGACTGGAACACGGCATCTTCTGGAAAAATTGGAAACCCGAGGTTGAGGCTCTGGTTGCCCCTGGTTACTTGGCAGGTGTCCAGGCCGGCCTGAAAGTTCGTTCACGCCAAATGATCTTGGCATCTCTCAGTGTTTGCACTGGGACTGCCAAATCCCTTTGCTGCTTGATTATCACGTCAACCCCCGGGCATCCGGTGGCCTCGGTCTCTCTCGGAGCCGGAGAATGAGCACGAGAGGCCCGGCGCGGCGCAGTCCCGCGCGTTGGAATGGCCACCACGAAAGAGCCTTTATCTGACCTCCCAAAGCACAGCCAGATGAGCGTGGGTCCAGGCAGGCTTGGGAGCTCCGTGTGATTGTTCAGAATGGGGCTGCAGAGATCTCATTACTGCAGTTGTGTCCCTCATGCATGACCTGCTATCAGTTCAGCCACAGGTTGGATCCACATCTGTGTCCTCAGCCGGGGGAGGTCTGCTGGAGCCCCGCCTGGGCTGGGGCTGAGCCCGGGGACTTACAGCCCGTCCACGACAAATAACAGCCCAAGCTCCAAGCCCTGGTCCCAGACGCGGCAGGTGGTGGCTTTGGCACAGAAGGAGGTGGGTGCTGAGAACGTCCAAGGTGCCTCCGGAGCGCCCCTGGCCCCTGGTGCCTGGAAAGAGGGACGTGAGTGCCTCCAGCGCCGCTCACCGTGGGCTCCTCCCGGCTCTCTCCCGCAGCCACCTGCTCACACGGCCTTCGTGGGCTCACCCCCTTCCCCGTCCTCTCCCCCACCTCCATCACGCAACTGTGCATGCTTTCAGCAGCAGGGTCCTAGACTTCAGATGAGGCTCCCAGCTGAAGGGTCAGTGCCTGTCATAACTCTGCTGTGATTCTTTCTCTCATCGGTAAGCGGGTATCGTAACAATGCCTGCACACTCCATGTCATTGTGGTCCGGTTTAATGCAGTGGATATACATCGGGGGCCCAGAAGGTGGACTTCTGGTTAAAGATAGCAATTAAGCACACACAGTTAGCTTCTCTCTCTCCTCAAAGCCACTCAAGAAACGGCAAGGGGACCCACAAACAGACACAACCCACAAGGACACAGTAGCACTGTGGAGCTGGGGAGCAGATGGCGACACTTTTGTCAACTCAAGGGAAGGTAATGCTCCGAGGTTGGGGGCAGAGCCAAGAGCCACCCTGGGGGTCCCCAGGTGCCCCGGGGACCTTGGAAAGGTGGGACACCACCTCCGGACAGGACAGGGACAAGGGACAGAGAATGGAAAGGCTGTTGGAGGAGGAAAGGTTCATTTCTGAGTCTCTGAGAAAGACTGGAGCGGGGTGTCCAGAGATTAGAGGACCAAGGGGACCGAGATGTGGAAAAAGAGGAAGAGATTTTAGGTAGGAAACACCAGAGTCCCCAGCCTTCTCCTCGGCAGCCCCAGGGCTCTGACCCTCCCTCTGGGGCGAGTTTGAACGGCTCTTTTCTAAGGAATCTGAGAAGCCCAGAGAGACCTGAAGGTATTGATGCTGGGGATCCCATGGACAGAAGATTCCGCGTCTTCTCCCCCGTCCCCCTGGAGCTCAGCTTCCAGCAGTTCTCCAGCCCGGATTTCAGGGTGACCACGCAGCTATGCAGCTCCGGACCCTGGAGGAGGAAGGAACTGACTGAGGGCCACCCGCTGAGAAAGTGTCTCATGTGGAAGGTAGACATTGTTACCCTGGGAGTTTATGTCCTCTGTCCCCGTCACCTCCATGTCTACATGCTGGTGTACCTGGTTCCCAAGGCCAGAATACTTCCACCAGGGATGCAGGAAGGACTCCGCTGACTTGCAGCCATGATGGCCTCATCCAGGAGACCTGCCTGGGGTGCTTTGCAAACATCGACCACAACAGAAGTGCCCGGTTTTCTCTTAATTACAGAAAATGTATACAGACAGTAAAAACCTCTCATCCCAACACTGTTGACATTTTGGTGTGTTTCCTGTCCACCTTCTCCCTGCGCCTATGTATACTTTTCTCTTAACCCAGGTATAATTCACAATATGCTTAGCACCATAGGAATGCTCTCAATTAGTAGGAAGTCACCAGTATTTTCCAGCATCATCAAATATCCCTCTACAATCTGGTTTTTCTCCCCATGGTAGCATGCTATTTCATGATACGAATGTGCTTTAATCTACTTTCATTGTACTTTTCCAAGGTTGCATTAGGTCACGCAGGCTTTCTGCTAGACTTTTGGAAAACAGAGACAATCACGAAAAGAAAAATAGAATTATCCAGGAATCACAGCTAATATTTTGATATAGATATGTGAAAGACACATGTAATTTTTCAAAGATTGTTTGTTATTATACATACTGTTTCATAGCCTTTAAATGAACTATCGCAGACATTTTCCCATGAAAATAAATTATCATTCACAAAATGGTTTTAATGGCTGCCTGGTGTTCCACACTGTAGATGGGTGTAACTTATCAGCCATTGTACATCATATGCAAGTCCAAAATTTCACTATTAGAAATTACACCACTGTAGGGGCGCCTGGGTGGCTCAGTCGTTAAGCGTCCGCCTTTGGCTCAGGGTGTGATCTCAGTGTTCTGGGATTGAGCCCCACATCAGGCTCCCCCGCTGGAAGCCTGCTTCTTCCTCTCCCACTCCCTCTGCTTGTGTTCCCTCTCTCGCTGGCTGTTTCTCTCTCTGTCAAATAAATAAATCTTAAAAAAAAAAAAAAGAAATTACACCACTGTAGACATCATCAAATATACATCTTTGGTTACATTTCTGAATATTTCTAATACAATAAGTTCCTTGAAGATAAATTTTTTTTGGGGGGGGAAGGGTATGATTGTATTAGTTTTCTATGGCTCCTGTAACAAATTAGCATGTTTAGTGCCTTCAAATAACACAAATTTATTGTTATAGTTTGTAGGTCAGATGTCTCAAATGGGTCTCTTTGGGCTAAAATCAAGTTGTGGCAGGGCTGTGTTCCTTCCCGAGGTTCTGGGACTGAATTCCTATCACCTTTTCCAGTGTCTAGAGGCTGCCTGCATTCTTGGCTCACAGCCCCTCCTCTACCTTGGAAAGCGGCAGGGGCTTGTCCAGTCCTCACACCACAGCACTGATGTTGACCACTGCCTCCTACTTCCTGATCGCATCGGGCCCACCAGATAGGCTGATCCAGGATAATCTCTTTATTTTAAAAAAAAAGATCTTTTTTATTTATTTTAGAGAGAGGGAAGGAGGGAAGGGCAGAGGGAGAGAGAATGTCAAGCAGACTTTGCATTGCGCAGGGAGGCTGACGCAGGGCTTGATCCCAGGACCCTGAGATCATAACCTAAGCCGTAATCAAGAATTGGACACTTAACCGACGGAGCCACCCAGGCGTTCCAGGATAATTTCTTTATTTTAAAGTCAGCTGGTCAGCAGGTGCCTCGGTGGCCCTGTCGTTTAAGTGTCTGCCTTTAGCTCAGGTCATGATCCCAGGGTCCTGGGATCAAGCCCTGCATCCGGCTCCCTGCTCAGTGGGGAGTCTGCTTCTCCCTCTCCCTCTGCCCCACCCCCCACTTGTGCTTTCTCTCGCTCTGCTCTCTCTCTCTTTCAAATAAATAAATAAATAAATAAATAAATAAATAAATAAATAAGAAATCTTGAAGTCAGCTGGTCAGCAACCTTAATTCCATCTGCTGCCTTACTGCCCTTGGGCCATGCAACATATTCCCAGGTTCTGTCTGGGGTTTGGGTGTAAGCATCTTTGGAAGTAATCATTCTGTTTCCCACAAGTGTGAATGCAAAAATTAAGCTTTTAGTAAAAACTGGCCTCCCAAAGTGGTGTGACTATTTACGCTCTATTTACTATTATATTTCAGCACTACACCAACTTGAGAGCTACCATAAAAAGCAAATTGTTGAGAATTTGAATAGCTGAAACGTGGTATCTCATTGTGTTATACTTATTCCTTCGATTGCATGATATGTCGATTTTCTTCCCCCAAGATTACTTGTTGTTTCGATTTTTCCTTTCATAAATTGCCTGTTCATGTCATTTGCTCATTTTCCTATGGGTGGTGGGGGTAGGGGGTGAGACATCATCTTTATATGTATTTATAAAAGCTCTTTTTACATTGAAGCTCTCAACTCCTTGTATCTCTGTCAAGATTTCGTTCTGGCTAGAGACTGACTCTTTCATCTTATTCGTGTATTTGATGTCTAGAATCTCAAAAATTTTCTGTGTAGATTATCTCGGTTTTTTTTCCCCCTCATGGCTTCTTCCTTAGTTTTATAGATATTAATGGTAAATAAGACTTTCCTTGACCCCAGTTACATAAATATTTACCGTCTTTTTTTTTTTTTAGTTTTCATGTGTATGTTTAACTTTTTAACTCGCTCTAGAATTTATTTTAGCTATAGCGCAAAGTTAAGTACCGCCCCGCTTGCCCTTTTTCCAGTTACTCTGGTTGTGAGCCTTTTCACGTTCTACCCTCTGTAGGTAAATAGCCTTGTAATTTTTTTTAATCACAAAAATGAGGTTTCTCCTGCCAAGATCTCATTGCCATCTTAGCACAGGTTTTGACTCCCTCCTGACTTCTGGGGCCAAGAAGTGTAACCCACACAATGGAAATCCAGCAAGGCCTCCCAGATCCCAGTGCCTGGAAGAGGAGGACGAACACCCCCTCTCCAGCACCGTGGGGCCGCAGGCTGCTGTGGGACCAGGGGGCTCTTTCCGAAGCTGCCGGTTGTTTGGCTCCAGTTTCCACCCTCGTTGGGACAGTCAGGGGAGTGAGCCTCTCTTTGTGAGCATGTCCCTGGGTGATCTCGGAGGAGCTTTCCACCTGGCAGGAACAATGCAGGCACAATGGGAGATGCCGTTTCCCATGCTTATTGCTGCTGGTATTCGCGGCGGCCACACTGCTTTCGTTCTGGGTTATGTGGAACAAAGGGAGGAGGAGAGGGATCACGCCAGGCCCAGTTGCAGCCCAGCGCCCCTGACCCTGCACAGACAGAGGGGTCCCTGCCTCACCCTGGGGCTACCACCCCTGGCACTCCCACCCACCGCCGGATAAGATGCTTTGTCAAAGCCTCGGGCTTCTCTCCTTCACTCTTTCGCTCATCGCTTATGTGCACTTTTCAGAGGGATATCATGGAGAGAAAGATGGAAAAGATCTCTGGCTTCATGCAACGTACAAGAATTTAGAGGTGGACATAGACCCTAAAAAACAAAACAGAAACAAGCTGGGAAACAAGCGTGCCTTGTAAGAAATGCATGGCAGGATTCAAGTGGGAATTTGTGATGGAGAAGCCGGGGCTCGGAGAGACCCTTCTCCAGGTGGTGGGTCCAGGGAGGGAGGCCTCTTCCCTCATTTATCCGCTGTGGCCCAGCTGGCATCCAGTGGCGAGTAAAGGGCACTGTGTTCCTCAAACACAGTCAGGTCTCTCCCTTCTGGCCTCTTTCTGGCACAGTCTACCCAGGCTCCGGGCCAAGTGGGGTCTGACAGTGCGTTCTGCAGGGGACCCTCGCGTCTCCCTGCACCCGCGCGCACCCACTCCCCGGCTCAGCACCTGCTTATTTCCGGAGATCTTACCTTACCAAGCTCCCTGTCCTGATTGTTTCTCTACGGGGTTGTGATCTGTTTACCCACGAGGCATAGAAGCTCCGTGTGGGCAGGGGCTGTGCCCGTCTTTTTACCACCGGAACCCTGGCAACTAGCACAATGCCTGGCCCATTGTAGATGCCCAGGAAATGTTTGTTGAATGGAGAGACAGACAGACACAGAGAGAGAGGGAGGTGTGTCTGCCTGACCTCACTCTAGTCGGTGAGGAGAGCACGGACTCTTTTGAATCCTGGCTATGCCCCTCCAGCCACGCGACTTGGGAAAGCTCCTCCCCCTGGCTGAGAGTCAGTGTTCTCATCTGTGAAAGGGGGATAAGTGTTCTCCATGAGCATTCCCAGGAGGACCCACAGTAGCTCCCAGCCCTGGTCCTGCCTCGGCTTTGGCAGGTGCTGGGGACGTGGCTGGCGGGCTTTGCTGCCTGCGGAAGCTGTTCCCGAGAGCCCAGGGCTCTGCTCCGAGACCGTTTGCACACAGCCAGGAAGGGGAGATCATTCACAGAACACGGAAGAGGGTCAGCCTCCTCCTGCCAGGCCTGCTGGCCCGTCGTCAGGCCCGTGTGCAGCTCCGTGAGCCTGGCCATTAGGCACTTTGCCAAGCCCACTCCCGGGGTGGGTCCCAGTCTCCGAAGGACTCACTGGGAGTCCGCTAGTAAGTGCCCAGACACTCAGACGCCTGCTGCAGGAGGCTCTGGGGGAACCAGGTCACTGTCTAGCTGCAGGGCTACCCCGGGTCGGTCCATCTGCCCCTTGGAGACCACCTTACTCTGGAAAATTCTGCACAGCCGTTCAATGTCCTTTCTCTGTCCAGTGAGGAATACAGCCTCATCCCGTCTCCTCGTGGCGGATTATTTACCCTTTTAAAACTTTGGGAGAGGGAGGAGGGGTGCAGTGTAGGGGAGGGAAGAGAGGGAGACAGGGAATGTGGGGGGGCATTAGGTAGGAAGGCTGGGGCTGGAACAACTTAGATACACCCTTAAATATTTTCAGGCATTTTGGGTCATTTTGTCCGGCTCAGGGCAGAGTATTCACTGAATTGTGCTGGCCCAGGTTGAGTCTAACTGCATCGAACAGCCCGGTCTCTAGGGTTGTATACTTTGTCCACTGGAAGTGCTCGGCAGGTGACACTTGGCTTCCTACATAGACTCAGACAATTACCGAATCGCAGGGTTTCAAGTGACCTCGTAAGCCATCAAATGCAAGATTTTCCTCCACGGCACCTGGTACTTAAAGATGAGTCACAAGCACACCCCAACTGCTTTTGATCTCCTCTGGGGATGGGGCACTCACTACACAAAACAGCTCATTTGACAAAGACTGCTTGTCAGTCTGCTTGGAAGATTCTTCTTTACTTGGAATCAGAATCTCTCCCTGAAACATCATCCATTTGGGTCCTTTGTCCCCAAACCTCCAAATTCCTTGCTCCTGTAGCTGTTTTGCCAAGGTGCCAGGATCCCTACCTGCTTCCTCTTCCACGGCATCCCGGGTGGCTACCGCATCAGTCAGGATGGGCTTGTCCGGGCTGCAGCTAACCCAAAAGCCTCAGTGTTGTACGGGAACCGGGGCTGACATCTCTCTCATGCCACACAGCGGGGGGAGCCGCTTTCACCCTGGGGCTCAGGCTGACCTGCATTTCGCCAGTCCTTACGATGAAGGGAAAGAGGACACAGTGGAGTGGTGTGATGCCTCTTGGATCTTCTGTTCAGAAGTGGCTGGTGCCAGGTCTGCCTGCATTTTATTGATCCAAGCAAGTCACCCTGCCATGCCTGATATCAGCAGGGTGGGGAATGTGTGATCTTCTGTCATCTTCTTTAACAGTAAGAGACCCAGAGCTGAGAGCCTCCTTCCAGGTAAGATCCTTACAGCACGGAGTGGAGCTGAACTGTTGCCTTCCTCTTTCTGATTCCGGTGCCCCTGTGAGCCTCTGGGGAGCCTCATCACTGTGGTCCCCACAGATGCAACCAAAAGTCCCAAGATGTCACATCCTTTGCTGGAACTCGCTTCCTCATCCTCCCCCCTGTCATCACTGATCTTCCATTTCAGGCCTTACCTTGAATATTGCTTACTCTGAGAAGCCCGCCTGGCTTTACTCTGAGAAGCCCTCCCGGCTTCCCTGACAGTTGAGTCCTGCTGTCATTTAGTGACAAGCCCCCTGCAAGTCTTCCAGGACTTATCACACATCTAACTTGGCCACTGCCCCTCATTCCGGCCGGAGTGAATAGTCCTGACGAACGGCCACAGTGTCCATCTGCTCGGTGCTGTACCCCAAGATCTAGTATGAACCCCAATGCTGTGAAAGCATACAGTACATTTTGCTTGAGTGACTGGATGGCAAAAACAGAATTCTTCTTTACAGGTACGCTTTTCCTATAATTTTTTTTTTAAACCAAAGCAGGTAATTCAAATTTCTGTCCCTAAACCCTGATATACTCTTAGGTTTCATTTTCCTTCTGTGTATTTCAACCCCCTAAACTAGAAATCACACTGGCTTTGCAAGATGGGAAGTCCAGCATGCATGTGCGGGCACACTCGCTCACTCACACACACTCACACATGCACCCATACTGCAAAATCTCTTCCCGGATTTTTCTTTTACTGTATGCAAAACTCCCCTGTGCATTTCTTTTATGAATTGGGCCCTTCTGTTTTATAGCCAGCACTATTCTCACTTACTGCAAAGCCATATTATGGCCACGGATTCTCTTTTTTATAGTCTTGGAACATGAGTCCCCGGAGGAAGTCGCTTCACAGAGGCACGGCCAGTAAACTGGGCTCAGACGCTAGCGAAACACTCCTCTCAAAAGTGCATCAACCCCTGTTCTTACCTAATGTCATCCTTCACCTTAACAAGCACACCCAAAAAAAAGTCCTCTGGTTTCTACGGCTTGTTAGGTCTATCATCTTTTTAATTAATAGTGTTTTTACGAAGCCGTCTGAACTGTGTCATTTCCATTATCAGAAACGCATTGCCATTAATGAATAATTTTCATTTCTGATCCCTGGTATCATGCTAGTTGATCTCCTGTTTCCGTGCCTTCGAATGATAGCATCGTTTTCTGCCCACGATCAAATTTAATTTGGACTCTGATTATATTATGCTGTTGCGACTGGAGTGTCAATTTTTGTCAGGCAATTAGGAGCTATAACCTGTGAAGTTAAGTTTGATAGGCATTGTAATTGGATTGTTACAGTA
The DNA here is from genome assembly GCF_002007445.2 of Ailuropoda melanoleuca. Taxonomy (NCBI): domain Eukaryota; kingdom Metazoa; phylum Chordata; class Mammalia; order Carnivora; family Ursidae; genus Ailuropoda; species Ailuropoda melanoleuca. The sequence goes on from NC_048231.1 coordinate 34,733,529, forward strand.
ATAGCCTGGAACGTTCCTTTTCCTCCTGCTTCTTTGATTCTTGATGCGTACTCCCATCGCGAGAACAAAGACATTTGGTTATTATACAACCTTGGGATGCTTGAGACAACAAGATTGCAAGTGGAAGTTTTTGCACTGGAGTGTGCTTCTGTCTGACTCAAAGTGTGGGACATGGAAAGTTTCCCGGATAGAAAAATCAGAACAAAGAGAAAGTGTTACAGAGAGCCCTGTGGAAGGAAAAGCTACAGGTCTTGGAAGTTAGCTTCAGGATTCTTGGCAAGTTGCAAAGAAGAAGCCCAAATAGCTTAGCATGGCCTGTCTCTCCCTCCTTCCTACCCCTCCCTCCCCTCTCCCTCCTTCCCCTTCTTTCTTCTCTCCCTCCTTCCCCTCTTCCCTCTCCTTCCTCCCCTCTCCCCCTTCCCCTCTCTTCCCCTTCCCTTCTCTCTCTCCCACAGTCCTTCTTTCTCTCCCTTCCCCTTCCCTGCTCTCCTTCCCTTCTCTCCCTTTCCTTTCTCCCTTGTTCCTTCCCCTCCCCCTCCCACTTTCCTTCCTTTCCTTTTTCTTCCCTCCCTGTCTCCCCTCCTCTTCCTTCTCCCTTCCTTCCTTCCTTCCTTCCTTCCTTCCTTCCTTCCTTCCTTCCTTCCTTCCCCCTTCCTCTCTCTGCTCCTCTCCTTACCGCCTCCCTCTCTCTTCTGTCCCTCTTTCCTACAATCTTTTCTCCCCACTGAGCTATGGCTAAATACCTTATATGTCCTGGTGAAGAAGACAAGCCCTCCGTGCTCCTGGAGTTCATGGCTAATCCTGGAGAAATGAAGACAGATAAGGACAGAATGATGTGAGCAGGTCCTTAATAAGAACACCGAGCACATCAGAAAAGCCTGGGTCTTGCCGGAGAAGGGAGCTTGGCTGCAAGGGAGGAGAAGGGCAGTCCAGCCAGTGGGAACCGCACCCACAGGCGCTGGGGGCGTGGGAGGATTTGCAGGGCGGAGTTCAGTCCACGATGCCCCGCCAGGTCTGGCAGAGCTGAATCTGGAAGAGGGTGGGCCAGATGACAAGGGAGAGGGGTCTGGGTTTCATCTGGAGCCCATGGGGGTGGAAAAGGTGTGCAGTGATCATACCTACTTTGGAGGAGGGTGGCCGGGGTGGCTTCAATGGCATCTCTAGTCGTCCTGTACCATGGTCCCCTAAAACTCGTTTGCCTCACAGCAACCTGACTGCTCTTTACAAATGTGAATCTGGGCCATGAACGCACTCACGGCTTGGGCTTGCAGCCCTTCTGCCCCCCTTGCTCTCAGATGAAGACCTAGCTCCGGGGCCCCAGGAGGATTGGCAGGGAGGAGTTTGCTCTTCAACGCACTCTGCGGAAGGCCGGCCACACTGGTTACCATCCGGACCAGGGCCCTTTGGCACAGGAGGGCTTATTACTAATTCCACCTCAGGTGGCATTGAGGACCGTCCCAGGTAAAGCAGGAGGTAGGGTCACATGCCCATAAGGCCCACTTGGCATGGGTTGGCTCTGGTGTCCTTCTCCAGGCTCTTCTCAAGTTCTGGCCCTTCCTGGGCTCGGCATGTTGACTCCACTGACCTTTTTAATTCCTCCCACTCCTCCAAGCTCATTCTTGCCACAGGGCCTTTGCACATGCTGCTTCCTCTGTCTGAACCATGGCCCTCTTGCCTCCACTCATGCCCAAGGTCTCTTGCCAGCTAACTTCCAAAGGGGCCATGGAGTGGAAGGCACCAGAAGAAGACAGGTGGGTGGGGGGTGATGTTAGACATTTCTTCCCCCTCCTTCCATTTCTGCATCTCTGGCAGGAGCTCTCCTGCACTGTTTGGCTCTCAGCTGGTATCTCCTCCTGCACTGGTTACCTTCCATTCTTCTGGCCTTGTCCCTTCCGTCCTAGCGGTGCTAAAAGGCCCCTGCAGTTGCTTGTCTCTGAATGCCCTGTGCCATTCCTCATTTGTTCTCTTAACTCCCTTGCCTCTGCTAGAAGTCTTTTCATGTGTATCATCAGTGGTGAACTCTGCGTCCTGTTGGGGCCCTGACCTCTGCAGTAGCTTGTTTGCCCGCCCTCCCTCCCTCCCTGCTTTCCTTCCGTCCTTCTTTTCTTCCCTCCCTCCCTTCCTCTTTTCCCTCTCTCCCTCCTTCCTTCCTTTTTTCCTTCTTTCTTTCCTTCCTTCCTTCCCTCCTTCTTATCTCTCTCATTCACTCACTTCCTCCCTCCCTCCTTCCTTCCTTACTATCTCTCTCCCTTACTCAGTTTCTCCTTCTTTTCTTCTTTTCTTCCTTCCTTCTTTCTTTCCTTCTTTTCTTCCCTCTCTCCCACCTTCCTCTTTCCCCTCTCTCCCTTCTTATTTCCCTCTTTCTTTTTTCTTTCCTCCCTCCCTCCTTCTCTTCTTCCTTCCCTCTTTCTTTCCTCCCTTCCCTCCCTCCTTTCTTCCTTCCTACCTCTCTCCCTTACTTACTTTCTCCCTCCTTCCTTCTTTCCTTCCTTCTTTTCTTTGCTCCCTCCCTCCCTCACCTCCTTTACTTTCTCTTTTCCTTCCTTCCTTCCTTCCTTCCTTCCTTCCTTCCTTCCTTCCTTCCTTCTTCCCTTCTCTTTCCCTCCATCCTTCCCACCCTTCCCTCCCTCCCTCCTTCCTTCCTTCCCTCCTTTCTTCTCTCAGTACATATTCATAAAGCTCCCACCCTGTGCCAGGCATTGTTCTAGTCACTGCATCAAGATCAGTGAAGAGGTAGAGAAATTCCCTGCCTCATGGACATTCCGTCGCAATGGAAGAAGACAGGTAACTAGCAAATAGTTGTACTTATAATATGACAAGGGTCCCGAGACAGCGGGGGAAATTAAGTAGGGTAAAGAGAATCATGAGCGTGGAGCATGTTTTCGGAGGTGGTATTTTATCAGGGGCTACTCTGATGCGGTGACATGGGTGACTAGAGCTCAGAGGACATGAGGCAGCACGCCACACAGATCTGTGGGGGACGGACATTCAACAGATGTGCGGAGGGTACGCCAAGTGCAAAGACCAAGGCAGATCTTGGCTCAATGTGTTCAAGAACAGTCAAGAAGCCTGAGTGTCTGGGTCAGAGAGAGAAAGGGCAGGGCAGAGGGGTGGATGTGGGCGAAGTTGAGGGACGAGACGTCTGTAATGATTTGGCATTGACTCTGAGATGGGAGGGTAGGTAGGAAGGAATGGCATCATCTGGTTGCCAAATGACATTAGTCTGCTGGGCGAGGGTGGAGGGGGGCCATGAGGCAGGGCTTGGCGGCAGGGCCCAAAGGGACCAAGAGTGATGGCAGGAAGCACAGCCGTAGTGGAGGAGAAGGTGGGAGGGGTCAGATTCTGCATCTTGAAAGCAGCGCCTAAGTCTTCACTGAGCAATTGGACATGGAGCGTGGGGGAGAGGATGAGACACTTGGAAATGACACCAAGGCTTTTGCCTTTTGAGTTGCCACCTGCTAAGATGGAAAGACTGGGCGTGTCCTTGTTTTGTTTTATTGGTTGGGGGGGGCGGGGTTCAGGAGATCAGGACACAGCATCCTAGGCTGAGCACTGGACCAGGTCACTGGGGGAAAGAGTGTGCAATAGAGAAGAAGTGGGTCCCAAAACCATTTAATGTAGCTTGAGTGCTATTTTTGCCCTCAAGGCTCCAATTTTTCTGCTGGTCTTCACCACTGGCTGTGGCCCTTATCCAAGACTGCGTCATTTGTTACGTATTTCCTGGTATCATCCTTCATACCCGGGGCCTAGCACAGAGTCCTGCGTGGAGAAGAAGCTCAATTACTGAGTGTGCAAATGAATGAATGAATGAATGAACCAATAATTGAATGAATGAATCAATGAGTCAATGAGGTACATCTTGGCTTTCCAGGGTCATTATAAGCACTTTAAGGGCCACGGAGAAATCACGTTCTAGGAGCTTGCCCCCCAGGGACACATGCCACAGTGAGAGGAGAGACTAAATACAAAATCCCATCTCTGCTACTTCCAGGCTGTGTCACCTTGAGTAGGACACGTCATCTCTCTGGGCTTCCATCTCTCTGTAAAACAAGGACTATGGTGAAGGGTCAGGTGAGACAGTGGGTCACCAAGCTGAGCGGCCATGGTTTCATCCTTCCTTCTGCCCCCTGCCCCTGCCCTTCAGGGTCAGATGGGGCTGGGCACCGATGGATCAGCTCATTAATAATAATGATACCATAATAACAAGGTCTCGGATTTTAACTAATAATTTCTATTCCCTGAAGCTCTTTTGTACATGTCGGTGGCTCTTGATGACCCGGTGATGGGGTCACTTGGACAGACGATAGTTACTGATTTTCCAGATGAGGAAACAGGGCTCAAGGGGCAGGTGACTTGGTCAAAGCCACACAGCGACGGGCGTGATGGATTGTTCTGGCTCATGCTCTTGCAAGGGGCCCCTTCCTTAGAGCCCTCAGCCCAGCCAAATGCATCTTATGTAAAGCACAAAGATTAGGAAGAGTGAAGGAAAGGGCTCGGCTGAGCTCTGGAGACCCAGGTGTGAGGCACCTGCCCCCATGTCATGCACATGTTGAAGCCCCGCTGGGAGAGGTCAGCAGGAAGGAAGGCACGTGGAGCACCTCTTGGTGGGGTCAGTTTGCAGATCTGTAAAATGGGTTCTTTCCAGCCTCCTTCGCTGTGGTTCTTCCCTTGGCATGCAACGTCCTCCCCCCTCCCCCAAATCTCCAAGTCAGTTCTCCCCATCCTTCAAGGCTTAGTTTAGGCGCCACCCCCTCCAGGAAGCCTGCCTTCATACCCTCTTACTCTCTTCTGATTTAAAGAGACCTACCCCTCTGACCCTCCACGGCAGTATATACCTCCCTGTGTGTCGCTGGTCACTTTCTCCCCCAATTAGACCTATGTGGGGACACACGTATCCCCTCGAGGGCAGAGACAGTGCCGGGTCCACTTTTGCAACCCGCCCCAGCCGGACCTGTGAGGAACCCCCCCCACCCCATGCAGCAGGTGATTAACTCCCAGGAGGGGACAAGAGAGCCTGGGGCCAAGTCTGGAATAGTGCAGGGCGCAGGCCAACAGGTGACTCAGGGGAGGGTGATGGCGGAGATGAAACAAGACGATCAAGACAGCTCTGGGTCTGAACTCCAGCTCGAGAGCCAGGGAGCTGCCTTTAGCTCCATTTCCCAGAGGAGGACACCAGGTCTGTGAGCGACAAGGTGGCCTGCCCCACATCACAGAAGAGGCAAAGCCACGACAGGCGTTTCTGTCGCTTGATCCTGCTTGTCCTGCTCGGTGGAAATTGCTTTGAATGACAGAGATGAGGGCACAGCTCCTGAAGCTGGGGCCCCCACCCTGCAGCCCGAGGTGGCCCAGTGCACCCCACCCACCTTCCCCCCAGGGGCATGCGGCTCAGCCTGGCTGGGACCCAGCTGGTTAAGCACATCCCCTCACCAGCCGTTAACTAGCCTCATTGCTGGAAGACTTTCCGATAGCTCCCAGGGCTTTGGCCTCTGGTGGGCGTGACTTCACTAACCCAGGTCAGCTCTCCTGCAGACGGCCTGCCATAGGGTTGGGGCCCAATAAAGGTGAGGCCTCCGTCTGTTCCTAGGTTGCTCTTCCAGTCTGGCTTCTACCACTGTAGATTGGGGCAGGTCCCATCTCTCTGGGCCTCAGCGTCCCCATCTGGTTGCTGAGGCCGCCTCCAGGACCACCAGTCGGCGCTTACCCCACTGTGTTACCTGGGCCCCCGGCACGGGCCAGCCCGTAGCATCAGGACCAACTTCAGTCCCTGACGAGAGCCTCTGGCAGGCTGGCTTCAAGCTCTTAACGGTGGGGGATTAAAAGGGCAGGGGCAGTGAGGCGGTAATCTCTGAGATGCTGACCAGGCTGTAGGACTGGGATCGGACTCCCGGGGGAGGAGCTTTCCACGAACCAGGAGTGGCCACAATGGTTGAATGGATGAGCCTGGTTGGGGGGAGGCGGCCAGAGGCTTGAATCCTGGCTCCGCCGCCCACTGGCCCTGTGGACTTGCACAATCTGAGCTCGATTTTTCTCATCTGTAAAATGGGGAGATAAGAGTACTTCCCCCATTTGTGTGTCAGGACTAGATGAGGTGACATGCCCAAGTGTGTGCCTGGCAGTGAACACTGTAGCTTCTATTATTGTTACTGTTCACTACTGCTGGGAGGAGGCGAGATTCCCGCCCTGGCTCCGTGCAGACTTAGCTCCTTCGTCGCTGCCTTCCTTCCCCAGGGATAAGCACTTAAGTGCGCAGTGCTGGTGACACACCCACTGAATAAGCTGAATAAGAAAACCCAGGCCTGCCTGCAAAAAGCTCCCTGCTGGTCCACCACTGGGGGCTGTGTTAAGAGCAGGGGCCATGTTCATTCATTCTTTTTTTTTTTTTATGTTAATCACCATACAGTACATGTTCATTCATTCTATCTCCTACTGTGTGCAGCACGGGATCAGGGAAGGCTTCCCAGGGGAGGTGCCCAAGGAGTAGGGTCTTGGTGCTGAAAGAAGGCAACCTTCTGATCCAGGAATGCAAGGCAACAGAGAGCACAGATTGGCAAGAGAGAGGGGCTGGCTGCCTGAGTTGGCCTGCTTGGCTTAAGGCAGGATCGGCAAACCACAGCTTGGGGTCGAATCCAGCCCGTGGCTCAGTGGCTCGCAAGCAAAGACTGGTTTTTATGATGAACATTTGCAATTGATTTGAGGATAAGAGAAACCAATTTGAATGCCAGTGAAATAAGATGTTATCTCAAAAAAATTAGATTCTTCTCAGGTGGAGAACTTTATTACAAAAAAAAATAGACTCAATTATTATCCTTTTCATTTCATCAATAAAAATTTGAGGAAAATTTTTCCTTCTCTTGTTCAATAAGTGCTTACATGATATCTTTGACTTTGCCTCTTGGCTTGCAAAGCCTCACATTTTTACTCTCTGGCCTTTCGCAAAAGACATGTGCCGATTCCCGACTTAAATCCTGGGCAGAGAAAGAACGTCTTTGTTCACTGAGGGCCTACTCTGTGCTAGGGAATGTGCCAGCACTTTCACATACTGTTATCTTTCTAATCTTGACCTTTGTGGGAACAGGTCCTGTAGAATGCACTCTCCCTTCCCTCCACCATGAACGTGGCTGCGGGAGCGGAGGGTCAAAGGCACAACCTGTATAAACCAAACCCCCCCCATACCGCCCGCCGTTGCTCCCCACGTGGTCTTGGCCTCGCCTGGCATCAGGGGCATCGGGCCCTGACCCAGCTGCTCCCCGCTGGCCGTGGGGAGGACGATCCCCAGCCCTGCTAAGACGGGGAGCTCGGGGCCGCACTAGGGAGGCTTGTCATGCAGCTCGCACAGGACATGACAAAGCAGGTATAAATTTTCGCAAACTTAATGGAAAAGGCAAAAACGTGCACCTTAAGAAAACAAATCCGAGTTCTCGGCGTGCCCCGGGACGCACGCCTCGGCGTTGATAGCCATCTTTATTAACTTTCCATCGTGCTCCATCTGCAGTGACAATTATCATAGCCAGGCGATCGATATCTCATTAATGGCAAGCTCTTGAGCAGGACTTGTAAACCTCCCTCTTTTTGAAACGCATGCTTCTTTTCCTAGGTTTCTGTGCTTGTGCAAAGAGAAATACCGTGCACTGGCTTCGAACAAACAAACAACCAACCAAAACTCTCCAGCTTCGGGGAATCTCATTCCGGGGGGGTGGGGGGAGTGGCCGCTGACTTCTTGCACACCAAACACCCTCATCCTCCCCACCGCACGGCCTGATGAAGGGACATGCTTAGAAGAATCCCATTTTTCTCTGATGTCAGAGATGTTTTAACCAGCTGGGGGCAGAATTACATTCTGGAAATTATAGGGGATGAGGGGGAAAAAAAAGGTGAATATTACAAATACAGTAGTCTTCAAGTTTGATCTTCACTATTAATGCATTCTAAAACAACTTAAAAAATCCTATCAGAAGAAGTGATGTTTGAAGCCAAGTTATATTTTAAAAAGTGTCAGGACATAGGCGAGTTTATATTTGACAAGCAATTTAAATATTTCAATATATTTTATATCTTTAAAAAAATTGCCATGATCAAAAACCTAGATGAAACTCTTTCATTTGGTACCTGGGTAGGAAAACATTGAGTTACAAATCTTTTTGACAATGTGGATTCTGGGTGTTACATAACCATTTTTAATCTTCTGAAATATTTCATTGCCTGGGAAAGCAAATCAGGGATGGGTATTGTGTGCTTTTAAATTCATTTGTCTTAACACCCTTTCACTTTCTTGTTCTGCTTTGATGGTCTGATTACTTCTCTACATAAATATAAGCCGGAATTCATTCTGAGTATAAGCCTTATCTCTTTCCTCAGTGGTGATATGGGATGCGGAGGGCCTTTTTTTCCCCCTGTGCTTCAAAGTGAATTTAGTAGTGAATGGCATCTGCCGTTGCAGAAAAGCCCATTTATTTATCCCTATAATCGGGACGCCACAGACAACGGAGCCCGGGGCCTCCTTATTTCAGGTTAGATGGAGCAATGATTTACTGAGCACCTACTATGTGTCAGGGACCCGTCTAGGCGTGGCCCTCCAGGAGGAACGGCTTGCCCACCTTGGCTCCCTGAACCCTGTAGGTCCCTTCACCCCCCAATGACCTTGCTCCTCTGCACTCAGGGAGGGAGTGGAAAGTGGATTCCTGGGGCTCTCTGAATCCAGTTCCTCCCAGTGGGGACCAGGAGGGCAGCAAGAGCGGGGGGGTGTGCGGGGGGTACTCTTGTCAGGGGTGGGAGCTGGGGAAGGCAGGAGGCAGGGAGGTGGGTCAGTGATGATATTTCCTGTGCCTCACGTTATTTCTCGGGCTCATCTCCAGGTTGCAGCCCTTGCTGCCTTGGTTTCTGGGTCCTTCTGGATGCCGTGGAAAACCTTTTCCTCCTGACATTATAACTCTGCCTAAATTCCTTTTGTCAATCCCTTCCCTGTCTTTTTTCTCGGCCCTGTCGATGAAACAGTCCCCGAAGCGAGGGGGCCCTCTGGTCCCGCGCTCCAGTGCAGCGAAGGGGCAAGAAAGCTCCGAAGGACACAAGCTCCATGGAAGGGTTACCTTGCGAATGGCTCCCCTGGCGGCATCTTAGCCAGAAAAGGTCCCAAGTTGGTTATTGTCGAGAGCAGGAGATGGAAAGATGCCCCGTGGGTAGGAAGCCAAGCCTTCTAGTCACAAGGTGGCATACTGAGAAGCAGCAGTGTTCCATCTGGAGACAGCTCGGAAGGTAAGGTGGCCAGATTTGGCAAATGAAAATATAGGCCACCAGTTAAATTTGAATTTGAGAGACACACAGATAAGGCGGTGTTTGGGACAGGCGTTAAAAAGAAAACTATCTGTTGTGCCTCTGAACTTCAAATTCAACTGCCTCTTGCATTTTTCCCATTACCTTATCAGAAAGGTATGCTCTGTGTCACTGTTTTCCCTCCTAGCTGGGCTCTATTCAGGTGCGAAGGAGCTAGGCCACCTTGCGTATTGATTTATTTTTTTAATTTTAATTGGAAGGCAGGGCTTGGAGGCTTCCATGCCCTTCCTGCGAGAGCTCTATCAGCACCCCATCTCCTAGAACAATTCAGCCTCAAAGTCCCTTAGGCCCCTTGTCCACACAGATGGCCACCCTAGGCCCCCCCAGCATAGGAATTTGGGAGCCTCTCTGACTTTAATCAAATATGCTTTCAGGGACTCTCCCTTGGACCAGTGAATCCCCATTTGTGTTAAGTAGCTAGCAAGGCCACTGGATGGCCTCCTTACCTGTAGTGGAATTATCTTTGTAAAAGGCCACGTCAATCATGTCCTTGCGCTTAGCAACCCTTGCCAGGAGGTTATGTTTCATCATTAGAAATTACTCACCTGGTGAGCTCTTGCTTATCCTTCGGGGATGCCCTTTATTCTAGCAAAGCCCTTCTCTTCCCAATCCACCCCACTGCATCCCTGTCCCACCAGCCCAGAGCTTGCAGGCCCTCTGTGTGCCTTCAGGGCTCTCTGGAAACGTCCCCTCCCAGCCGCTGTCACCCTGTGATATAAGTTCACAGTTGGCACATCTGCTTCTTTCACTAGGTTCTCAGCTCCTTGAGGGCATGAGATCCGAGATCTGGCCTGTCCATCGCTGTGTCCTGGCACCTGGCAGAGGCTGTTCTGGAGCAGGTGGTCAGGACAGGTTTACCAGATGACTGGCAACTGGTTGAGTGAATGAGCAAACCAATGGGTGCATCAATGCATAAATGAGTTACAGAGGGTTTTCCATGACTCTGTAA
>NC_048231.1:34743850-34760291 GCF_002007445.2 Ailuropoda melanoleuca
GGGTATTGTGTGCTTTTAAATTCATTTGTCTTAACACCCTTTCACTTTCTTGTTCTGCTTTGATGGTCTGATTACTTCTCTACATAAATATAAGCCGGAATTCATTCTGAGTATAAGCCTTATCTCTTTCCTCAGTGGTGATATGGGATGCGGAGGGCCTTTTTTTCCCCCTGTGCTTCAAAGTGAATTTAGTAGTGAATGGCATCTGCCGTTGCAGAAAAGCCCATTTATTTATCCCTATAATCGGGACGCCACAGACAACGGAGCCCGGGGCCTCCTTATTTCAGGTTAGATGGAGCAATGATTTACTGAGCACCTACTATGTGTCAGGGACCCGTCTAGGCGTGGCCCTCCAGGAGGAACGGCTTGCCCACCTTGGCTCCCTGAACCCTGTAGGTCCCTTCACCCCCCAATGACCTTGCTCCTCTGCACTCAGGGAGGGAGTGGAAAGTGGATTCCTGGGGCTCTCTGAATCCAGTTCCTCCCAGTGGGGACCAGGAGGGCAGCAAGAGCGGGGGGGTGTGCGGGGGGTACTCTTGTCAGGGGTGGGAGCTGGGGAAGGCAGGAGGCAGGGAGGTGGGTCAGTGATGATATTTCCTGTGCCTCACGTTATTTCTCGGGCTCATCTCCAGGTTGCAGCCCTTGCTGCCTTGGTTTCTGGGTCCTTCTGGATGCCGTGGAAAACCTTTTCCTCCTGACATTATAACTCTGCCTAAATTCCTTTTGTCAATCCCTTCCCTGTCTTTTTTCTCGGCCCTGTCGATGAAACAGTCCCCGAAGCGAGGGGGCCCTCTGGTCCCGCGCTCCAGTGCAGCGAAGGGGCAAGAAAGCTCCCAGAAGGACACAAGCTCCATGGAAGGGTTACCTTGCGAATGGCTCCCCTGGCGGCATCTTAGCCAGAAAAGGTCCCAAGTTGGTTATTGTCGAGAGCAGGAGATGGAAAGATGCCCCGTGGGTAGGAAGCCAAGCCTTCTAGTCACAAGGTGGCATACTGGGAAGCAGCAGTGTTCTATCTGGAGACAGCTCGGAAGGTAAGGTGGCCAGATTTGGCAAATGAAAATATAGGCCACCAGTTAAATTTGAATTTGAGAGACACACAGATAAGGCGGTGTTTGGGACAGGCGTTAAAAAGAAAACTATCTGTTGTGCCTCTGAACTTCAAATTCAACTGCCTCTTGCATTTTTCCCATTACCTTATCAGAAAGGTATGCTCTGTGTCACTGTTTTCCCTCCTAGCTGGGCTCTATTCAGGTGCGAAGGAGCTAGGCCACCTTGCGTATTGATTTATTTTTTTAATTTTAATTGGAAGGCAGGGCTTGGAGGCTTCCATGCCCTTCCTGCGAGAGCTCTATCAGCACCCCATCTCCTAGAACAATTCAGCCTCAAAGTCCCTTAGGCCCCTTGTCCACACAGATGGCCACCCTAGGCCCCCCCAGCATAGGAATTTGGGAGCCTCTCTGACTTTAATCAAATATGCTTTCAGGGACTCTCCCTTGGACCAGTGAATCCCCATTTGTGTTAAGTAGCTAGCAAGGCCACTGGATGGCCTCCTTACCTGTAGTGGAATTATCTTTGTAAAAGGCCACGTCAATCATGTCCTTGCGCTTAGCAACCCTTGCCAGGAGGTTATGTTTCATCATTAGAAATTACTCACCTGGTGAGCTCTTGCTTATCCTTCGGGGATGCCCTTTATTCTAGCAAAGCCCTTCTCTTCCCAATCCACCCCACTGCATCCCTGTCCCACCAGCCCAGAGCTTGCAGGCCCTCTGTGTGCCTTCAGGGCTCTCTGGAAACGTCCCCTCCCAGCCGCTGTCACCCTGTGATATAAGTTCACAGTTGGCACATCTGCTTCTTTCACTAGGTTCTCAGCTCCTTGAGGGCATGAGACCCGAGATCTGGCCTGTCCATCGCTGTGTCCTGGCACCTGGCAGAGGCTGTTCTGGAGCAGGTGGTCAGGACAGGTTTACCAGATGACTGGCAACTGGTTGAGTGAATGAGCAAACCAATGGGTGCATCAATGCATGAATGAGTTACAGAGGGTTTTCCATGACTCTGTAAGGCAGTTATGATATAATATCAGGTACAAAATTCAGGAGAATGGCTTTTATGCAAAAAATATATACATTAAACATTCTTGAGTAAAAGGAAGAAGCTTATATGCAAAAGCAAGGACAAGCCACGCCAGTCCACACATGTGAGGCCAAAGACATCAAGATGAAAGTACACAGCAGGTGCAACCCTTTACCAGGTGTCTGAACCAGTCAGGTTCACCTGCTGAAGGCTGCAGGGCTGACCGATGGTGCTGGGCCTGTGTGTTCTCAATGCTGCCCATGACCCTTTTCCTGTAGGAGGGGCTTCAGTTAGGATGGATGCCAAGTGCACAAAATCAGAGTAGCCAAAGGAGTGTTGGAGGGGCTTAGTACAAGAATCTTTTTAATTTTCTGCCTGTTGCATCACCCTCCCTCTGTACTTACACTTCCCTTCCTTTGGGGGAAATTCTGGATTCTGTGCTGACTCAGTTGTGGGTGCCCATTTCCCTCTGCCACCTCCCCTCCCAAGCTCAAAGCAAGGTGTCCAGATCCTTCTCTCAACCAGCTTGGTGGTATAGCCAGAGGGTAGGCTCATGACCTTGGCTTAGCCTTTCGGGCCAGCCCCTAGAGACGGCTTTTGTGTGTGGTGTCTCCTCGGGAGCTGTGCATGGTTGTGGATGCTGTGTCTGCTCCTGAGGTCCCCCCAAGCCTGGTCTTCCACCTCCTATCAGATCTGTCTACCCCCAACATTCTGCCAGTAAGTTCTCCCTGCCTTTGGACAGAAATCAGCCAGAGTAAGTTTCTTTTAATTTAAGACAAGAACCCAGGGGAAGACACAGGTTAATTGGTTAAGCAGCCAGTCAATGTTCAATCCATCTGGGAAGCTTCTATGCACCCCGTTATGTGTTACGAGGCCCTGCAAGTTTTGGGCAACCCCATCCTTTCTCTTCCAGCAGCCCAAGGCAATGCCCACCAGCCAGTGCTGACCCCATGTTGTGGACTGATCGTGTCTCTCCAAATTCAGATGTCGAGGTCCTAATCCCCAGTGTGATGGTATTAGGAGGTGGGGTCTTTGGGAGGTGGTTAGGAATTGATGAGGCCTTGAGGGTGGGGCCCTGTGATGGGATTAGTGCCCTCATGAGAAGAGGAAGAGACACCAGAGCTTCCCCTCTCTGCCCAGGAGGACACAGAGAGAAGACAGCCATCTACAAACCAGAAGGAGGGCTCTCACAGAGAACTGAATCTGCAGTTTTTAAATCCTGGAAGCATGAGAAGGGGAGATCTGAAGACACACACCTGAGCATAACCGTCCGGCAGTGGTAAGAATAGCGCGTCATTTACTGAGCGCCTGCAATGTGGCAGGAGCGTGCTACATGACACCCATGGAATTCCTTCTTGGCTCTGTCCCATCCAACCGAGTGATACTTAGTCTTTGTGTCCATGTCACCAGAACCGTGAGGCCCCTGCCCAGAAAGTGCCCTGATGCCTTCGTGACGCTATAAAGTCAAAGCGAAATTTCCACGGGCTGGCGGAGTCCTTACTCAGTCAGGAGCTCAGGGGGCCCGGCTGTGTTCGTCTGATTGCACTGCAGGTCACTTAGCCCCTGTATGGACAGCCGGCAAACTCCTAATTGGTAACTGATGAAATTATCTCGTTAGGAAGATAAATGGCCATACTAGTGGCGGGAAAACAACCCCAGCGTCGAACAATGTAATTATATGTGGGTTAGATTCAATATTAAGTCACCCTGTGAGCGTGTAAAGTGTATACTTTGGCTCCTGGACTATTTATCTCCACGGACTTGGTTGTTGGATATGAACATCTGATACGGGAAGGCAAACACCCCACTGTGGTGGTTATGCAACTTGAGGAGGAGGGCTGGACTGAGCTCAGCACCTTGGGTCCTTTTAAAACACGGAGGGTTCATTTGTTGATTGCTGTCACAGGGAGTCCTGCCTTGTGGCTTGAGGATACATACACAGAATCCGAATGTTCTTGCAGGAAGAGACAGAGATGGGTACTCTAGGGTCAGTCCTGTCTTTCTGTAGAGGAGTAAATTTGGCACAGAGAAGGATGGGAGGCTCATGCCAAAGGTCCCACAATGAGGTGGGATCGGAGCAGGGACTGCGGTCAGTCTTCTGGACATGTCCAGCAAGCACCTCCCTGTCCACGGTCAGAGCTGGGCATTGGGACGGGCCCACGTTGCCCCATGAGAGTGCACAGCCCTTGCACACATCAGTGTCTTTGTGCTCACTTCTGTTCACCAGCAGCTATTCACTTCTCAAACACTGACAAGGCCACGTGATGCCCCTCTGAAGTTTCTTCTTCCTCCTGTGGGCTGTTCCCCCACCTTCCCCGGGTCTGGAAGAAAACCCAGCATTTAATAGCCCTTACTAACTGTTAGTGGAGGGATGGACAGATGCGGGATAGAAATTGGTCATCCAGAAAAGTCCCATATGCTGACCACTCTCCTTTCCTCCTGCACCTTGTTTTCAGTGTCATGTCCTTTAACTTTCATGCAAGGTTACAGAGTGCCATAGGATGCTCTTTCTGCATGTCCTGGGAAACGTCTAATTTGTGATGTTTTATTCAGGGTTTAGAACCAGAAAAGAGACTACCCCCTCGGGTAGCTGGCATCATTCATTGCTTTCGGACAATCCAAGTTATAACATTGAGTTTCCGTCTTTGCTTTGGCCACTAAGAAACTCAGAGTCTGGTTCTAAATCAGTCCCAGCAACTTTGCTGACCCGTGCTTGTTAAAGCCGCATTTTCTTATTTCTATTCCTGTTTTATTAATCTTATTTCATGTTGGCTGTGTAAGCTGCCTCAAAGCCTTTTTTTTCTTTTAAATGAAAGATGCAGGGTATAAATACATCTGATGAGTATGTTTTAAAAATAACTTNTAACATTGAGTTTCCGTCTTTGCTTTGGCCACTAAGAAACTCAGAGTCTGGTTCTAAATCAGTCCCAGCAACTTTGCTGACCCGTGCTTGTTAAAGCCGCATTTTCTTATTTCTATTCCTGTTTTATTAATCTTATTTCATGTTGGCTATGTAAGCTGCCTCAAAGCCTTTTTTTTCTTTTAAAGGAAAGATGCAGGGTATAAATACATCTGATGAGTATGTTTTAAAAATAACTTTGCAGAAGAATAACCCTCTGTGTTATTTCAGGATTCATAATCTAGGTTACAGATTATCTGAGCTTCTGGGGTTTCCTGATTATCAACAATGGGGAGACTAAGTCTTTATATCTGAGACGATTTTGCCCCATCCCTGCCTTCACTGTGTGGCAGGGCCTCTCTCCTTGCAGGTCTTCCCATCTAGACAGTGGGTTCTTTGATGCAGTCCCATGCCTTCTGCCTCCTCACCCCCAAGGTCCACAGCCAGGGTTATCTGAATGGACCTGCCACATCCCTGCAGCTTTCCAGAATTCTTTCTTTAATGCTTACAAGGGATAGGTAGGAAAAGAAAGGAAATAAGGTAAAAACCCAAACACCGATTGTTATCATTTCTTGTTAATTTTGGTGGAATAACTGGTTTCTTATCCTTTTATACAAGGTCCTTCTCAGTTTGACCACAGATGAACTCTCTAGCCTCTTTTTTTGCTCCTTCCACCCCCCACACATCAGTCACATCAAACTTTTCTCTAGTCTTCAAACATGGGATGCCCTTTCCTTCATGGCTTGCTCAGGCCAACTCCTATTCACCCTTCAAAACCCCAGCACAATGACTTGTCTTTATGAGACATTTTTCTAACCCTAACCCCCACACCTACATATTTGATCTTTTCTTTTTAAGGGCTCTTGCATGTTTTCATATAGCTTTCTAGAGCATATGTACATATATACATATGTACGTATATACATCCATGTTTACATATGGCTTTCTAGAGCAATTAGAATATTGTGATGGATGACAGTTTTACCTGAAAGAGTAGTTAAGAGCCTGCATTGCTGGGTTTGAATCCCAGATCTGCCACTTAGTAGCCATGACTTTGGGCAAGGTGCTTGGTGGCCCTGTGCTTTAGTTTCCTCTTCTGAGAAATGGGATAAAAGAAGTATCCCCCTCATAGGAAAAGTAGATAAAGTTGTGCTAGGACAGTACCTGGGATATAACAAGCTCTGAGTCAAGATCGGCTCTGTGTTTAACCTCTTGTATTTCCCTTGACTCTTTAGGATAGGGTGTCCATTATATTTATGCCAGATTCTCTTGTCTTTTCCCAAGGGTGTATAGTAAAGTTCTAGCAAACAATCATTAGGTAAACGATGGAATGAGAGAGTTAGTTTATGAGAAGTATTATGTCTTCACTCGGAGAGGCTTGTTTATTTTAGGAAAAGGTCCTCATCCTCTCCTTCCAATGACAAAACATAGGCTCCATCTCATATCTGGCTTGGGAGAAGCTTCCTTGGAGAGAAAGGAGTTGTGCAGACCTTGGGAGGGTATGTTCATCCCTCCTGTGTCCTCCCTCCCCACCTTGGATTCAGCAGATCAGCTCGTCCCCAGGGAATTGCCCTTCAAACTAGCAAATCAGAAACCTCCAGTGGAGTTGCGGCCCCATCAGGGCAGCTGACTCCCTCAGGGCCTATGGGGGGAATGAAGAGGGCATAGAAATGACTTGGGGTTTAGCAGCAAGGGATCCGGGTGGGCTCCAACACCCTCCCCTCCCCAGCCAGCTTGCCTGGAGTTCCACTGGACCTGGGACCCTCAGGAAAAAGAGTTCTGAGGAGAAACATCACCCATCCAGCACTTACCGAGCTGGATGTCAGGTCACCCGTGAGGCCCTGGTCCAACGATGGGAAGAAATATGGATAGTTCAGTGGGTAGCTACAACCCACTGTGAAAAATACACACTCTAGAATATTCCCAGTGAGAATGCTGGGGTTGGGAAGAATGCTAGGAACCCAGAACAGACAGGTGTGTCCCAGTGGTAAAGTGCATGGTAGGCTTCCTGAAAGAGGTGATGTCTATACTCCCAAAGGAGTGAATGGGAGCTGGCATGATCAGATCAGAAAGTTTTCAGGAGGTGAATAGAGTAAGGTTTAAAAATATCTTCCAAATGTTGGAGCTTCCAACAGTATGATTCCATGGGGGCAGGCATCTGACCTTGGGAGTGGGTCAAAACCCTCTGAGTGTTGGGAAAGCTTTTATCAATTGATAACCTGGCACAGGTCCATCTGTGGCTGTTATTTTGCAATCTACACTATGTTAGTGATAACATTAGCCTCATTCAGTGACGTGTAGCCCCTGAGGTTGCCCCCATCCACAACCACAATCAAAACAGCATCAATTCCTCTTAAATATTTTGCAAAACACTAGGGAAAAAAAGCATTTCTTCGAAATGGCATTTATTTACCACTGCCTGCAATCACGTTGTAAACATAGAACTTCCTTGGGCTGAAGAGTTTTTTCCTGTATAATTCCCGATTATAAATTGTGATTTAAAACTATTGTGATAAGAAACCCCATAACCACCACTAAAATGAGGGTGTTTACAAATGTCCTAACCATGTATATTTCACAGCTGGAACAGATCTCTTTGGGGAGGGTCTCACCTCACTGGTGTTGGCAACGTACAATTGAATTAGTCAAAGTATAATAAAGAGTGGGGGAAATGCGGAGATATAAGGACCGAAAATAAAATAAAGATAATTTAATCATTAAAATTGGCACTGGTTTTAAGGACATTCATTGCTATGGAGATGTTAAAGCAGTTTCCAGCTTGCATTTTAATGGTGAACTTAAATAAATCTGAGTCCTGGAGAGAAACTGCTAAGTGTATGGAATCTGAGCTAATCAGAGAAATCGCTCCGACTTGGAGTTAAAGCCTGGGAGTCGTTTGCAGGGAAGTTGAATAATCCAAACCCTGTCTGGTTGTCTTGAATTTATTTTCAAGTTCCTTGATTTTTGGAGTCAAGTCCAAACTCTGTAACCAGACACCTGGGGCCCTGCACACTCAGGAGCCCACTTCTTTTCCAAATTCCCATGGCCCAGACCACACTGGCCCTCAAGTTCATGTGGCCTGGCCCACCTCTCCCTCAGGGTTCATCACAAAGACATCTCATCTCTTGGTAACCCCCCGTGCTGTCCTTGATCTCTTTTCAGGGAGTGATGCCATGCAGTGCCTCGGAGCTCCGGTTCTGTACTCGCACTGCTGGGGTTCAAATCCTGGTTCTGACAATTACCGAGACTCAGTTTCTTTATCTATAAAATGGGGATAACCACAAAACCTGCCCCAGGGTAAGGGCTGATGTAAGAGCCAGTGATTTCTCTGTGCTGAATAGCTACCGAGTGGTTGCTCTGAATTACTGTCATCATTGGAGTCCTCGCCCGTCCGATCTCACGTGGCCGTGGATGGACACGGACTCTCCCCCCGCTGGAATTCATGGGCCTCGTGGAAGGAAGAGATGACTTACTCGTCTTTGCAGGTAGTAGATGTTCAATAAATGTGCTAATTAATGAGATTCTTTTTTTTTTAATTTTATTTTATTATATTGTGTTAATCACCATACAGTACATCCCCAGATTCCGATGTAAAGTTTGATGCTTCATTAGTTGTGTATAACACCCAGTGCACCATGTAATACGTGCCCTCCCTACTACCCATCACCAGGCTATCCCCTTCCCCCACCCCCTCCCCTCTGAAGTCCTCAGTTTGCCTGCTAGCAGCAGCATATTTATATTTGAGAAAAGTGGATGGTTTCTGTCTGNTATATTTGAGAAAAGTGGACGGTTTCTGTCTATATAGCAATAAATGACTGTAATTATTCTCTCTCTGGTGACTCGCTGGTAATAGAGAGGACATTTGGTGTCCCATGTGCCTGGCACGCAGCTAAGTGCTTTCCGCAGAAGTCTCTGACATCAGGATTACCATCCTCACAAGCCAGTTCATTAGTTAGAATAATATTTGAACGTGAGCGTGGGGGACACAGCCCCACCTCCTAACAGTTTGCAGGGGAAGCGACACTGACTGGGAAGCAGCAGCCACAGGACGACAGCCAGGTGCAGTGCAGGAGGCTGGCTGGGAGCGTGCTCTGGGGTGGCTGCCTTGCTGGGCCATCACGAACTGCGCGCATCCCTTCCCGACTCCAGGTTTGGTGAGTGAAGTCATGGTGGGGGCTGGAAATTGGCCAGAGTGGGAGTATTTACACCATGGCATTCGGCAAATGCTTCAGTTTGTTTCTGGTGAGGTGGTTTATGGATGCGATGACAATTAACAGTGACACAGTGACAATGGTGTCCCATGGAAGGGGCGCATGAACCTTGGAGGGCAGTTGGCCATCTCTGCTGGGTATAATAATAACCCGGTTGCAGGGGTGAGGAAACGGGGGTGCAGGCATGCTAGCTCGCATCCTCCCCCCTCCCCCGGACTGCAGAGCCAGTGAGCAGCGAGCCAAGACGGGCTTCTGACTCTCGCTCTCACCGCCCTGCCATCTGGCCTCCCAAACCCAGAACACTTACTTGCAGGATTATTAGCAATTCTATTTTTAATGTACACACGTGTTTGCCCTCCCCTGAAACTATTTCAGAGCGGTAGGGGAAAAGAGAATGCTTTCTTTTTCTGCAACTAGGTTTAATTAGAATCGAAGCCACTTTATTTCCTCTTTTATCATTATTAAAAATAAATTTTTCTTTCTTTGTCCGAGGATTGTCAAAGGAAACGTTATTGAATAGGATCCCGCAGCTATGAGTGTTGTTCTATAACTATTAAGGCCCAAACAGCATNATCATTATTAAAAATAAATTTTTCTTTCTTTGTCCGAGGATTGTCAAAGGAAACGTTATTGAATAGGATCCCACAGCTATGAGTGTTGTTCTATAACTATTAAGGCCCAAACAGCATTTTTTTTTTCTCTTTCAGAAAATGTGGTGGCTGACTATTTTTTACTGAGTATTTTCCTAGTAAATCTCCCTGCTAAATTGGCCACTTTATTCATGATGATTTCTTCAAATATATCATTCTTGTGGCACAATATGAATAATGAAGAGGAATATTTTCAAACACATACAGGGCTCTGAATAAAACGGATGGGTGCGGCATTAAGCAAAGTCAATAGGGGCACGACTAGCCCTTGCTGGCCTCATGCAGGCCCTGGACCAGGGACCCTCTGCCCCTGCAGGATGCTCCCCGTCTTTGGCCTAAGTCCCAGCACCCAGGGCTGGCAGGAGCATGCATGTGAAGTTTGTAGGCTCCCTCAACTTTGCCTCATGCAGCCCCGCTCGCCTGTGTACAGCCTCTCTCTGACAGGTAGGAGGGCACCCCACTGAGACACCTGCCATGGGTGCCTCCCACCAGCTGTGAGGCCTTGAGAAACCTAGCTCACTCCTCTGAGCCTCTATTTCCCCATCTTGAAAATGGGGATCATTAGATTGGAGAAGCACTCATCTAACTACTTGGAAAGTACTCAACACCTGCTTGTGCTCTATGCCATGCTCGTCATCTTTATTACTGCTGCGGTCGACCACATGTTGGTACCTTTGTGGCAAGCTCGGGAGTGCATCGCCTTGGATAGGGCAAATTGTTGTCCTGGTTGATGATGTTCTAAATTACAAACATCAAAAAATTCCAGGGAATTTTCAAAGTAAAATTACTGATTTCTCTTGGGGAAAAAAATTCATTTCCCCCATTCTCACCCCCCTAATGCCCTCTACACCTGACGTGCTTCACTGAGCCTGCCCGTGTAGGCTCAAGAGTATGAGCTTCCCCCTTGGACAATGGAGAAAATGAACTTGGTCTGTGCTGGGGGTTAGGAATCTCCCCGGGACAGAGTGCAGGATGAGAGGCAGAGGCAGGAAGAAGAGTCTGGGGCCATTGCTACAATGCAGGGCGTGGTTATTTCTGGTGACTTCTTCCTTGTTGAGGTCAACCACAAATTAACCGCCATTGGGGCAGGGCTCTCAGGAGACCAACAGTGTTGCCTCAGCCTCCACTTCTTAGGACAAGGGTCCTCTTGGGTCCCTCCCCCGCGCTGTCCCTAGCCCACCCAGCGTGGCACTTGGGGACAGTGGATGTTTCCAAATGAGGGAATCATTTTGGTGCCCTTATAGCCATACAGACATTCAGCGGACATTTTTCAGGCACCTACTATGTGCTGGGGACCATGCTCATTTCTCTAACATTGTCTCATTTAATTGAAAACATCCTTCGTAACCTTTACCTGATGTTATCTTACGTGACACATTGATTTATTTGTGAAGGTACCTTTCCTCCTGTCTCTCAGGGCAGATTCAGTCTGTTTACCACCACATTCCCGGTGCCTAGAATGGGGTCTGGGACCAAACTGATACCCAATAAAAGTTCTTGAATGAACGAATGAGTGAATGAGTGTGTTCTCCACGCTGTCTGACATGGGCGTTAGTGTCCACGTGACTGGGTGAGGAAGACAGTTTCAAAGAGGATGAGTACAACCTGTTGACAGAGGTTAACAGCCAGGACTTGGGAGTCTGGCAGACTTGGGGTGTTTTATTTTGTTGGACTTATTTTCTCTCTCTAAGCCTCAGTTCCCATATTAAAAAAATAGGGACCATAACAGACCCGGCCCCCGTGGTGGTTGTGCGGCTTATGTTAAGTCAGACAAAGGGCGTAGCTCAGTGCCTGGCATACAGAAAGCATTCGATGAACTACAGCCAAAGTCATGACCAAGAGGTAGGACTGAGGTGGGAGTCGTCTCTGTTGTTGGCTCCTTTTCCTGCCATGCGCCAGGCTGGAGAGGCTGGGGTGTGTCCTGCAGACGCGGGGCATNGGTTAACAGCCAGGACTTGGGAGTCTGGCAGACTTGGGGTGTTTTATTTTGTTGGACTTATTTTCTCTCTCTGAGCCTCAGTTCCCATATTAAAAAAATTGGGACCATAACAGACCTGGCCCCCGTGGTGGTTGTGCGGCTTATGTTAAGTCAGACAAAGGGCGTAGCTCAGTGCCTGGCATACAGAAAGCATTCGATGAACTACAGCCAAAGTCATGACCAAGAGGTAGGACTGAGGTGGGAGTCGTCTCTGTTGTTGGCTCCTTTTCCTGCCATGCGCCAGGCTGGAGAGGCTGGGGTGTGTCCTGCAGACGCGGGGCATGTGCCATCAGCTGGAGTGTGCAGGAGAAAGAGCGGTAGGGGAGACCGGGTACCAGGCTCGGCTATGCTCTTTCTCCTTCCTGGTTTAGGACCAGCCATCTCCCTTGGGGGGGCTGCGTGTGATCTCAGGAGTGTGAAGTGAAGACCTACTGAGTGTCAAGCACAGTGCTAGGTCACAGGGATGGATGAGGCACAGCTCTTGCTGTCAAGTATGCTCTCAGTCTCGAGCTGCAGAGTGACGGGAAAGAGAAGTGGACGGTATGAGAGTCTGCTGGCTGCTGTCACAAATGGGCACAACCTGAGTGGCTTTTACAACCACAATAATTCATTATTTCACTGTACTGNGGGGGGGCTGCGTGTGATCTCAGGAGTGTGAAGTGAAGACCTACTGAGTGTCAAGCACAGTGCTAGGTCACAGGGATGGATGAGGCACANCCATAACAGACCTGGCCCCCGTGGTGGTTGTGCGGCTTACGTTAAGTCAGACAAAGGGCGTAGCTCAGTGCCTGGCATACAGAAAGCATTCGATGAACTACAGCCAAAGTCATGACCAAGAGGTAGGACTGAGGTGGGAGTCGTCTCTGTTGTTGGCTCCTTTTCCTGCCATGCGCCAGGCTGGAGAGGCTGGGGTGTGTCCTGCAGACGCGGGGCATGTGCCATCAGCTGGAGTGTGCAGGAGAAAGAGCGGTAGGGGAGACCGGGTACCAGGCTCGGCTATGCTCTTGCTCCTTCCTGGTTTAGGACCAGCCGTCTCCCCTTGGGGGGCTGCGTGTGATCTCAGGAGTGTGAAGTGAAGACCTACTGAGTGTCAAGCACAGTGCTAGGTCACNAAGGAAGACTCGAACGTGGAAAAGCATGTTCTATGCTTGCCTCAGGGCCTTGATGGGTGATTGGCATTGGGGGGCACCCTGTTTTCTCTGGCAGGTTCTGGTGGATTACAGAACAAAATCACTGGGTGCATCGGCCCCGTGCTTCTGCCCATTGCATATTCACTTTGTATTTTTAGTTCCCAAACCTTGACATCTAAACTCCCTGTGCTGTGGCTCGGGCGGCAGCCTGCCAAGCTTCCTGTGAAGTCCCCGCTGCCGAGCGTCCTCACTCTTCCTGCAGAACGACTCAATCCAGAGCCAGATCATCCTGGAGGAAGACAGTGTGGGCGCTGAGGGGTGTGGGTGGTGACGGAGGTGGAAGCAGCCACCTGGAAACCTAACTCAGCTACCCAGACACGCCGCGCAAGTCGGTGGTTTCCTCTCCTTTGGGAAGTCATAGCTTCTCCAGCTCTCCCCGTTGCAACACACGCATGTGCACACGTGTGCACACACACACACACACGTGCCCTCGACAGAGCTTCTGCGTCTGTACAAGAGATGGACTAGATGCTTCTCGATGGTGGTTTAGGGCATCATCCAGCACAATTTCCTTTCTTGTTTTCCAATCTTTAAAAATGGTTAAAACTCTCCATAGCCTAAGGAAAACAAGGGCTCTAGAAAAGGAGCAAAAAGTCTGAAGGAAAAACCAAAGCAGGCTGACCCGATGGCAGAGACACAAAAACAGGTAAAACAAACAAATGACGTAAGGGGATAGACATGGGGTAGGATAATAAAGTCTACACCGATTTTAGGGTAGAAAACGGAAAACTGACAATAAAGAAATTTGAATTAGTGATGTGGAAGGCAAACCTGAGACTCCTTCTAGAAAGAAGCAGCAAAGAAAAAAGAGTCCAAGTAAGTACCGATAATAGAAAAAATAAATTATTGCACATTCTAAGGAAGAAACCAGAACAGTAGAAATGGAAGTTCTAATACAGATGTCTGGAGTCAATTTTCTTAACCTGAAAAAATGAGCTAAAAATTCAGGTCTCAGGGAGATACAGTGACCTGCTTTTAAAGACTTTGACATCGAGGGTTAAGGCCAAGAGAGGACAAGCGACTTTATCAAATTTCAAGATAGATCAAGTGGTATCCTCTTGCATTTCCTTATCTGCCCACGAGCCTGTGAACACACACACACACACACACACACACACACACACACGCATGTGGGTGCATAAAGAGAAAGAAAGGATAGAAACAGTCAAAGAAGGGAAAAATTGAAGAAATTACTTTCAAGAGTGGCAGCATGGTTAAGAATTAGGATCTAGGCCTGGCTTGGTTCCCCCAGGCTCTACCACCAACCAGCCAGATGATCTTGAGTGGGTCACCTCGCATCTCTGAGGCCTAAATGAAGAGTACCAGGAGCTTTGTCCTAATGTTCTTGTGGGCGTTCCCTGAGATTAGGCACGCACAGCTCCCAGCAGACAGGCAGACCCAGAGGAAGCTCTCCTCAGGGGTTAGCTGCTTTACTAATATTTTAAAACAGAGAGCGAGTGAGGTGTGGAGGCAAATGTGAATGGTCCTGGCTGTCTTAGGGAAGAAGACAAAGGCAAGCAAGACAACAAGAATTTTAGGAAAGTCATACACAGGACCCTTTTTTGCAGGAAGGAGAAGTCTATGGGACAAGAGGATTAATTGAGTGTTTCCAGGAGCGGGCACAAATTCAGTATCTGGGCATCATGAGCCCTCAGTCAGGGCCCATCATCTCTTTAGCCTGATGTGGGCATCCAGAAGGCAAAAGGCCCACTGGAGCAGATGGGTCCATTCCTGCCCTGCATGTCCCTTAGCAATTTCAGGCGGGGCTGAGGTGCACGGGCGAGGGGGACACCAGCATGAGAAAGATAAAATAGTCTAACCAGTAGACCAATGTCTTGAGTCATACCTCTTGAAATATACAGTGAAAAGTCACTTTATAGACTCACAAGTGTTTTGAGCTGGAAAAAAACATTTGTAATGGGGTATTCCAGCCCTGCCCCCATAGCCCAGAGGAGGGAAAAGGGATGCAGACAGTGGAAATGATTTTTATAAGCTCACACGTCTCCTTAATAGCTGGAGGCTTGGACCCAGACAATAGTTTCATGCACCTGGGAGTTCGTTTTAGAAAGCAAAGGGCTGTGGCTTCATGAATTCCTTCAGTCCTTCTGACAACCGTCTGGCTCAGACAAGCAAAGATTACACATTCCTGTTTAAAGAAGGGAGGGGCATAAGGACTAGTTCTCATAGCTAGTGAGTGGCAGCGTTGGGACCTGAATCCAGCTCTCAGGACACCCAGACCAATGTGTTTTCTACTTAGAATATCACCCTTTTTTGGAATTTCAGAGAGAACATTCAGTACGCTTTTCATTATGTTTCTATAACATGACTCCCCTATGATGAATCTTTAAAGAGGATAACCAAGAATGAATGAGTTGATTGATAAATCAGCCAATGGATGCACGAATGAATGAATGGATGAATTCTCAGAGAGATAAAATACGTATTTCTCATTAAAATTTCAATTCAGCTATTAAGCGCAGGATCCCTTGGGTCCTCTCCTTCTAGCTGACCTAAAAGCAAGAAGGAAATGTTACTGCAGAGATCCCGAATTCTTCCCATATGCTTGCCATTTATTCCATCCTCTCTAAGAGGGAGAATATCAAGGATGGGCCACCCAGGAACCTCTGCTCGCCCCCCATAATTATTATAGAAGAATTTGGGGAATTATAGAATTTCTTTTTGTGAGGAATCAAAGAGAGGTTTCCTGCTGAAAAGGGAGCAAGGGAGGCAGCTGGCAGAATCCCAGGAGCTGGGATTGGGAGTTTCCAGCTGTGTGAGGCTCTGCAGAGATGGGAGGATAGAAGGAAAGAATAGGTATTTTACAGAACCCTCATACAAAGAATGTATTCCGTAGACATTGACTGGTGGATTTGTATCCCTCTGGACATTACAGCTGGAGCCCTTAGTCTCACAACTTTGGTCTTTATTTTGCAAAAGGGGCTTGAAGTCCATTGCTTATACTCCTGTTCTTTCTCTAATGATCTTTTGAATACCTCCTCTTCCACGAAGCTTTCTCTGATACCTTCCTACCACGTCCAGGCCACTGATTCTCTGTACATTCTTCAACACTCACAATATTTTCCAGAGAGATCCATAAGAGGAACTTCATGGCAAACAGCTGAAAGTGACTCTCGATGATTTTTGTGGGAAGAGTTGATTTTAAGGGCATGGCGCAGCCCAAAGTCAGAAAGCAAAGGCTGAACCACTGGGGTTTGAAAGGACAGGGCCTGGGAAGACCCCAAGGGCACAGGGGCAGGAAACAGCCCTATTGGGGTGCATCAGTATTGAGCACTGTCTTTCTTGCCCTCACTCTCCTCCGTAGATTATCTGAGCTTGCTTGGGTCACCTGCCCTTTCCTTGGCCAGAAGATGGCAGAGCTCCTCAAAGGACTTTCCCATCCAGATCTTCCAAAGGAAATGGATTTACTGTTCCCGGAACACGGG